>NC_028647.1:63864179-63904274 GCF_001406875.1 Solanum pennellii | reverse complement strand
TTGACGGACGTCCACGAAAAAATTTGGCATTTTTGACGTCGGAATCCGGATCACCCAAGAAAGCAAACCATTTTTTGGGTGATCCGGATTCCGACGTAAAAAATGCCAAAAATTTTTGTGGACGTCCGTATAGACCTTGGCTATGCATCCGGTTAGACCTCATGGCCAGTCCAACCCATTTTCATGGTCAAACAAGCCCCGAAGCGCGCATACCCCCCTATTTAGACGATTTTTGTGTGATATAGCAAACCATTTTTAGGGTGATCCAGATTCCTATGTCAAAAATTCATAAATTCTTTGTGGACGTGCGTCAAGACCTTGTATATGCATCCAGTTGTCCCTAAGAGCCAGTCCGATCAATTTTCAAGGTCAAACGTGCCCCGAAGCGCGCATACCCCCAATTTAAATGACTTTCGTGTGCTATAGCAAACCATTTTTTGGGTTATCCGAATTTCGACGTCAAAAACGCCAAACTTTTTTGTGGACGTCCGTCAAGACCTTGGCTATGCAGCAGGTTGGCCCTCACGGCCAGTCTGACCCATTTTGAAGGTCAAACGAGCCCTGAATCGAGCATACCCTCATTTTGACGATTTTCGTGTGCTATAGCAAACCATTTTTTGGGTGATCCAGATTCCGACGTCAAAAATGCCAAATTTTTTTGTGGAGGTCCTTCAAGACCTTGTTTGTGCAGCCGGTTGGACATCACGGTCAATCCGACCCATTTTTAAGGTCTAAAAAGCGCCGAAGCGCGCATACCCCGCATTTAGACTATTTTCTTGTGCTACCAAAATTTACATGCACGTTCATTAAGACTTTAACTATGGAGCCAGTTAATCACCACGGCAAAAAATAAACTATTTTCAAGGTAAAACAAGCCCAGAGCAAGTAAACCCCCATCTTGCCAATTTTCGTTCGCTATAGTTAATGAGATTTTTTGTGATCCGGCATTCGACGTGATTTTGTCAAAATTTACATGAAAGTTTTTTAAGACCTTATCTATGGATTCATTTAGTCACCAGGACAAAAATAAATTATTTTCAAGGTTAAACGAGCCCAGACTATGTAAACCCTCTGTATTGTCAATTTTGGTGTGCTATAGTCATAATCTTTTTTGGTTATTCATAATTTCAACGTTATTTTTGCCAAAAATTTATATGAACATCCATTAAGACCTTAGTTATGGAGTCAGTTGGTCACCACGGCCAAAACGACCCATTTTGGAGGTCAAATGAGCACAGAGCAGGTAAAGCCATATTTTGCCAATTTACGTGTGCTATAGAACATGTTGATTTTGGTGGTCCAAAATCCAGTGTGATTTTTGCCGAAAATTTACATGCACGTTCATTAAGACTTTATCTATGAAGCCAGTTAGTCAACACGACAAAAATATTCCATTTTCAAGGTCAAACGAGTCCAGAGAAGGTAAACCCCCATCTTGCCAACTTTTGGGTGCTATTATCCATGAGATTTTTGGTGATACAACATTCGACGTGATTTTTGTCGAAAATTTACATGGAAGTTTGTTATGACCTTATCTATGGAGCAAGTTAGTCACCACAATAAAAAAACTCATTTTCAAGGTCAAACGAACCCAGAGCATATAAACCCTCTATATTATCAATTTTCATGTGCTATAGTCCACCATGTTTTTTGGTGATTCGAAATTTCGACATCATTTTAGCGAAAAAATTATATGAACGTCCATTAGAACCTTAGTTATGGAGTCAGATGGTTACCACAGCCAAAACGACCCATTTTAGAGGTCAAACGAGCCTAGAGCAGATAAACTCCCATTTTGCCGATTTTCGTGTACTATAGTAAATGAGAATTTTGCTGATCCAGAATTTCAATTGATTTTAACCCAAAATTTACATGCACTTTCGTTAAGATTTATTTGTGCAGTCAGTTAAACTCCACGGCAAAAACAATCCATTTTCAAGGTCAAACGAGCCTAGAGTAGGTAAACCTCATCTTGCTAATTTTCATGTGCTATAGTCCATGAGATTTTTGGTGATCCGACATTCGACGTGATTTTTATCGAAAATTTACATAGAAGTTTGTGGAGACCTTATCCATGGAGCCAATTAGTAACCACGATAAAAACAACCCATTTTCAAGGTCAAATGAGCCCAGAGCATGTAAACCCTCTATATTGTCAATTTTCGTATGCTATAGTCTACCATCTTTTTTTGTTATTCGAAATTTTGACATCATTTTAGTTAAAAATTTATATGAACGTCCATTAAGACCTTAGTTATGGAGTCAGGTGGTCACCACGGCCAAAACTACCTATTTTAGAGGTCAAACGAGCTCAGAGCAGGTAAATCTCTATTTCTCCGATTTTCGTGTGTTATAGTACATGAGAATTTTGGTGATCCAGAATTCCAATATGATTTTTGTTGTACATGCACGTTCATCAAGACTTAATCTATGGATCCAGTTAGTTATCACGGCAAAAATAATTTATTTTCAAGGTCAAACGAGTCCAGAGCAGGTAAACCCATATCTTGCCAATTTTCATGCGCTATAGTCCATGAGATTTTTGGTGATCCGGCATTCAACGTGATTTTTGTCGAAAATTTACATGGAAGTTTGTTATGACCTTATCTATAGAGTCAGTTAGTGACCACGACAAAAACAACCTATTTTCAAGGTCAAACGAGCCCAGATTTATATGAACGTCCATTAAGACCTTAGTTATGGATTCAGTTGGTCAACACGACCAAAATGACCCAATTAGCGGTCAAACGAGCTCAGAGCAGGTAAATCTCCATTTCTCAGATTTTCATGTACATGAAAATTTTGGTGATCCAAAATTACAATATGATTTTTGCCAAAAAAATTTACATGGACGTTGATTAATACTTTATCTATGAAGCCAGTTAGTCACCATGGCAAAAACAATCCATTTTCAAGGTCAAACGAGCCTAGAGCAGGTAAACCCCCATCTTGCAATTTTCATATGCTATAGTCCATGGAATTTTTGGTGAACCGGCATTCGACGTGATTTTAGTCGAAAATTAACGTGGAAGTTTGTTAAGACCTTATCTGTGGAACTAGTTAGTCACCAAGGCAAAAACAACCTATTTTCAAGGTCAAACAAGCCTAGAGCATATAAACCCTCTATATTGTCAATTTTCGTGTGCTATAGTCCACCATCTTTTTTGGTGATTCAAAATTTCAACGTCATTTTTGCCAAAAATTTATATGAACATTCATTAAAACCTTAGTTATGGATTTAGTTGGTCACCACGGCCAAAACGACCCAATTTGGAGGTCAAACGAGCCCAGAGCAGGTAAATCCCCATTTTGTCAATTTTCTTGTGCTATAGTACTTGTTGATTTTGGTGATCCAGAATTCCAATATTATTTTTGTCGAAAATTTACATGCACATTCCTTAAGAATTTATCTATGGAGTCAGTTAGTCACCACGGCAAAAACAATCCATTTTCAAAGTCAAACGAGCCTAGAGCAGGTAAACTCCCATCTTGCAATTTTCGTGTGCTATAATCCATAGAAGTTTTGGTGATCCGGCATTCGACGTGATTTTTGTCGAAAATTTACATGGAAGTTTGTTAAGACCTCATCTATAGAGTCAGTTAGTCACCACGGCAAAAACAACTCATTTTCAAGGTCAAACGAGCCTAGCGTATGTAGACCCTATATATTGTCAATTTTCGTGTGCTATATTGTCCACCATCTTTCTTTGTGATTCTAAATTTTGACGTCATTTTTGCCAAAAATTTATATGAACGTCTACTAAGAACTTAGTTATGGAGTCAGTTGGTTCCACGGCCAAAATGATCCATTTTAGAGGTCAAACGAGCTCAGAGCAAGTAAACCTCCATTTTACCAATTTTCGTGTGCTATCACACATATTGATTTTTCTGAATTTGATTGGTAGACTATATTAGCCTGAAATTTCGTTTGGTCAATATCAAAAACAACCTCGTGACCAATAATCAACACAACAAACGTCAATTACGGGCGCTTTAGTCGTAAAATACGAATTCATGATTTTGGACATTCTGACATGTATTAGTCTATATTGATTTTCCTATGCTTAGCCAACTCCAATTGGCTTCAGATTTTATCAGTCCACACAAAACCGTCTACCTGCTATTACTCACCATAACAAGCATCGTTTTATTTAATTTTTTCGACATTTCGAGGTTATGAAACAGAAAATCATAATTTTGTGTATTTTTTAAATTGGTTTGAACGAACTTCGATCAGCTTGAAATTTAGCTGATCCATCAAGCCAACATGGTGACGAACACTCGCCATGAAAAAGATGTTATTTTTTGACGTTTCAAGATCATGAAACGTGAATTCATAATAGACATCTTGTGTCTATTGTTCACGCTGATCTACGAACTCCAATTGGCCTGAAACTTGACAACCCATCAAAACGACCAAGTGATTGGCAACCAAAGAACACCCTTACCGTTTTAAATTGATGTCGTTCAAAATATGATTTTTTGGGCGAGACTATGCATCGTAGTAACACAAAGTTACTACTCTCCATGTACAAATCTCACCAAACATATATATTCAATGGAATAGTGTATTCTGCTACTACAAACAGAGTTAAATCATCATTACCCGCTGCTTAGCCAAATTTTCTTCAAATGTTATTTTGCTTACCTTGATACCTCGGTGAAGAACGGTTACACTGATAAACCCAACCAAGCACAGGGCCTGGGTTAGCTTAGTTTTTATTTTCGTATCCAAAGAATCAAATACGCGACACATGAATATCAAGGCAAGAGAATAGAGTTTACATAGTCTCAACAAGGCAGCCTTTACGCCTGCTCTTAATGGGATGGAGAACTGAGATTACCTCCAGAATCCCATACAACTACAGAAAGATGACGAAGTCAGACGAGAAACCAAAAAAAAATTTACAATGAAATAATCATAACCTGGATAATGAACATAAATAAGAGTAACAATAATTAATTGGTGACAAACCTTACATTAGCCTACAGTTCAATCCCAATTGTAACCAAAGTACACTGTACACATCTACTGCATAAACTCACCAATCGATAGTTGGGGATCCTGGCTATTAGCTCTGGATTCCAGATTTTAATAACAAATCAATAGAGATCTCCCAGTCATTCCGACACTGCAACTTCTTGGTCAACTCTCCAGTAGTTTGCATCATTGTACTCTTTTGTTCCTGCCCCACCATCATCTGTGCTCTCCTTTTCTGGTACCTTAGGAACAATGCTCCTTTTCAACGGAGCAGCTTCACCGACAATCCCTTCTTTAAGAGCATGTTCCATCGCCTTCTCGGTACCCTCCAATTCCACGCCAACAAATTCAACATCCTCTTCAAACAAAGAAGGAACAGTGGTTGCTTTCTGACTAGAATCAGATCCTGAACTTTTGCTAGAATCAGGAGATGAGACACCATTTGGAATAGATTCTCCACTACAACTAGTGGAATTAAGTGGTGTAGTTCCTGTTTCCCCTGGGTTGGCAAGATGGTCAGCAGAGTTACTATGGTCTAAAAATGGGTTGACAGTGGATCCACCAACTTGAAAATTTGAGGCATCCCCCCATGCTACCCATTCAGGCATAGACCTGTCTCCAAAGGGGTCGTCACTCCCTGATGTCTCGAACGTCATGTCAGTTGTGGAGCCTGCTTTTTCATTCTGTTGATTAAAGTCCCCATCATTACCAGAATTGGCTATGCTGAACCCATTAAAGGGGTTCGAACTGGAGTTAGGTATTGTATTAGAATTTTTGCTCTCAGCCAATTCATCCTCCTCTCCAACTACCACTTCATCATCACTATTGCTGTTGCTACTATTTGACATTCCATTGAGGTTAATATCCTCCATCACATCAGCAGGTGAGGTGCTCATAGAAGCATCACCAATTCTATCATCTTGGAATGCGAACCAATTTGAATTTGTGAACAAACTGCTGCAAAAGTGAAGGGCGGGAAAAGGAAACGTAGGCATTATACTAACAGTAGTGAGTCCTAACAGATAAAACTGAAAGATATTACGACTCTGAAAAGCCTAGACATCTTGTATAAACTATGGCATCTTAGGTTGTTATACATCCACCCGTAAGAGATGGATGTTCCTTGTCCTGACCAGAAGTATTAAGAGTTCCGGTTAGTTGACCATTATTTTTGGAAGACCCAAAGAAACGAAGAGCACACATTTACCATAGTCAAAAATTGGAAAGAACTACATTTTTCCCTTTCGTCATCTGTATGCCTTCTCTATTCTAGAAGGATATGTGCTCAAGTGATTCGTGACCAAAAATAAACATGGAAATCTGAACTCACCTCCCCTGATCATCTGCCAACCTCAGGGATGATATCACAACTTCAGCAGACTCGTCATCAAAATAAACATCCTACAATGCCATGAACATAACACTGTGAGGAACACCACCAAGGCAAGTGTAACAAATGGCAAATGCAATAATGATCGATAATATATCCACAAGGAGGACTGGTTAATCAGGGATGTGAAAGTATTGACCTCATCATCTCGATCGAGAGCTCCACGCCCCTGGAGAATGCAAGAAAGACCGTGAGTGAACTGACACTGAAAGTAGACCCCCCCCCTTCCCCCCCAATTACCAAAGGTTGAGTTGGGGGATGCAGTACAAAAATGTTGATGAGCTTATATATTCCTCTTTTTTCCTTTCTATGCACGCAGAAGCCCACACTGCCCAAATTTCACCTCCCAAAACGAAATAAAATTTACCTCTTCAGCATCATCATTATCATATATGGTGTAACGAAATGCTTGACTCAGATTATTCGCTAAAGCTGCTACATCATAATCTCTGTCATGAACGTCTTCCTCATCACTCTCCCTCGTTCTGTCGTGCAATGCAGTAGGTCGGCTGGCATACAAATAAAGGACATTAACATAGAACAGCAGCGTAGAAAGGGATTACTAAGGAACTTAAAAAATAACTTTTCCACCAAAAGAACGTTTCAAATACACCTCCAATCATCTTAAACAGTAATTAAACCCATGTTTATCCCCGAGAAATTCTGCAAGCCTCTCTTTGATAACTTCATTAATGAGTTACCCTCAGTTGGCTTCATCTAATAACAAGACATCTTGGAATACTAGATCACAACAAAAATAAAGTTTATTGTGACAGATTCTGGTCAACAAAAGCACGACAGTTAATTCCTGGCTTGTCCCACCCACCACCATTTCCTCTTTTCCCAATTTTCCACTTGCTCCTCATGTTTGAAGATCCAAACATTGACAGGAAAGGTACTATGGACGGAGAGTGCAGCTTGTTTGAACACCAACAACATGGTGAATGACTTGCTTGAGGTATCGGATACTTCAAACCTCACTTTGTGCATACTCTTTATTTACTTCTCCTAATTGTACTACTACTGTACCAGGGCACTGCCAACACATAAAAATTATAGCCCAAGAATGGTTCCAAGCAGTAGCTTCAATACAATAATAATCCAACTTCAGATCTCATAGTATAATGCACACAAACATTATGAGAATTTCATTTTGGCAATAAAGTTGGCAGAAAAGAGGAAAAGTGATAGAACCTTACCCACAAGCCCAGCGGTAGACATTTTCTAATGTATTACGCTCCTGTAAGACAGTGGTATGCCAATCACTAAATTCCATATTCTTCTGGACGAGCAGCAAAACCAGTTAGAACAGAATATCAGTATTAAGAGACGATACCAATATCAACAAAAGGTAGGCATGAGAGTAGTGAGCTCCAGCAATTTGAATACCAACAGGCACCTCAAAATAGACACCGCCCTAACAGAGCGTGATCATTTATTCGTGAAAAGGAAATTATTTGCCGAGAGATCATTCAAACCATTCTATTGGTATGCACATCTGAACAAATATCGATGTACACTCCGATGTTGCAAAAAATGAACCAAGTTCTTTTTTATTACAAGGGAGACCCGCAGCCGCTACCCTTTGGGTGCGCACAGGGTAAAACCCCTGCTTCTATGCAATAGCTCGCAAACCACATAGGAGAGGTAACCCTCACGAGGCAAGCCAGGTGCGACGAGCTCGACCCAGAAGGCAAACCCCTTAATTCTGCTGGCAAGGGGTTTTGAACTTGAGACCTCCAGGCTACAACATGGAAGTCCCAAGCTCAAACCACTGGGCCACCCAGAAGGGTAATGAACAAAGTTTTAGTGCCAATTTTTTTAAAAAATTCTAGAGTGTGAAGGCAAGTAACAATTTGTTGAAATTATCTTCCCATGCCCACCATGAAGTTTCAAAAAAGAACATTATCTTAAAGGGGAACACGGTATATTTAACATTAAAGATTCAGTAATAATTACTCCTCATAAGAGAGAGACTCAGAAACTTAGGTTTTGTGAAGCATATCAAGCAACAAAATTATATTTGACAAACCTCGAGATGTGCTCGAATGCAGTTGTCGTTGTTTCCCAACTGAATAAGTTTGTTAGAAATCCTAGTAATATGCCCTATATTACCTACTCGGGGTGCTTGTTTTCCAGTAGCTGGTAAGGTGGGCTGCATCAGTTAAAAAAACACCATTAAATACCAGCACAAGTTATTACCAGCATTGATACTGCATAGTTCACATTAAACAGACTCATCCTTCAGAAGGGGAGAAAATTCGGGAGAACTTTGTTCGAATGTGAAGGGGGATAGTGCACAAAATCAAAAACCTCAAACAAAGGATTTCATTGCTTCACAAAATTAACCTGATTTCCGTCACCAGAAACTGTAGGCTGTTTATCTGTTTGGATAATTTTCCCAATCAAATTGCACTCCTCAAAGAGATGGTCAACGATTGTGTTGGTCTTACTTTCCAAGCATGAGTATATTATACTCTCCACATGATGATGTAATGCATTGTTATAAGGGTACCTATACAAAAATTAAGCAAATAATAAAAATGTTAATCGGAAGTTGGTTTTAGGAAAGATCAATAATAAGGATCTATGAACATTCACTCCAAAGAACTTATGAGGCCAAGAAACCAGGAACATTGACATCTTACTCAAAAAATAGATTCAGGACCCTCTCAATTGTCCCAGAGCTGATCAATTCTCTCTCTGCAACTTCATTACCAGTCTTCAGTAGTACAGAAATGAATTCCACTACCTATAAGGGAGATAAAAATAAAAGTAAGATGGAAAGCTTAAAAGGCTAGGACAAGATTATCAACTCAATAGACCAGACACAAACTCCGCAGGCATTCAAGAACTGGTTGTACTTATGCAAAGCTACTATTCCAGGTAATAGAGCCTAAATGCCTAACAATTATATCCCAAATTTCCATCAGAATAACAAGCACAAGATCTATAACTCCTTTGTGACAGACAAAAAACCATTTGATCTCTTAACAACAAATAGGAAACAGCATAATCGCTTTGCATATCCTCCTGAAAGAACACCAGTCAAATAGTAAAGGAATAACAAAGGCCAGCTCATTCTGTTCCAAGTATAAAATCAAGACAAACCTTTAAACGATGCTTTCCTAGAGGCGGCCTGAGTTCTCCATATGTTGTTGGCAGAACCTTCTCATCAGAGGACACATTCAACAGCTCAAGCAAACCACCTGTGCCACAAGTGATGTCAAAGTTATTGAACTTTTCAAATGAGCAAGCAACAGATAAACAAATTTCATAACTGCAAGTAACATTCTGCTTGTAACTTTTTTTCTTGTTATTGCCGGGTGGCAAGAGGGTATCACTTTGTATAGATGTTGCATTATGAACCCCCCCCCCCCCCAAAAAAAAAAAAAAAAAACTGGTCTACAGTGGAGAACTTGAAATTGACCTTTTCCAATGTTAAACAAGTATCCAAATTAAAAACCGTACAATTCCACATAAGAGAACTTACTAAGTTTAGGAAGCATTGCATCGATAGTGTCTGGATTGACATGCACGGGAGACTCATAAATCTGCTGGTTCCGGAAAGAATACATCATGGATGATGGAATTGATCTTTTTGGATCCAGCAGAGAGATGCAGACAGACAGCGAATGGACAAGGGAAGATTTTGAATGCGAGTCTTCAAGGGCATGACCAAATATCCTGGCTACAAAACTGCAAGCAGAGAAAGTTGTGACACTTAATGAAAAAAAGTTACTATCTGCTGAAAAGATATGTCAAGACAGAGATCAACTTCCAAGGGAAATATCAACCCAAGATCCAACAAACCTTGGGCTTGATAGTTTGGTGGCCAAAGGGGATGGTGTGTTTCTGGTTATTGAACATAGTGATTCTGCTGCATTAGCATGTACTTCAGGAGAACACTGGACAAAGAAAAACAATACATCAAAAGAGTCTCGAGCATAAATCCTCACTGATTAAAACACAAAGTCACATGCTCCGAAACAAACTTAAAAATATATTAACTATTCGCGAAAATAAGAATTTAAAAAGGAAAAAAAAAAAGACTTCTCAGTCAAATCAATTGAGGTGGAGCAAAGAGGACATGCATCCATAACTGGAGAGAACTTATAATTCAGTGGTCTGCTAACAGGTAATTCCTATCAGCTAAGGAAAAAATTCTAGCTCCTGCTGCTCCTAACACCAGAAACTCACTAGACCCTTTGCAACATTAGATAACCAACAATTTAACATGTAAACCAGTTAAGCAAGTTTCGATGAATGATCTGTAAAGGCACTGCAAAGAAATAATAATAACAAGAAATACAAGAACAGATACCAACGGACAGGCGAAGCAGCGCAATCATATAATACTCTAGAAAAGACGCATTCAATATTAAAATGCTCTGTAAACATTCCCCCATGTGTATACATCCAACCACCATTAGCATAAAATCAGGTAGCTACGTATCTTTTTACTTACAGAGGGGCTCAATTTGTCCACGATCATTTCTAATAAATTGCTCTCAGTCAACCATTGCATCACATCCATAGTAGTGGGGTACATATGATCATCAGCTCCTACAAGTCGCACCAAAACCTTGAAAGGAAGGACTTGTTAGAGGAAATTATCCATATAACAATTTGACTATGTTAGTGATTGCATCAGATGGTAGAAGAAAAAACCAAGCAAACTAACCTCCATTATGGATGTGATACCAATCAAATCCACCATCTGTTGGAAAACATCATGATGGGCCTGTAACTAAAAAAATTAGAAGCAGGAACAAATACCAAGCCCTTCAACAGAAAAAGAGGAGAAAGAAAAAAACGCATTTAAAACAACCATATACAGGTTGCAAAGACACATAATGCAACTTAATTCAACCATCTAAAGAAGATAAATTCCAAGAAGATTCAAGCCAAAGAGTGCAAGACACATTATGCAACTGCAGTACTAAACAATGTAGGGTTCTAGAACATAGGATGATTTGAAATTTTGGAAAATGAAGCGACAGCTTGAGCTCGCAATGGAACAGCGGAGCAAGGTCAAACAACATGTAAAAAACTATTGGAAGGAAGGAAACACAAGGATCATAACTTCATATATAGTGAAAGCATCCCAGGATCCCCATAGTAGAAGCAAGAAGCACAACAAGAGGGAAAACGATGCACATCAATTAAAACCTTCAGACCTAATCAAATTTTTCAAAAAATTTGATGAGGCATAAGAGAGAAGGCAGGATTGACCAAAGCTCCGGAGATCCTAAAGCTCTTTCATAGTCAACCAGATGGTAAGATAAGTAGTACAAGAAGAGATAATCGGCAAAAGCAGAGTGTTCTCTTTAGAAAGCAAAGAAGTGAAAATCTAAATATTTGGAATTGAGACAAGAATCTAACAGGGACAATATGAGGTATATATTTTAGGAAGACTATTCAAGATTGGGAATGGATCAAGTATGTTACAAAATAATATATATAATTACCCTATAGGAATGACAAGGGAAATAGGAAGATAAACAGAACTACAGAAGGGAAACAAAATGTTATTATTTGACATTGGCAGAAACAGGAGACTGAGAAAAGTTCTGGAACATCAGAGTTTCCAAAATAAGTATCTTTCCTGTCTGTTGTGCAGCACAGGATGCTATTTAACCCGAAAATTTAAGGAATAGAAGAAGATTTTCTGTGATTTGGTGTTGCATGTGCAAAAAATCGTATTGTTCGATATATCGTGTGTGTTGCTGAGGACAGTGGAGGAAGCAATCTCGTGTTAGAGATTACTTATGATCGGCCACGTAAAGAATTAGCATTATGGCAACATCACGTCCTCTTCGGAGCATACGAACACATTAAGAGATCCTTCTAATTCCACTTGTATTTGCGGCATAACAAGATATTGCTATTAGTTTGTTGAACCTGATAGATGGCAGTGGATGACTCAACTACAGTTATTTTATACATATTCTTTTTTACACTGACTTGGTGTTTATTGATGATATTAATTGAGTCTTAATTGATAATCTACCATAGACGAGTGATAAAATACATACTTCTTGATGAAAACATTACAGCATTAACTACATGAAGAAGGTAAAGACAAAAACTTGTACTATTCATGACATGCAATGGGGATTACTAGGCAAACCTGAACATAATTCATAAGTGCAGCAGTCTTTCGCACCATAAGGCATATCACCACCTACAATTCAGCAAGAACTACATAAAGCAACTCCTTTTAGACCAAAAAGTAAACATTTAAACAATGAAAACCAAGATATTTTGCCCACAGAGCTTGTGGATGAATCAATTTTTTTACCTTACTAAAATACCCAGCCAGCAGGGCACTATGGGGACGACTTGGCTCCAAAAATGAGAAGAGCAAATTCATTAGCTGCAGCAACACAGAGAGACGATTGAAACATCAGAGAGGAAGACCTTCACTTTTTGCTTAAAATATCATTACTCCATGTTGTGAATACAGTACCTCCTCGTCATCCACTAAAGTCTTAAGGATGACATCAATTTCACAAGTAAATATCTCACAGGCAATGAAAGGGAACCTAGAAGATGAAACGACATCAAAAGCAAGAAATCAATTGTTGATAAATGATTAAATTAAAGAAAACTACAGACACTTGCAAAAAGAAATACTGACATAACTGTTAAAACCAGGTCAACTCCTGTAGAAACTTACTTAAATGTCCGTTTGCTATCAGCATCCTCAGAAGGCTCTTCAACAATGTAGCGCAGTAACTGCTCAACCTGTGTTCTCTCCCTCAAACTGAAAATAAAAAATGATAACCATGTTTCAGTGAATGTGAAATTTTAAGCTGAACGAAAAACAGTTAGTCAGCAACTATACTCTCTCCTGGGCACAAGTCAAATTATAACATCTACATAAGTTAAAACTGGGAGAAATTTTACAAATTTATGAGACGACTGTTCAAAGCTTTGCACTCTTGGATTATTTCTTCTTCATCAAGAAGCTCTTCCAAAGTGAAATTTTCCTTGTCTAGCACTGCTTCAACCTAAAATCCCAAGGAAAGAGAAGATCATAAGCAACATCATTCACATCATTCACCAGGTTGGAAAGAAAGTCATTGGAAAAAACAAATAAACACATACAGTGTTGAGGTGACGAATTCATTGAACAGTATTTACAGCGCAAGCTAGATGTACTCAATGTCACAATAAGAATAACGCAACACCAGGTTACGCAAGAAAGAGAAGGGCATAAAGTATAATAAAATACATTATTTAGTGATCCATCAAGCAGATGGATCTAACGGCTGCAATGAAGAATTGCCAATTCAAGAATTACTCCCAACATAAAAATTGTTATATATTGCACTTATCTTCACTTTGTTGATGTCTTCCCATTAAATTTGTTGGTAAATTATGATTTAAGAGTTACCATCATGATCTCAATTAATATGAAATTAATCAACAGTCCTAGATTATTTTAACCAAATTCCTTAAAACATATATGACGATTCTACTCACTTAATTCAATTTTGATCGGAAGGGGACCATATACAAATGAATTTAGCTAAGAACAATTATCATTCTTATTAACTAATTATGAAGAGCTACACTAAAATCAAAAATGAACTTATCTCAAAACAGCCATCATTCTTAATAACTAATTATGAAGAGCTAAACAGAGTTAAACTACCACTAAAGGTAACAGAAAAACCACTAGAAAATACATAGTTGAAACACCAATAAAAACACTTTGATAATCTATAAATCATAGTCTGAAAACAGCATGTACACTATTTCGCCAATTCAATCACAGAAGAGCGAAATATGCTTTGAAAACACAAACTGTACAAGCAAAACATCACAGAAGATCAAAATAACAAGGTCGAGAAACTTCTTTTTCAGCTCATTCATTTTGAACACTGCTCCCCCAATTCAACATCACAGACACAGAAGTTCAAAATATACTTCGAAAACGCAAACTCTATAGCAAAACATCACAGAAGATCAAAATAATTAAAATCGAGAAAATTNAATATACTTCGAAAACGCAAACTCTATAGCAAAACATCACAGAAGATCAAAATAATTAAAATCGAGAAAATTCATTTTAGCTCATTCAATTTGAACACAGCTACACCAATTCATCATCACAGAAGTTAAAAATAATTGAGTCGTGAAATTCCTTCCTCGGCTCAGACAATTTGAACACTGCTCCACCAATTCAAAATCACACAAGATCAAAAACATACTTGGAAAACACAAACTCTACAACCAAAATATCACAGAACATCAAAATAATTTAGTCGTACATAACTAGAACCTTCCAAAACATATTCGAACACTGCTCCTCCAATCCAACATCATGGAATCATGCTTCCCAAATGAAAATACCAGCAAAACATCACAGAACATCAAAGAAAATTCAGCTCATTCAATCTGAACACTATACGATAGTCATAGATAACTGGAACCTTCCAAAACATATTTAAACACTGCTCAGCCAATTCAACATCATCAAAACATGCTTAGAAAACGAAAATACCAGCAAAACATCACAAAACATCAAAGAAATTCAGCTCATTCAATCTGAACACTATACAACAGTCATAGATAACTGAAACCTTCCAAAACATATTTAAACACTGCTCAGCCAATTCATCACCATCAAAACATGCTTAGAAAACAAAAATACCAGCAAAACATCACAAAACATCAAAGAAAATCAGCTCATTCAATCTGAACACTATACAACAGTCATAGATAACTGGAACCTTCCAAAACATATTTAAACACTGCTCAGCCAATTCAACATCATCAAAACATGCTTCGAAAACGAATATACCAGCAAAACATCAAAAAAAATTCAGCTCATTCAATTCGAACACTATACAATAGTCATAGATAACTGGAACCTTCCAAAACATATTTAAACACTGCTCAGCCAATTCAACATCATCAAAACATGCTTCGAAAACGAATATACCAGCAAAACATCACAAAACATCAAAAAAAATTCAGCTCATTCAATTCGAACACTATACAATAGTCATAGATAACTGGAACCTTCCAAAACATATTTAAACACTGCTCAGCCAATTCAACATCATCAAAACATGCTTCGAAAACGAATATACCAGCAAAACATCACAAAACATCAAAAAAAATTCAGCTCATTCAATTCGAACACTATACAATAGTCATAGATAACTGGAACCTTCCAAAACATATTTAAACACTGCTCAGCCAATTCAACATCATCAAAACATGCTTCGAAAACGAATATACCAGCAAAACATCACAAAACATCAAAAGAAATTCAGCTCATTCAATTCGAACACTATACAATAGTCATAGATAACTGAAACCTTCCAACACATACTAGCCAATTCAACATCACAGAACATCAAACATGCTTCGAAAATGAAAATACCAGCGAAACATCACAGAACATCAAAAAAAAAATCAGCTCATTCAATTTGAACACTGTTAAACAAACATGGATCCAGAATACATACCGGAGAACAAGACGACAGAACTGGAAGCTTCCAAAACATATTTGAATCAGAGATTAACAGCCGAACAGATCTATAAACCCTAAAATTGAATCGACAGATTCGAAACGTAGAGCTTTTTCAAGCTGTTTCTTTTTCGGAGCGAAATAGATATTGAACCAAACCCTAGCTTTTGAAGATCAAAAAGAAAACGAAGCCGTAAATATCAATAGAGCGAGAAAAGAGAGAGAGAGAGAGAGTTTTTTTTTTTCATAAAAATGGCAAGGAGGAGTAAACGAAGGCTATAATATTTTTGTTGGATGGGTGGGTAAGGGGGTGATAGGAACGAGAAAGTTACAAAAACTACAAATTTCCATTTGGAGTTTCTTGATCAGGGTATCAAATTCGAGCTCTGAATATAAAAATTGACTATAATAAAAAAACTTTTTATTTTTTAAAAATATTATTATGTATATAAATTTAGATTAGTTAGACTAATATTAATAATAGCATTTTCACTCCAAAATGAATATGAACATAGAATAAAATAAAAATTGGATCTTTTAACTTATATCAAAGTTTTTCAATTTTTGATGTGTATAAATAGATATTTAAATATGTATAAAATTAAATACATATATACATATTTACATGACAATTTAGAGACGAAGCTAGGTAGAGGTTTGTGAGTTCAATCGATCGATCTAACTTTTACATTGTATTTTTACCAGAAAATTAAATAAATATCTATGCATATTGACTAGAAAACCTGGTTCGATGATAAAAAAGTAACTCTAAAATGTTAGAGTTGTGGGTTCGAACTCTACCCCCACCACGTAATCTGAATCACCCTTTCTTTTAGAATTTTCAAACTCTTAATTTTAACTTTGCATTTATGTGATACACTCAAAATAATATATATTATGTAGTGCTTACTTGTGTCGTAATTAAAAATTTTAAATATTATTTAATATCAAACTAAAACATACGTTCACAGATTATGTGGAAAAAATAATGTTAGATGGAAAGGAGTATCAATCATAAAGTAACTTTGGAAAAAATTACTATGTCATTGTATTGTTAATTAAAGATAATTCATACATTTGATCTATTAATTATAAAAAGATTAACGTGAATTATTATTATTTTTTGTCACATGTGTATTTATGTATTGCTTCTAAATTGTTATTTTAGAAAATAGAACTTTATTTTAAAATAGAATATGAGGTGTTTTGCCAATGAAATTTTTTATATTTTTTTTGGAGCTGAATTTTGAAAAGTATATTTATGCTTCATTTCTTTTCATTAAAATTAAGACGTTTGAATCTGAATACACATCTAAATATTAAGATATGCAGTAAGATCTAGATGTGAATATCTAAATAAACATCTAAATATTAAGATGTTTTCTCTGAATCTGAACACTAAATTATTGAAACTGTTTGTTTTTAATATCTGAATGTATATATGAAATTAAATGTTATATCAATAAAATATTATAAAAACCTTATTTTAGTAAAATATTTTTTTAGGACAACTTTCACATATAGCAAACATAAAATTCATATTGGTATGCTATAACAAAGTTTGCATAATAGCGCTCCATAGCAAATATATATATGTATAATTCGCTAATACATATACAATTGAAGCGAATTGAATAAAATGAGGTGTATAAAACAAAAAAGCGAAAGAGACTTGGGCAGAGAATTGTATAAAACGAATTATATAATTATAAGTGTATAGGACGATTATACACAATTTGAATTTGTATAAAATGAGAAAGAGAGAAAGGCAAAAGAGACATGGGTAGGGAATATACAGTTGAATCGAATTGTATAAAATGAGAAAGAGAGAAATTGTATACAATTTGAATTTGTGTAAAACGAGAAAGAGAGAAAGGCAAAAGAGACTTGGGCAGGACTACTTTTATTGTATAATTATAAGTGTATAGAACAAAAATATATGTATTTGCATGTGTATATACAATTTTCTCTCATTTTATACAATTAGAAACACAATTTATACAATTCTATTGTATAAAGCGAGAGATGCGAGCAACAGGAAGCGAGCGAGAGTGGCGATCGAGAATATAAGGGAGAGAGAGACTGACAAACAATTTGCTATAGAATACAAATAGATTAAACGATAGCTACTATATTTATTTATATTATTAGTTTGTCATCCTACACAATTATCCCTTTTTATATATAAAAAATAATACTTTGAACATTCTTATCGTAATAAGGTGATATGATTTATCTATCAAAAATTTAACATTAAGTTACATCATTAATATGATTATTCTTTGCAATAAAAGACTTTGAGAATCTAATATAATGCAATGTAAAATAGTTTTCAAATAGTTTACATAGAGTAGTAATATAATGTTTATAAAAACATTTTATTTTATAATGGACATTTTTTATTATTATCGATCAAATAATTAATATTTTCTTATTTTTGAAATAGTACTAAATATTATATCACGAAGTGTTTATCAATTTAAATATATTGATTAATTTATGAAAGTAAAAGACATATATTAAGTTAGTAAGAATAAAGAAAATTATAACAGTAAGCATGTAATTAACATTAGTTAAATAAGAAAAGAAATTTATGAGTTGTTGTGATGTGGTTATATTAAGATAGGAGTCTTATTTTTGAGTCTGAATGGTGTTAAGGCCTCATTTATTTGCACTTAATGGAGGTATGAAATTATTCAGATTCAGCCTATTAAGTACATTTAGGTCTGAATCTGAATCATTCAGATTCAGTCCATTAAATTCATTTGTTTTATTTTTTAAAAAGCCTCTTAATGGGTCTAAAGAGGTCTGAATGAATCAGATCTGTAGGAGACTCTAAACAACATTCAGACTCATTTAATAAGTTATCAAATAATAAATCATCGCTTCTCTACTTTAAGCGTGCCTTTTTATCTCATAACTAAAAACTTTCTTTCTCTCTTTTCTCAATCAAACACCATTTTTTCTCTCTTGAACTGGTATGTTTTCATAAATCCTTTCAAAATTTTTTTTTGTATTAATAATTTTCTTGTATTGACTGTGTCAAGAACATTGTTGGTGTAATGGCGTTTATCAAGGTTTTTGAATGAAAAACAATTGTACTTCCAAATCATGATTATTAAAACTTTTAAAACTTTTTTTTATCAAAAGCGTTATATTTTGTTGAAATAAAATTTTTATGATATTTTATTAATTTAATGTTAATTTCACATGCACATTCAGATATTGAAAACAAACAGTATTAATTATTTAGTGTTCAGATTTAGAGACCAAATCTTAATATTCAGATGTCTGCAGATAAAAACACCTGAATCTTAATGCAAATCTTAATATTCAGATTCAGAACTCTTAATCTTAATGGAAACAAATGAGGCCAAAGAGTGTTTTACAAATGATTCATTCAGATGTATTTAGACCTATAAAGAGACTTATAAGGAAATATAACAAACTTAATGAATTGATTTTGAATAATTAAAATCCAGTCATAAAAAACAAGCACACTGAATGAGGCGGATCTGATTGATTAAGATTCAGACCCCCATTAAGTACAAACAGATAAACAAATGAAGCTTTAGTGAAATTTGGAAAACGCTTTAAAGATGTTGTCACTTTTCATTTTATTTTTTGATAAAAAATTGAAATAACTTCCAATTATATTGATAATCATATATAATTTTATTTTTCACTTTAAAAATATAATCACATTTTTTATAACTAAATGTAGAGCCGTTAATATGGGTTAGGCTCGTTGAATCGGTCTGGTCTAACTCGTGATTTGATACGTCTGGTCTATGATTTTCGGAGCTTATTTAAAATTTGTGGGGCTGGCGAAATTCGGATAAAATTGTCCGTGGACTAAATAAAAATTAATCAAATAAGAATTAAACTCAAAATCTGTTTATAGTTTGAAATATTACAATTTAAATACAAATTATATTTATAAAATATGTACTAAATTTCTCTAAAATTTCTAGGAAATCACTACATAGGTCATACCCAATGAAATATTGTCATAGTTGTGTTTTATTATGATCATTGAATAAAAATTAGGTTAATATTACTACTTAACTATTTATGCTTTTACTTGAAATCAAACTTAATAAATATTATAAAAAGAATTTTGTTTGTGTATTTGATAAAAAAAATTAGCAACACTAACCACATGTAATATTGTTTTGCCGATATTTATTATAATTTGATTTTAAAAATTATAAAAAAAAAACACTTTTGAAAAAATAGTGTTGGCCCAACAAAGCGTGTAGCCCATGTACTTGTGGGCCCGGGCCGACTAATTTTTGGCCCACGCAAAAAATAGGCTAGCCCTAACTGACCCTCAGATTTCAAAATTTGTATGGACTAGTCGGGATGGGGTGGACAAGCTCATATTAAACTAAATGCCTCCATAATATTCAAAGTACGAGATCAACTTTAAAAAAAAATTGATCGGCGTTTAAAAATAAAATATTTACGCATGCTTGTTTTTATATTAATTAATTAAACTATTACTAATTAGTGATTAACTATAATAATTTTCTTTTAGTTTTATACTTTATGATTTATATAAGTATTAAGACTAGCCAAAAAAGAAAACTCTCTTCATCAAAATTTATTTTCACATTCAAAATTTAAACTCAAAATTTTTAGATAAAAGTGAAAAAATCAATGTTCATTTAAGCATACATATTGGTTTCATAATTACTATGGTTGGTAAATCGAATTTCATAACTAAATACCGTTGCATACATATTAAATATTTCTTTTTTACATATTATAATATATGATCTGAATAGTAAATTTCGTTGATATTACATATAGCTAATTTTATTTGTTTTTGTCGAAAAAAATAAAATCATTTTTAAAGTATCACACAATAGTTGAATATTAAACACTAATTTGACTGACATTTTTAGTAAAATCTATAATTTGCAAGTTGAAGGAAATAATTTGCAATTTGCACTACGATATGATTTTTTTTAAAAAAAAAAATTTATGTTAGTAAAGTTCTATCATGAAAATGATGGTCAATTTTGCAATATATAAGAAATTTATGGTGTGAGTAATGAGGAAATTTATGGCCCATTGACATGACCCAACAATATATATACTAAACTTTTTATATAAAAAAATAAGGTAGTTGTTGCACAATTTACTTATTTATATTGAAATTAATTCTCTATATCAATCATAGATTTAAAATTCGAAAAGTAAATTATTTTTTATTTTGTTCGATACAGAGTTTAAACTTGTGATCTAATTGCAGCTTTGTTAATATATCCAAATTGAACCCAATTTTTAAAATAAAAAAAAAAAAAATCTACAAGTTGCTATTAAACGTAGAGCCTTATGTAATTATATTGTTAGTCATTGTAACACAAAATTATTTAGATAAAGTCATAAACACGTACAAGTCATGTGCATGCAATAATATTTAGTAGGTGCATTTATAAATATTAAATGTTTCTCACTTTTGTTTAAAATTTATAGAGTTGAAGTTGAAGATAAATCATATTTGAATATATTTTAATTTAACTTTAAAAGTAAAAAGTAGATTAAAAACATAGGTTATAAGTTGTTTTCCAATACTGCCCCAAATTACTTTGGTAAAATTTATAATTAAATGACTTTGAAATAAAAATATATAGAAAGAATGGAATAATTTTCATAATCAAACAGATCTTTAATTTATCGCTCTTGTAAATTGTCTCTTTTTTTTATTTTCTTATAACATATAACAAAGAAGTCGTTTCAAGTGTGATTAATCGCTCTTTTGGTGAACAACAATCAATTGCACTAATTACAAGCTAATAAATTTTATAATCCAATGCATGTTTTTTTAAATAGTGATGTTAAATGAATGAGTGAATTAAATTTAAACGAATTAAGATAAGTCGAATTAATAAATGATCAACTGATTGAATCACCAAAAGATTGCATGAGTTGAGATGATCTGGATAAAAAATGAGTGAGTAATGAGTCATAAACAATTCGATTTGTATTTTGATAATACATTTTATTAAATGATGCGATTCTTTTTATGACTATAAATAACATATCAAACTACAATAAGAAGAATATTTTAAAAATATTTTGACTAGTCTTCTCATGAGTTAAGTTAAACTAATTATCAACTTAAAATTTAATTGAGCTGAATTTAACAAAACAAATTGATTGAAGTTGAGAGAATCATATTTTCACGTGCTATAGTACCCTTATTCTTAATTTTAACTAACAATTCATTAGTCAAGATATTACAACTCAAATTATATTCAGATGAGGCTGTTGACCGTCTCGTAGCCACAAACGCAAAGAATTGAAATTATTTCTCTAGTGCTCTTAATTTCTTTCTAGAAAGAGAGCCAGAGATGCATCTTTTCAACCTCAAGATTACATTTGTGATAATATTCAATTATTATTTCAATTTACAAGTTTTGAACTTATTGAACTAGTTAAATAATCTTTTCTGTTAGGATTGTTAAATGTATTTTAGAGTTCAATCAACAAAATTCGTCTGAAATTATTTCTACAAAAAATTTAGTTATCAAAACATCTGTAAAAAAAAAAATTAAACATAAGATTTTACAAAGATATGCTCACAACTAAATCATTCATGCTTTCTATTAATTATTATGTGTTAAAAAGTGTTTTAATTGCATAACTAATCTATATTTGGGTGGGAGAAAGGTGATAATTAGGTTAATTAGTGATGATAAAAGGTGATTAAGAAATGTATAATTTAAGGGAAGAAAGGCTATTTAGAGGGAATTGTAAGTGTAAAGTGTAAACTAAAAGCAAGAAGACAACTGTCATTTTTTTTTTATCTTTTATTTTTAAAAATATGGAATGATTGGAGTCGGCAATTCTTTAATCATATAAGCAAAAATTAATAAAATAATATTAATTTGGATGAAATTAAATGACATATTGAAAAATAAGTTTGAGATTAATTTTATATTTTATTGATTTACCTATAAATTTACTACATAATAAAATTGTATTTTTAATAAAATAAAATAAATTTTTAATTTTAACGTAATTTCATAATATTCCATCATATCTAAATTCTAATGTACCAAATGCCTCTCTACGGAATAAAATTCAATTAGTTAAATATAATAAAAATATAATTTTTATTAAATCTCATGTAATTGTATTTTTTAAAAATATAGCAATTTTAACCTTGACTAATATTAGAGGTACATTAAATATTATTGAGTTATTTTTAATATATCAAATATCTTTTAAATTTAATAAGTGAAAGAAAAGATAAATTTGATATTAAATAGATTAATAAAAACACTTAAAGTGATTTCTAATATCTTAAAAGGATAATTTTAATCTTTTTCTATTATAAAAGAAATAATGGGTCTTAAGAATACCTTTTTAACTCGTTATGTTTAGTTCATGAAAGTTAATTTAATTAATATTGAAAGTTAAATTAAATAAGATTAATTTAATATTTTAAATTAGATATTCGAAAAATTATATGCAGAGGAAAAATGATATAACTTTTCTATTTAGAGTTGATATACTCTCGTTATGAAAGTGACTCATATATACTCTTATTTATTTTTATATACAAACGACTCACATATACCCTACCGTTACAAATGAGCTCACATTTACTCTTTATTTAACGTAAGTGAAAAAATTAGTTCTGAAATTATCTTTTAGATTTTATATTCAAGAAAGATTTACGTAGAACGATATATGATTCTTCAAGAAAAGTTCAAGACATATTTTAATTTTTTCATACATAATTCATAAAATACTTTTGACTTCTCTTTTATTGTCATTATTTGATTTTCTTATTTTTTTCCTTTCATTCTTTTAGTGCAAAATGAAAAAAATTAAATTAAAGCTAACTTTTTGTATTATATGGTAATTTAGTTTTAGCATTTGTTGAAAACAAAATTGAGGCACTTATAATAAATTTTCCTACAGAATTAATTGAACAAGTAAATAAATTTAACTATTCACAATAATAAATTTAAATTAATCATTAAAATAAAATAGTCAATAAATAAAATAAATACTTGTAAGGAACATCAAATATATCCCATCTAAATTATACTTTTTTCAATTTAGTATAATGAACTATTTGTATAATAAGACAGGTTTATTTGTATCATTTTTATAACGAGAGATATATCAATTATAAACATCAAAATTAAAAGAATATATCATATTCTTTCTTTTCATGCAAAACTTCTTCGATATCGTTATTTGTTCACTTCATATTTTATATATTTGTTTTAAAAAAATAACGCAACAAATAAAAGTGAACGTAAAATTTAAAAAAGTTACTATGGCTGATAAGAATAATGTCTATTTCGGACAATAACAACTTGTGACCAATTATTCATCACTTTTCAATTTACAGGCTACATACATACTCCGATCAATTTCTGCCGGAACTAGGGTTCCGCCGGCCGGAGAATCTCCAGTTCCGGATCTGTCTAATTGAAGTTGTAGATCGCACAATTAGTTAAGCAAATTTGGAATGATTTATGGGTGAATTGATTGTTTTGTTGGTGGTAGTTAGTGGTTGGTAGCTGAAGTAGAAGAAGAAGAGGAGGACAAAAGTTCAATCAATAAACAGAAAATGAGTGTGAGCAACGGTTCAGTTCATCCTGTTGACGCACCACCGTTGCAAACCGAAGCAGCTAACGTGCCGAGAGTGAGGATGAAGGATGTTCAAGGAATGCCTGGGACGGTTGGTGGATCCTTCTTACGTTTCGCTCAGTTTGTATTTGCTGTTGTTGCGCTTTGCGTTATGGCTACCACCAGTGATTTTCCTTCCGTCACAGCTTTCTGGTAATATTTTTGTTCTGAAAGCATAAATTTCAGTTCCGATCATGTTTAGATAAGCATATATGAGTAAGATGTTTAAGTTGAGGCGTAATTGCAAATGGTAGCAGTATTACTTGAAATATTTCTGTATTAGCAGTTTGGAGCTGAGATTTGGATGCTTGTATTCAATTTGTCAATTAAACGAATTGGAGGTGATTTATCACATGGTCACTCATTATTATCTCAGAACACCATTTTCTTTACTGAAGAAAATTGGAATAAAGAAGAAAGCTGACTTTTTGAGATGATAACTATTACTTGAGTGACCATTTGAGAAATCAACCGAACGAATTGAGAATGGGCTGATTTTTAGAGGATTATATAGTATGCGACTTCGTGGTGTATTATGTGGAACAATTGTGCTCAGTTGGATAACTTATTTCTAACTCGCTATTCAATCGGGAGATGCTCAGTTAACTCATTAACCTTGATAGGAAGATGGCTTATTGAATTAAACGTGAATTAGGGTAAGGAACTCCGAATGAACTTAATGTGATAGGTGTATGCCTCACTGGTCAGCAACACCCTGTGTTGTGACCATTCTGCGAGACACGGGAACGGTGCATTCTATTCCTTTAAGTCCAACTACTCTAAATGTGCCTATTCCTTTGACACATATCCGTGGAAAGAGGGGGAAATGACTTATTCCTCATCAACCTTAGCCAGCTTACTCTGACTTGAATAAGACAAAGGCAATAGGCGTCACTGAACTAGGTACTCTCCGACTAACTACCTAAACTCCCAATGGGGATGACCAACTCCAACCAGTAAGAATGGAAATTCACTTTCATGTTGAAATCTTTCCTGCTGGAAGGCTGAGGGGCCCCTTGAATGTCTTGGAAAGATCATACATTGTATACACATTCTCATTATCCTTTATAAGTGAAGTAATGGGTCCTTAGTAGCGTTGACAAAGAAGAAGGATCCGGTTAAAAGAAAGCAAACCTTTCCATTTTTCTTAACTACCTTATAGAAAAAACAATTGCTGGGAGATGGGGTTGTGGCCTTCTGATGTGTTGATTCTCCACTAAATATGCTAGAAGTTTCAGCCTATACAGTCTATAACTTATATAGGAAGTATAAATCTAGTGGGTAGCGAGTCCAGGTGGCCTCAGATTCAAGTCTCCTTGTAGTATGGTGACAGGCATCTTATGTATTGGTACATCCTCACTAGTGTGCGCCAGAGGTTGTTAATTTGTACTGGTTGGTGCTGTGTAAATATGATATTTATCATCTTCCTAAAAGGACAAGGTAATTTGCCGGCAAAGTGTGTTGATGCCTTGATGGTTGTGCACAAATTAAGATTTCGTATATGGTTTGGGGCCCGGGGGAGGGGGAGGGGGTTAACTTTTGCTCCTTTTATAAATTTCTTTTCCGTCACATTTGTTCAAACCAGACTTTAATTCTGTTGTTAACATAGACTAGTATTGCCTGAATGTGCTAGTTAATCACGTGGTATCTCCATTGACTTGAAGTCAATTAATTGGGCTGCGAATGCTGCCAATAATTCATCATATATCTTGGTAGAAGTTTGGATCTCTTCTGTAAACGTGAGTGAAGGAAATCTAAGAGCTCTTTTCTTTTGGGTGGTATCTCATATTTGGTTTATAAGTTTTATAAGTTCTATGTCTTTTGGCTCTTTGATCAAGAACATGCTTACTGGAAGTTGTGTTGCTTTATGATGAATATTTCATCTTATCTGGTTTCCCAGTTACCTTGTCGCTGCTGCTGGCTTGCAGAGCTTATGGAGCTTGTCTCTAGGTATTCTTGATGTTTATGCTCTTCTTGTTGGACGGTGCTTGCAGAACTCTCAGGTTGTGAGCTTATTTGCTGTCGGTGATGGGGTAAGTTGCTACAGATTCATCCAAAACTTGATCACGTAATAGTAGCTGTGCTAATAAATAAATGAAGGGATTATTGAAGTAGTATTCTTGTACGATAAAAAAGATGCATATCAACGTGTCAAACATTCTGATTTCTTCGTGTGATAGAAAAAACTGTACAATTTGGTACAATCAGACATGCAAGGACTTGATACGACAGAGAAAAGCTCCCATAACAATCGTGCTGTGATTTTGTATTGGATAAGTAAAACATCTAAAAGTTTCAACTTTTTACCTTTCTATTGGTATGAAAAAGCTTAATGCAGATATTTTGGATTCTGTTAATTTTGTATGGAAGTTTTGCAGTTTCCTAGTGTATTCTTGGAATTTTTTTATCCATCTTTCATCTCTTAAGATATAGATATGTGAGGTCAGACATGAAAGTTCTTCTTTAACATGGGTTTTTAACTCGTCCGGTTTGATGTCCAAATTACCATGTATTAAAGTTTGATAAGTTAATTTGTCTTTTAAATATCTCAGAACGAGTGACATTAGAGTTACTTTTATTCCCACCCTTGGGCGGAGATGAAACCCCAATAATCAAAAAAATTGCTCTATATATCCTATGTCAAAATTAGTTTTTATCAATATGTAATTGATTTTGAAAGCACATAGATGTTGAATCTCCATTGAAGAAAAAAATGTCTTCCATGGACAATGTGGATGAAATCAAAAGGTAATTCTCAAGTGAGCATAGTATCCAAAGTTACTCTTTCGCCTATAAGGAAAGGCTCGTGTGTTTTATTTTTTTATATTTTGAATTTTCTTGGTTAAATCCTGGCTCCTCAACTGCTCATTCACCACATTCCACTTTGTGCATACAACATAAGATTGTAAATAAGCTCATTGTGGAGCATAGTCCAGATTGATGACTTCTTACCATTTATTTTCTTCATGACTGTCTTTCTTGCAGGTCACTTCTACCCTCATGTTTGCTGCAGCCTGTGCTTCTGCTGGCATTACTGTACTGATTGGCAATGACCTTGGTGTCTGCTCACAAAATCACTGCTTAGAGTTCGAGACTGCTACTGCCATGGCTTTTCTTAGCTGGTTCTGTGCTTTGCCATCATTTCTCTTAAACTTTTGGTCACTTGCATCCAGGTGAAGAAAGGCTCTCAAGGAATTAGAAACGACGCCAAAATATCTTGTAAAAGTACTGCCTTTTGTTTTGATGTTGTAAAATTTTGTCTAGATGATCAATGTCCCAGAAAAACATGCAATTGCTACTGCAGTGTGTAAATACAGATTGCGTAAAGCAGGTTAATGTGGGAAATTGAGCTGTGCTCTACTCTGTTGCTGGATATAAAGGATTGCACATAAATTGTATGATACTGAAAATGCCATCATTTAGCCATTCTTCCTAGCATATTTCACTTGGTACCTCTCCATCTTAATTTACGTAACACTATTTTGATTAAGCTTAGAGATAGTGAATCACTTTGTGACTAACCAGAGATATGAGCTGTATAAATTTTGACAGTAGGTTATATGTAATGTTTAGAAGCAGCTATTATTAAGTGTGTTTAGTCATATAGGATGAATTTGATGTGTTATCAAGAGAACTTATGGGTACCTATTGCAGCTCTAAGTATTAATTCAACACTAAAGCTTTTCTAAATCTACAGTACAATGTAAAGGTGATCGAGTTGGTTGAACATGAACGAATACCACTACATGTTTTTCCGATCAAGCTTGATTTGATTAACCTGAAGGATAGCGGTGGCGAGTTACCTTGTATAAATCAAAAACTTTCTGAACTAGGATTCAATGGTGTAAAAGGAAAAAAAAGACATTCAGAAACAAGCAATTTCACTCAAAAAAAAAAAGAAGCTGCACTAATAAGATTTACAAAAGAGTATCAAGAATTCAAGAAATGAAATACAACTTCCAGTCTAATTAAATTAATGCAGAACTGGGAATTTTACATATTACAAAAAATTTCGTTTGTCCCCGCATTCAACTGTGTTCCTGGCTATCAGTATTCTGTGAGAAAGGTCGAAAAAGAGAAAAAAAATGATAGCATTACACGAATGACCAGTTAATAAACGAAAAGGCCAAACAGTGGACAGCATTTTCTTCAGACGATGCAAACACTTTCCACGCGATAGCTTGTTCATATGAAATATGTCGTCCCATTGTTGACATGCAGATACCACCAGGCAAACACGCGAAACCCTGTGCTCGAGAAACAACAGTGGGAAAAAAGTAGTAGTCAGACGAAAACAGCCTCAACTTTGGTCTTTTGGCTCTGCAATAGCCCGTGGATCAAACTATTATACCCGACGACATCAGAATAGCCAACAGAATGTCAGAGTAGCTAATTACCTGTTCCATGATCTTGGCAAATTCTGAGAGCAACACTTTCCTTCCGGATTCATCGAATATCTTATCTAGAGAAATGTCCTGTAATGCAACTAATGTTGTCTCCAGCATGTCGAGTCCGGCCTTGTTAGCAAAAATGAAAACTGGCAGCGACTGCAACAACAGAGAGAACATCATCAACTTACTGAGACATTCTTGTAACAAGATAAAAGACTAGAAACGTGACGAGAACATTTAATGTGGGGAGGTCAAAAAAATGTCTGGAACACTAATGAGGACAATTAAATGCCAATCAGATAAGTTCTCCTTTATGTATATGTTCATGCTTCATAGCAACATAACATACAGCATTTCTTAATTACAATTTCGTTATATCCACACGAGTTCATAAATTCTGTAGCAAAGAACTTCATACCTTCAATGAGCAGCACAAAATTGCATCCTGGTGTTGCCACAGATTCTTTAGTACTGATTCATCGCCACTAGAATCAGCTCGAAGTAACTCTGTTCCCATGTGATAACTGGAGATTGAATGCAAAAGAGAATGGAATGTTAACAATCCGACAAGCACTTCTAATGTCTTATCCCAATAAGTTGAGAAAGGAAAAGTTTCTCAAATAATCTACAGTATCTCACTCTTACTGAAAATCAGAGATGCAGTAAGCCAAAACTAACAAGCATGATCATGCACATGAAAAGCAAAACATTGAGCAGAACAGAAGGGAACAAGTGTCGCCATGATCAAGAAATCATCAAGGCTCACAAGACTATTACAGTTGTGAGGACCTTACCTATAGCTCTGGCAGATCCAATGCGACAATGTTACAGCTTCTGGTGAGCCTGGAGAAAGCTTGGCCCCCAGTGTTGGATTCATTCCCGTAGGAGATATTGCCATGGCAACTCGTTGAACAGACGAAACCACACTGCGAACATACTGTCGGGCCATGGTAGCCACATTGTCCTGAAGATTGTCCTCAAATGGAAATTGGAAAGCAATTGTCAGTACAGATCGTGCACTGTAACAAGAAGCTGCATCTCCGGTAGCCGAGTTTGTTGCTGGGCCCACTTCAAGACTTGATGCTAGATCTAATGTTCTATGTGCGTTCAACGTATCCAGGGCATCACCCTGAGTAATAAAATCAGAAGTCATGCTGTAATGTAAATGTTCAACTCAGCTCATTCTCTAAATTCAATGGAGTCGTGGAGGAATAATTTACTCAACTGATTTTGATTCGAGAGGAATAATGCGAAATCCGGAGGGAAGCAAAGGTGCATCATCTGGAAACATCTCATCAATAGGGGCAAAAACTAGTTCAGAACAGGCTCCAACTGCATTCTCATCAGTGCCACTACACATCTGGAAATGATTGTTGTGTTAGCATTATCCTTCAAGAATGTTTGTGAAACATCAAAGTAAAGGCTGAAGTACCTGTAAAAGGTGAATATCTCTTGGCATGAAAGCATCTTCCTGTCCAATAGAGTGCCCTTCGAGTCTAATAACTTCAAGCATCTGTAAAACAAAAACAAAAGTGAGAAGAAGTCTCAAGTATAATATTATTTATATAATTATATTAGCAACAAGCCTGGCCATTGAAAGAACAAAGGAGTGCAAACTGCTTACTTCTTCATGCTCAATTGTGTGGCCAAGTGGCATTATTATCTGGCTTCCGGTAAATCTGGTAGGCCTCATCCCAGGATATGTATACGGACAAGACTTCAATGCAGAAGCTACAAAAGCATCAACATTAAAGTCTGCCCACTCTGAACGGTGCTCCCTCAAAAACCGAACCAGTACGGCAGGAGGAACATTCTGCCAGGAAACAAAAGAGTTAAATTATTCTCATTTATCCAGTTACGCTTGTCTTAACAATCAACTCCATCTATTGCTGATATGGACCAGTCTCTCAGTTGGTATCGCAAAAGATGATGCAAATATGAACTTGTGAACTTCTGTTTGTTGTGTATTAACAAGGGCAAGGTAGTTGTCGAATGAAAAATTCTAGTCAGTTCAATAAAGATCCACTGTTCACCTGGAGTAGCATTGATGCTTTGGCACAAAGGACCCCACCAAGCGGGGAAAGAGGAATGGAGGTGGTTGCGAGGTTCTTCCTTGAATTGACAGCAACTATGACATCTTCAGCACCATCTGAACTTAACATTGACCAGCCATCGTCACCGAATCCATTGATGGCATCATTGAACCCTCTGCAATATATAAATGGCCTAATAAGGTACTTGTATATGTACTTCAGAATTGGCATATCAGAAGTGCATAAATTTTCATCATCTCAAAGCCACACAACAAAAAATCAGAAATAACCATCACCTGCATAATCTCTGGCTAAATGTTCGAAGAACAGCAGGTTGCCTTCCTAGACCATATACTACCTCGCCGCTAGTCTCTTGAGCTAGTTGCCTTGCATATCGCAGTGCCTTCACAGGAAACAAAGTAAAGCATGAAATCATGGTTCTTCTTCTGTGGCAGTAAGCTATGGGAAGTGTGATAACTGCACAAGTACTTTAAACCTGACAAACATATAAATCTATATGCCGTATTAAATGATAACAAAGAGTTGAACTCACTGCAATAGTCATTTTCTGTGCCACAACTTTCGACGATTCATAGAGTGGACGCAAGATCTCAGGGGCACTCCATGCCTGAAAAATATATGAAGTGAATTGCAGCTACCACACAAAACAGGTTCATGACAAAGGTAAGCAGAACTTTACAAAATCTTACCTCAAGATTCAGGTGATCAACAATATGTATGATTGATCCTCCACCATCACACGGTCGGATCAGATATCCAGATGGAAGCATTTGAGCTCTTACAAACTGGGAAGCAGCAGTAGGATTTGGGCCAGGCCCATTACCAGATAGGGATCTTTCACAAACCTTGGTGAGGAGGATAAATTGATGCCACACACAAAAAGAAACTGTGAGCAACATCTACGAAATGACACAGCTAATAGAATTCACTATTAAGAATCACAAATAATGGAGCCAAGTATCATACTGAAGTAGCAAGATACTCAAAGGTCTAGACGGGGATTAAAATGCAGCATTTAGTTAATTATGACCCAAAAATATTACATTTCAGGACTACTGTTCAATCCAAGGATTGAAAGGTTGAGATGTTAAAAGACTAGTTAAACAGGGAATGCCAGAACTAAGTATAAAAGTGGCCAGGTCGCCAACACAAGCTCACTTTAATGTGAAGGATTGCTTACCACGAGACTACCATTGTCTAGGGTTGTTGTGTATCTCAGCGTCCAAAAATCACGCGCGGGAGCCAGAGTGGTGGGAGCATATATCTGAAAGAAATGATTCATTGATCCCCTCAATGCTGTATCTAATCAAATCAGAAGTGTACATAGAGATTGAAGAGAAGGTATTCACCTGGGTATACAAAAGCTCAACTGTACCACCATTTCCAGCAGGAAACATTGTGATAACTTCAACATTCCGGCAGTCCCGGAACCAAGAAGGTCGATCTTTGAGGATATCAGCAATCTGTAAAATATTTTAGTTAGAAAAAGCTGGCAACATCTACAATCATTAATGGACCAAAACTCAATGGAGCAGCAGTAATATTTCTGAATAGACTTTCAATTGTTTACCTTTGTTGGCTCTAAACTAACAAGACCACATGCTCGGGCTGCCACTCCACTGCAACTGTGTGAGATGGCAAAAATCCCAACTGAATCCGGACCAGGCTGACAATTGAATGATAATATTGCCTTTTAGCCGTCTGGTCAATGATACAGATGGAAATACTGAATTTTAAAAAGTAAAAGATGATTGACTAGAGTTCAACCTTCATCCCAGGCATCGGGACCCAATCGACAGCAGTTCCTGTAGCCTTAGAAAGGAACTCTGCCAAGGTTTCTTCTGCAATTGGTAGTAGTCTGCATAGAGAATAAACATGACTTAGAGATAAATAATCAGTCCCTTAAATTGTGAAATGTGTTATTTACTTCCTCCAAAGATACAGTATGAACACGTTCGAGAATTAACATCATATAAGTAAGGAGTGGGAGATATAGCTGTTTGAAATTATTACCCAGCAGGGTTGTTAGCATCTCTAAGGGAATGCTGAGGGGTGGTTACCACTGATTCACAACTTACATCAGTAGTGGCCGCCGATACCTGCAGCAAACACAATTAGAGTCTTAAGTAAGCTTAAATTAAGTCCTCTTGATCCACAAATGACTGGTGATATCTGTCATCTTACAATTTTGAAGTCACAGGACCTTAAATGTTTCTTGTACTACTACACAAAAACAATGCCATACAAATTTAGTCCCATATATAAAGTAACACCTTCCAGAATTATAAGACTGACTGATTAAAATCACGGACTCAATAGCGGTGGAATATTGTATAATCTAGAATACACAGTGAGTAGCCATTTCAGCAGCATAGATCAAGTGAACAAAAAAGACAAGATATGTTCGACACTAAACTATAGTAAGCAACACATAGAGCTTTTGGACATAAAAATAAACGAAGAATTAAGTTAGCTTACACTTTGCAATTGTTGCCGCATATAGCCATTTTCACATACAAGCTGCGACACTTGTTTCTGCAAGCGGTCATTCTCCTCCATCAACAGTTTATTCATCGCAGACAACTTTCTGTTCACAGTCTGTAATCGAGAAGACTCTTTCCTTTGCTTCTCTCGACACCTGAAATGATACAATGTTTACCCTCCATACCAAACTCTAAGCTCAATTTCCCAATCACCTAAGGTTAACACATACCCTACCACCCAACCAACAAACCTAGGCAAGGAGAACCACAGTGATACATTCAGTTTATCATCACTGATCTAACTAATACAAGATTCGAGCAGTACTAAACAAAGTAAAGTGCAGATCAATCGTACACAACAGACATATAAAAATGTATGCTATTAACAACAAAACATAAACCAAAATTTGGGCAAAATTGAACAATGGAAGTATACCTTCTGTTCTGAAACCAAACTTTGATCTGCTTAGGCTCAATATTCGACAGAATATGACATTCACGGATCAATTGCTGTCGACGCAACGAGCTAGGCTTAGGACACTCTGCATAAACCCTCTCCAAAGCCTCAACTTGCTCAGCCGTATATCGAACATACTTTCCACTACTATCAAGATGTTTAGTAATACTACCACTACTACTCTCCCTATGCTGTTGAGCCACCATAGCCATTTTCCCTCAAATCCAAACCCCAGAAAAAAAAATCAAGATTTTCAAAACACCCCCAAGTAGATATATTCCCTGAAACTACTTCCTTAGCAGCTTTACATATATATGTATATATATCTATACAGAGAACTAAGATTCTCTGAAACAAAGGCTTTATCTTTTTCTTTTGTTCTTTTTTTTTTCTAGGGATCTCAGACAAGATGAAATGGACGATCTTGATTGAACTAGAAGATTCCTAGGGTCTCCCCCTTTTGGTTTCTACTCAAGGCTCAAACATACACTTCACGCTAAACTTACAAATTAAGGTACAGCCAAAACTGCTCAACGAAAGATATGGCAGAAAAGGACAACAAAATCAAAAAAAAATTCACTTCAGCTGTAAATTACTCGTGTTTGATACTTTACTACACCATTTCCATTCACACAAACCTCCAAACTCCATCATCATTAAAAAAAACTATTAACTTTCTACCAATAGCCCTTTGATTTTTGCTTCAAAACTCTCAAATTTTTGGAATCTTTAAGCAAAAAAAAACTTAATTTTTTTCATGAATTTCAAGATTCTGAGCTGGAATAAATGACACGTTTGATACCCAACCTGAATTTTCGGGTTACAAGCCAAAAATGGAGTTCTTTTTCCCAAATATCACTGAAAAAGAGATGGATGGATTCTCTTAAAGTAGACAAAAAACAAATCATACAAACAAACCCCCTTTACTCTATACAGAAAAACAAGAACCACCACCCCCTTAACAAACAGAATTCAAAAAAAAAAAAATTGCTCTGATTCTTGATTTTCTCTTCTGTTTTTATTCAACCCCAGAAGAAGAAAAAAGGTTCAAAACATTAGTAGAAACAACCCCTTAAGATCTGAAACTGAAACAAACTGTAAAAGACATGGTTTTTTTTCAAGAACAACAAAAAAAGATTGAATTTTTATTGTTTTTAGAGAGAGAGAATTGATGGTTTTGTGTAAGATGATGAAAAATGGAGAGTGGTGGGTGAGGAAAAAGAAAGAAAATGGAGAGAGAGAGAGACAGTGATGTTGAGAATTTTGCTTGAGTTAAAGCTTTTTGAGCTCGCAAATCGAAAATGCCTGTGTTTTTATGCTGCTATCTCCTTCTTTGCTTCCCTCACTGTTCTTCCTTTGTGTTTTTCTATTTTTTATTTTCTCGAAACAATAACATATTCAGTATAATAAATCTTAAATTTTATAAAAATAAGCCTAATAAAAGATAGAATGTAGAAAAGATATTTTCGATTGAAATAATATTTTTTTATTTAATAATAATTATTCACCGTATTAAAAATAGTTATTTAATAATATTTGTTTAATTTAAAAAATTAACAGATAATTTATGTTGTTGTTGGACAGAAAAAATAGCTTATTTGGTGTAATTTGGTAAATCGGATATGATGAATATGGAATGTAGAAAGATTATTTTTGATATATATATATATATATAGCTCAAAAATGTATGTAAAATCTCGATGGATCAGGTGATTGATTGGTTGGCTAACTGAACTTTTATCTAATCGATGGACTATTTTTTTTCCTTCTTTTATTTCTAATTTTAAAAAATAAAATATCCTACATGAAATTATAAGCTCATGTTTGATTACAAATTTGAAATTGTGATTTAAAAATTAGCATGGTCACACCTTGTTTAGATGATTGTTATATTATTAGTCTAAATACAATGTTTGTTATAATTGTTAACTTAAATTTTATTGTATTAAATTTATTATTACATAATGAAGAAAAGATTCATTTTTACGTGAACATGAATTTGGTGTGATCACGTTGATATCTTAATATTTTGTTATCGTTTTGTCTTTTTTTTTTAATAATTGTATCTCATTTTTTATTCTTCCTTTTCACAGTAGCTTTACCTTGTACTTTACTTTTCTTATAGATTTACATTGAAACTATCTATGTGTGAAATTATATAATGATGGAGAATAACACAACTTATCGAAAACAATATTCATTAAAGTAATATCGTACGAAATGGTATAATACAAAACGAGACGGAACAATTTATAACTATCATCCAAACAAAGAGTCAAAATAATCTCGCACGTAGAATTTGAAAAGAATAAAATGTAACGGTATTGTTTTCGATAAATCCTTGATACAAAAGAAAAAAAAATATCAAATACTTGAAATTCATTTAAAATTTCTTCAGTAACAATCTATAATTTCTAAATATCTATTAGTTGTAGGAACTTGAAAATATTTAAAAATCAATTTTCAATATCAAAATAAATTTTATCATAAACAGATATTTGATATAAAATTTTAATTTATGATCAAATTTTTGTAAGATATAAAATAAGTACAACAACAAATAATAACACACATCAAGAAATAAGAAACTATGTCATATTTTAATGTAAAAAGGATATTATAATTGTATGAATATAAAAATACTGTAACCTGCTAAAGTATAATAATGGAACTACTTTTTCTTTTTAAATTATTAGTATTATATAACATTATTGTATTTATATTATTATCACTGTTTTGGATGAATTAAACTATAAGGAAAAAAAAAAGGAAAAGTTCAAAGTACATCTTTGTTCATATATGGTCACTATATTGTTTTAAGTGATTTTTTTTATAAAAAAAAAACATTTTTAGCCAAATCTTTTTAGTATATCATTTAAATTTTAACATTTAGTTGTTAATTATAAAGAGAGTTCTTTATGAATCAAAATTAATATAATATTTTCTAACATTTATATTTCAAAAGAATCACATGTAAATCCATAAAATAATATAATTAAACCATTAAAAATGTAATCTGTGTAAATTACAGCAAATGAAATTACAATAATCTCCTTAACAATATGATCATAACCACGTAAAAAGTTCTATTCATAAATTTTGATCAGATATCTCGAATTTGATCTTAATATAAAATGATCTTTGTTAATTTTTTTTCTTACTTCAACATAATACTTTAGAAAATTAATTTGAATATCAAAATTACATATAATTAAAATTACAATAATCTCCTTAACAATATGATCATAACCACATAAAAAGTTCTATTCATAAATTTTGATCAAATATCTCGAATTTCATCTTAATATAAAATGATCTTTGTTAATTTTTTCCTTACTTCAACATAATACTTTAGAAAATTAATTTGAATATCAAAATTACATTTAATTAAAATTACAATAATCTCCTTAATAACATGATAATACACCACCTAGGAATTTTTTTTATTCATAATTTTTTTAGATATTTTGAGCTTGATCTTAATATAAAATGATTTTTTTAAATTTTTTTCACTTTGATATAATACTTGTGATTTTGCGAAAGTAAATTAAATATATAAGTTTGTTCGTATTTCGTAGCAATATGGATATCAAATATCGAATTTTTGTATTCAAATATTATATTGAATTGGCTCATTTAGGGATAGATGTACAGTAAGTGAAATGACTTTTAAGACCCACGCCACGTACTGTTAAAAAGAAAAAAAATTGAAAAAATGGTTGGGTCAAATCAGTCAGAAAATAAAATCTTCTGCCAAAATGCCTACTCTGCCCTTTTGTGGTCTAATGCACTCTGCCAAAATGGTTAAAAAGATTTATTGCTTCTTCCTTTCGTCTTCGCGAGATAAGAATAAAGTCGGAATTTAGATTTAAAAATTACGATAATATATTAAATATATTGTTATTGTTATTATTCTAACCAAATGAGACTTGAGAAGTCGTATTAATAGAGAAGAAGGAAAATTAAAAAAATGGTTCGATGAGAAAAGATTTTATATTTACATAGGATTCGAGGAATGATCACAACTAAAAATGTGAATGTAAATAGTTATTTTAATATGAATATTAGTAATTATTTTTACGATCCGAATTTGTTTATTGGAATTTCAAAGAAAAATACAATTTTTTTGTAAAAATATAACCAACGAAGATCGTGGTGAAGTGGTAAGTACTTCTATATATTTTATTAATTTTGAGTTTCTCTTGATACGAAATCATCTTTATAAGAAAGTGATTAATCTCTCAATACAAAACTTTTTGATATAGATTCAAATTTAATCGAGTTTCAATATGAATACCAGATACCAAAGAATTAAAGTGAGAATTCATATTTGAAGATATAGCTTTGGGAGATTTTGTTATTTTTTATTTTTTTAAAAAATTAGAGCCTTGATGCCATTTTTGTAAATTTTTTTCTTACTCTGTGCTCAACACGAACCCAAACTACAAAGTCTATCTCCAAATCTCCAATATATTATGCTTGCGTATCTCATCTATCAATACTTTATCATTTGTAAATGGCATACACCATGACAATTCTCTTTGAATATATCGTGTTGATTCATTCATCACCAAAACAGACAAAAAAAAGGGGCAAAAAGCTTAACGAAAGTATAATAGTTAAACGTTTTACTAGATACTATTATAAATACTTATTTCCAGAGTTTATACCGTTTAATAAATTTTTAAGGAATTCTCGATAACTTAAAATCAATTAATTTCTTCTCTTCCATGAAATTAGGGTTAGATAGAAAAGTTACTACAACTAGATACTAGTACTCAACATGTTGGTGAAGGACAAATCAAATCTAGTTAGTTAGTAGTGTTTAAATAGTGGAAAATAAATATATAGTCACATGTCCAACCTAGGGTTTTCAAGTTTTTGATTGACAACACAATACTAATTAATTTTTAGTTAAATTAAATGACCCCATTCTAATCATGGGATTTTCAATTTTTCCCCTATAATCTCTCATAAAAAAACATTTTTAATACATACTAAATAGTACTCCCTATTGATCTCACATATTAATCTAGTGGGATTAGTTGAATATGTTGCTGTTTACCATTACTTTTAACCAACTTTTTCCCTTCATAATTACACTAATTTGCAGTCAAATTTCATAATTAGTAGAGTAATTAACAAGGTGGGGTTCTTTAATTTGTCCTCTTCAAATAGTTTAGACTTTTTTTTGCTCCATTTAAATAGCTTCTTGTTAACATATAGTCCATTGTTCTTTATTATTAGTGGTGTTATGTCTCCTTCCTAATTACCTTTCAATTTTGTTAAAATTTTGCTATCATTACCTTACATGTTATATTAAGAATTACATTATAAATTTGCTAAATAGTTTCTCTTATGGATATATATATAACCTCATAATATCTAAACGAGTCTTTTATCTAGTATGTATGGGTTGAAGGTATTTTCTAACTAATTGTAACAATAATATATCTAATAAATCATCTTGGATGAAGTAACAAGGCTTTAGGTCATCATTGTCCAACTTTCTTATTCTCTTTTAGTATTTTTTTTCCGACTATAGTTTTCTGACTCGTCCTACATGATTCCTCATTATTCTAGCTTGGTCCACGTAAAATCTATGGCACATTACATATTACTTTCATCGTAAGGAAAAAGGTCTTAATCTTCGATGAATAAGTTCCAATGTGACCGTAATTTGAAATCATAACAGAGTAAACTTAGACCTCTAATAACTTCAAACACATGAACTTCACTTACAAAACGAAATTACTAATTAACAATATAAGTATAAATTAACTAAAAACTTTGACCTTTTCTACTACCATTGATACAAGAGTTACACTCATTCTCATATCATAAACTTACAATAGTCATGAAAAGAATATATAAAAGGGTAAAAAGTGGAAGAAAGAAAAGAAAGGGGTTAATATTATATTAAAAGTAAAATTAAGAAAATGAAACCTTAGAATAATATTTGAAATGTGTTACAAGGAATGTAAGAGTGAGGGGACCAAAAGTATAGTATATAATAATAATAATAATAATAATAATAATAATTGTTTGAAAATAACAAATTAAAGTGGTTTCTTAATTCCGGACCAACACTTCCCATTATAAAAGCAATATGCGCATGATAACTATACCCCCTTTTATTCCCTCATCCATCTCATCATTCTCAATTTTCTAAGGTTCCTCAACCCCAC
>NC_028647.1:63847451-63863450 GCF_001406875.1 Solanum pennellii | reverse complement strand
CACCCCCACCCCCACCATTATTTCGAACGTTCATTCTTAATTACATGTTTTATGTTCGAGTTTTCAAACGAAGTGTTTTGAAAATTACAAATGTTTTATCCTTATAGTAAGTTGAGTTATTTTAGTCTGAATCGCAAATTCAAGTCTTGAAAAATCGATTCTACTTTCGCATGTTCAGCATGTGGATTATTGAATGATTGATCAAAGTATCAGTATTTCTTTAATTCATTGTTAAGATATTAAGCCTCTCTATCTACTCAGATTAAGGCGCTATCTCATTCAGATAGATTATTGTAATGATAAAACTAAATAATTTATTAGTCATGATATATTTCTAATACAATTTATAACTATAAACTATTTTTAGTGAAATAATCAAGACCGCCGGTGTAATTTAATATGTCATACTATATTATTATTCTAGAGTATTTTTTAAGTTATCATATCATGTTTGATTTATAAAATTACTTTTAGATGTATGTTAACTTTATCATGCTTGCCATTAAAAATTACCTCTGTTAATTTAAAAGTATTTACATTATTAAATACATATAACTTAATTCCTTATAAATAAAATTGTTTGGATTCAAATATGACAAGTAAGATGATTATACTCTTTATTTATAGCCTTTTTTCTCTATAATTGACTCAAACAAAACTAGAAAGATTTACTATTTTAATAAATTTGTTTGTACATCAAATAAATCGGATTAGTAAATTTTGACAAAAATAGCTAAAAGGTAATCTTAAAGGGTTAAAGTATGATTCTAATATACCCTTTTTACAAACCCTTCACACTATTTTCTTTTTGTTTCTTAGATCAATGTTCGATATTCGCTTTATAATTCGATTGATTCGATTTAAAATCGAATATTCCAATTCAAAGAGTAACATACTCCTTATTAATAACGACTTCATATCTAACGTTCGTATCCGATAAACCCCCACACTCTCTACCACCAAAACAATATATCCCCACCGTCCAATAATAGGTTGTCTACTGTACTATTTTGGATGTCCACAATACTTATCCACTTTACGAAATCAATAGATAATTTTACACTTTAGTTTTTAATTTACCCTTATATTAATCATAGTCATTTCTCTATTATATTTTTCATGACATTACATCTGTTGTAGTATTTTCAAAAGGGTGATATAATAAAGTTATTCTTCTATTTATAATCTTTTACGAAGAATACAAAGTTAACAATGAACAAATATTATCGAACAGAACGAGTATAAAAAATAATATATATGGAGTAAACTTTTAAAATGACATCACATTTTCAAGTGCTTTTAAGTAAAAGTGCATGCGTAAAAAGAGATGTCACGTGCTTCCCACGGATGACCTAGAAAACAGAAAAGCCAGCAATGTAATGTGGTATAAAATTAAATCAATTTTATATTTGACAAAAAAAAAAAAACTATGTAATATAAAATAAATTCTCTATATAATATAAAAGTGGAAGTATTATTTTATTTAATTTTAGTATGAAACGACATGGCTTAGCTTTTTGAAAAGCAAATACAGAAAAAAAGTTAACAATTATTTTTGTACTATTTTTTTATTTTTATAATAGAGTATGGTTAAGATCAATCTTTTAGATTCAATCATTGTGTATTTTATTAGGGAAAAAAAATAAAGAATTAGGGTTTCATTTTTTTAAATTTCTTTTAGTTATAGGTAGGAAGTGATTTATGACTTTCAAAGAACATTCTTATTCTAGATCCATTACATTATTGTTAGTAAGTTAATTTGTGATAATATATTCTAGTATCAAATGAAACTTTAGAAAAAGAAAAAAAAATCATGAATATTCTATGAATATATATATATATATATATATAAAAGTGGTTTAATATGTGGAGAAGAGTGAAATTAGTGTGGAAAAATAAAGTATATGCTTAGGTGATATGAATTTATACCATTTTATTCTCCTTTTAGTGAATATATAGTTTTTATATCTCATGAATATTATATTTTTAAATTTTAATATTAAGTGAATTTAAAGATACTTTAATGTACTATGATATTGTTTTGTTTAGGGCATTAAGAACTTTTTTTTTTATATGAAAGGTTTCACTTCATTAATCAAGAGTATATAATAGTTTATATCTAGTTTTTTTTAATTAATTTAAAATATGTGACAGATTCCAAATATTAAAAATTAAAATAAGATCGAGGGAAATGATCGATAGGCTTTTCAGGCATTTCAGACTTTACTTCTTGTTGTTGATATGATTTTTTTTCTTATTTCAGAAGTGGAGTTTGTTGCTATCGTAAATAAGAGTGACATAAGTGATTGAGCGAGATTCAATTCCCTAGCTAGGTTTGAAAGGAAATAGGATCTGGAACTCGATTTGAGATGAAAATTACAATAGCTTTAAGGCATCATACTAGGGAGACACGCACTCGGCTCTCTCGGAATTCTATCTTTAGTCAGTTGATAACTTTCTAAGCATTAGTACTTATGGCCTTGCTTCTTTTACGCTCGACAAAAAATAAGTAAAAAAATATTTAACATTATTTTAAGGCGTATAGAATATATTATTTTATGGATTATTGGCTAGTATTCTTATACTCTCATTTTTAAGTTTGATAATTCACTTTTTAAATTTGAAAAATAGTGTCTTTCTATTTATAGACCAACCAAGACACTCATGTCATTGACCAATCTAATTTACTTTTTATGAAAGAATATAATTAATTTCGAAAGAATATAACAAATATTACAATATTCCAAATAACACCATTTCATGAAAGAATATAATTAATTTCGAAAAAAAGTATGGAATATGTTGGTGAATTTGTCAATTACACCAACACAAAAATCTCTCTTTTTTGACTTATTAATATTCACATACATATTGACGGACTCAATATATACTGTTTATAACAATTAAATATATCGTAGTTCAAATAAAGTCGTAAATTGACATTTTTCATGACATAACATAGGATTTGTTTTTCTAATCTTTCCATAGATAACTAAGAGCTACGTTTGTCATCTTCATAACTAGTTTTGTTTAATCATCAAGTTTGAAATTAGTTAGTATTATTGCATATTTTAAGCTAAACATACACAATTTTTTTTCAAAAAAAAAGGTCACATTATTAAGACATTTATAATTTTTTCTATTAACTTTAAATTAAATATGAGACTTTGATGTACGTACAATAATATACATAAAAGTGATTATTTCATTTAATGAAGCTCTTACTAAATCACTTTTTTGTTTAGACTTACTATAGAACTAATCCAACTAATTAATCGGCTAATTGTATGAGTTTCAACTACCCATTAAAATTTAAATGCAGCCCTCTTTTTATGGTTCAAAGTCTTTTGGTCATTCATAAATATAACAATTTTTTTTATACGAATCTGAATTACTTAGACTGATAAAATTTAAATTTACTATCATAACAAAAAAAATTATAATTCAATGAACGTAAATGTTAAGGTTCTTAATAAGAATCGAATGGAGCTACTTTTTTCAAAGAGATAAAATATGTTAATTTAATTTAAAATCGTTGCCTAGGCAGCGATTTTAATTTTTTTTTTAAAACAAAATTGCAAATCGCTGCCTAGGTAGCGATTTTAATTTTTTTTTTTAAATCACATTTTGCAAAATCGCTGCAGTAGCAGCAATTTTGCTTTTTACGGTGGAGTAAATCGCTGTTGTTCCAATGATTTTGCCGTTTTGGTTAATATAAAATTTTATATACCGTTTTAGAATTTTTGTTAATATTTTATATCCTTTAGGCTCCGGACTCTCTCTCTCTCTCTTTCTTTCTCTCTCTCTCTCTCTCTATATATATATATATATATTTTTTTTCTTGATGAAATTCTAAATCCAACAAACACTTTACTCTATTGGTGAACTTAATTATTATATGTAAATCCAAATTAATCGTGTCAGTGTATCCCGAATATCGAATGATTAAATAATATAGAGGGACATTTATTTTGACCAATCCATGATCAGATCATTACTAGTACCACATAGACATTACATAAAGTTTTAGCTCTTGTCCATGCTGTCATTTTATTTGATATGATTTTCAAGAGGGGCTAAAAATTCAACAAATTAGTTGACAAAGGTGTATATGCTATGATTAAAATTTCTTCTTTTCTTTGAAATTTGATATAATTTTGTTGAAAGCTTGAATTCAACTCCACCTTCTAAAGAAAACTTGCTTTTATTTACACCTCAATCCCAAAAAATATTAAACCAAGTGAAAATTACTTCTAAGATTTCAAAGTAAAAGAATCTCACCTTTTTGACAAAAATCTTTTCATGCTTGTAAGTATTTTTATTATATTTAAAAGATGGTATTTCTTTTTATGTATTTTGCGGTTGATTCCTGAATTTTTCAGTGTCTTCATCAAAGACATGCGTTAAGAGATTGATGCACAATGAAGTTTGATGTTCATTTTGAAACATATTAATTACCTGCGATGAATTGAACAAAAATAATATAACATAATAGCTATTAAGTCAATGAGAGTATTATAACAAATTTGTTTTTATTATGTCATATGAGATTCTAACATGTTATGTTTCTCTTTATATCAATTTGTGATATGACAAAACAATTGAGGGAAATTTCAACAAAGAATGATTATATGCAAAGCAATATGTTAAAAAAGATGGTGTACATAAAGAAGTGTAAATTTGTTGAGAGAATGTCCCAAAATGACATGACATATTTACAAAGATTGACTAGCAAGGACCATAATAGGGACAATATGAGTTCCTATTTCTTTGTTGTACAATCAATGTTTTATGATGAGCATTGCTCAAAGTCAAACTTAGGGTTTTTTTTTATATCTTTGTTTTTTTTTTCTTTCTTTTTTTTACAATCTTATTTAGCTTTTTAGATAGATTGATGGGATTAACATTCTTCCACTTTGTCCCCCTTCTTTTCTTTCCCCCCTAATTAATCTTTATCCCAATAATACAGTTCGAATTTCGAGAGTCAAGTAGTTTGTTTTTGATCGTGAATTCAGGCTTAAAATTTTTGAAATAAAATTTACATATACGGAAACAGCAATCGACAATTCGAAATTTCTGAAAGACATATGAAAAAGTTATAGTAAAAGAAAGACTTGTTTGAATTTCGAAATTTGAAAAGTGTCAGATATATTAGGTCGGAGGGATTATTTTTTTTTAAAAAAAAAAAAATATTTGTAATGGGTGGAGGGTTCACATCTTTACTTTTGCCAAGAGCCATTCCTTTTTCTCATAGGAAAAGGAATAAAATCCATTGCTTCCTTAATTCCTTTTTGGGCCCCACTATGGTCCAATCAAAGTCCTTACCTTTAAGTGGGCCCAATTCTGTCTGGGCCTATAATTGGGCCCATCTTGCGTGAATCAATAGAATGCTGAGTTGGGTTGGTGTTGTTGAAGTGCAAATTTGGGCCCACCATTTACACATTGGATATGACATGCTTGTTTATTACACGGTCCGTTTTCGATAGACCCTCGGTAATCTTAATCCTATCTTGCGAAGGGTAAAGAGGTTGTTTTCAATGGACCCTCGATAAGAACTATACAGTGATAAACTCAGTGAAATTCCATAAGTTGAGTCTGGGAGGTTGAAGTATATGCAAAAATATAGCTTAAACCGGTGATCTCAAAATTAGCTAAGATGTGAACTACACATATTTTCATACCCTATTCTTTTTTCATAAAAAAACATTCACTAACCTATTTTCGATTATGTCATTATACTGATTCGCAAATTTCACGAGTAAAACTCTGCAATAATATTTTAAAAATTTTACTTGTGAAATTAAAATTCACTAAAAATAGCATTTAAGGACTATTTCTTCATTACATTATTCTATTGAACCAAAAACTTTATCAACGATAATATTTTGAAATTTTACTTAGTGAAATCGAAATTCAATAATATGAACTAAAACGTAATCAAATTTATAAAATTTACCCTCCGACCATAAAGCTTAAGTCCACTAACCGTTAAATATGGGGTAAAGAGATCATTGAAGGATCTTTTTGTTTAGAAAAAATATTAATTTGTCCCTTATTTGACTTATTGTTATATTATTATAATAATTATATATAATAAAGTTTTTTTAAAATGAGAAATATACTAATTTAATATTATTTTCACTCATATCGTTAGAAGTTTTACATTGAATACTTAAATTCTTTCACTTTTTTTTATTTTTACATAAAAATACAAATTTGAATCTTGATGAGATGAAATTGCAATTATTTTAGTGACCATTATTTTGGTATATATCCATGGGGAAAAAGACATTTTGTAGTGTTACATAAGATTTTAATACCTTTAACAGATGTCACTCTATTAGAGGTGGCTGTTGTATGGGAGCCCATGCATAGTGGCTTCGAATCGCGAATTTAAATTTAGTTGAGTTTCAATATAAATATCATACTTCAATATAAGTATTGTCATCATATGTTTAATAAAATAACATATTAATCAAATTTCCCCCCATACACATTACAAGCTAAGGACTCGATTAAATTTGAATTCAAATCGTGAAGTCCCACAATGTTTTCTCATAAAAGCGACTCTATAGTTTATCCAGAATGATCTTGAACTCGAGATTTCTGAATAAGAACGAAAGAGAAATGGATGAAGGATATGAAGTAGTTTGATATACAATAAATGAAGGACACAACTCAATTACCAAATGAGTATTCTCATGGTAAAAATGGTCCTTTTTTTTTTTTGTTGTTATGAGGATAATAAAAGTTTTGATGAAATATTGGACAAAAATGTTGAAAAATATAGGGGTCCATACATTGCTTCTGTTTGAATTTAATAGGTAAATAATTTATTGCTACTGAACCATAATGTACTGTGCTATCTTTCTTGGTTTGTGTTAAAAGATTTAGACCAGTCCAATTTGATTAATAGGGTTTTCTTTATTTGACTAAGTAGGTTGAAAAATTTATAACTTCCTCTTTCATTTTATTTTTATTTTTTTGAAAAATCTAACGATTTAAATGTTTGGTTTTGTAATAATATGTGAGTCTTTCAGAAATAGTCTTTTTACTTTCACGATATAGTGATAAAATCTGCATAGACTCCCGTTGTTGTTGTTGGTTTTGTGGTTCTATAGGGTTTGCTAGTAAGGTAGTAAGTGATTTGATGTTTTCGAGCTTGCAATTATAGTTCAATATTAAAGGGTGTTTTGACGCTACAATAAAAGTTTTTGTCGCGTAGTTAAGAGGTCATAGGTTCAAATAATCATCAAAATTATCTCTAAGAGAAAAGCAACGTATTTGTAAGGGGAGCTTTGACATAACTATAGAAGTTGTTTTTATGTGATAAAGAGGTGATGAGTTAAGCGTTCATATTATGAAAATAGATTTCAATAAAAATGCAAGGTAAAGTTGAATATTATAATAAATCAAGTACAAATAATACACAAGTTGTATATACAAATATTTGTCTCTCATCAAACGGTCTTATCGAAAACAAGTTCTCTACCTTCGTAAGGTCTAAACATCACCCTCCACGGACTTTAACTATAATAAATCAAGTACAAATAATACACAAGTTGTATATACAAATATTTGTCTCTCATCAAACGGTCTTATCGAAAACAAGTTCTCTACCTTCGTAAGGTCTAAACATCACCCTCCACGGACTTTAACTATAATAAATCAAGTACAAATAATACACAAGTTGTATATACAAATATTTGTCTCTCATCAAACGGTCTTATCGAAAACAAGTTCTCTACCTTCGTAAGGTCTAAACATCACCCTCCACGGACTTTAACTATAATAAATCAAGTACAAATAATACACAAGTTGTATATACAAATATTTGTCTCTCATCAAACGGTCTTATCGAAAACAAGTTCTCTACCTTCGTAAGGTCTAAACATCACCCTCCACGGACTTTACCTGTGTCTGTTGTTGTATCGTAGCTGCATCAAATGAGTTTGAATAATGGAACAACAATGACAACAACATATGCAATGTAATCCCACGAGTGAAATATGACAAAGGGAGGATCGTATGCAGACCTTATCCCTACCTTACCTTTGTGAGGTAGAGAGGTTTCTGGTAGGCCTTCGGCACAACACAGCATGGAACAACATGCACAACAAATAAAAAGGAACATTGAAATATGAAAAATTATACTAATAGATACAGAAATGTTAACATAGATATTAATAGCTTAACTATGTCCAAAGTCACTATCATTCTCTGAACTTCCCAAGCATTTCATTTTCCTTGTTTGTTCAAGCACCAAGTACTAAAAGAAGACAACAAAAATGTTTGACATAGGTATTGGTAGATTCAAAGGACCAAGCCACTGTCATAAACTGAGCTCCTCCAAGCACTTCATTGCCGTTGATTCATCAACCTCGGTGCCAGCATTGGTCCCAGTTTCCTTGGGCTGAGCTAAGGGCCTGCTTGGAGCAATTGTAGCTCGTGCCATAGCTTCCTCAGGCTGAGATGATGGCCTGCTTGGTGTAGTAGTAGCATGAGCCACAGTTTCCTTTTTGGCTGGTGGAGTAGCATATACCGGGATAGCCTGCCTAATACAGACAGGTGGTGCAACTCGAACTGAACGGGCCTGCATCATTTGAGTTGGGCATCCGGTTGGTTGTGGACGAGGTGGTGCAGAGAAAACTGGCACTGCTGTTCTAATTGTAACAGGCGGAGCAATACCATGGTAAGGTGTCCTATTATATTGTCTAACTGGCATATATGGTGGAGCTGCCCCTGGAGCAGGAGATATACGGGTGGAAACAGTGCGGCCTTCTGATGATGAAGCTTGTGATTGTGGCAGCGGCTGTGATAACGAGGAATGGCTGTCATTTATTGTCGCGGAGGGCGATCTGTAAAGATTAACTGTTTTAGGGCAGATTAAGGGGAGGATTTTGGATGACGTGACTGCAGGACGCTGTGGACTTGATGGTCGAGGAGATGGAATTGGGAACTTCTTCTGGAATGGTATTGGCACCTTGCCAGATTTGGCCATTTCTAACTGTTCCTTCAAACGGTAATTCAGTAAGGCTCTTGCTATTCTGATCTGTTCCTGCTCATCATTGTTCTCCAGTTCAGATGATAAACTTGCATCTTGCTGTGCCACTGTAAAGAAACAAAACTTTTTACTGCCCACGAAACTTGTTCCACATTTTCAGAAAGAAGAAATTATGTAGATATCTTTATAACAACCTGCAGCATAATGATGAGCTAAAGGAAGTTTGTACTACTACTAAGGAATCATCAGAAACAGAACACATTTCCATGATGGATGAGCCAACCAGAAGCTCTTAAGTTCTGATAGGCAAGTCAAAAAAGCAACATGAATCTTAAAGACGAAAAAATAAATTGAGGTGGCATTCGGATTGAAGTTTTGGTCTAGATGTTGAAAAGTAATTTCGGGTAAAGTAAGTGTTTGGATTAGTTTACGCATAAATGTATCAAGAACATTTGGGCTGGTTTAGTGTGAAGACCCGTCTTTGGGTCCCAATCTGATTTCCAACCAAATATGTTTAAACCATAGGGGCAGAATGTACAACAAAATAACCAGTGTAATCCCACAAGTGGGGTCAGAGAAGGGTAGAGTATCTAGACCTTACCCAACCTTGTAAAGATAGAATCTACAGTTTCCTTTTTTTTCTTTTTTTTGGTAAATGTTTATATCCATCAAAACTCCCTAACTTGAAACTCACAAGTTATTCTATATATCAAATGAGCATGAGAGTATGAGCTATAAGCAATAGCTGTAGATGCAACAGGATAAGCTGCTCATATATAAGCTTGAGAATTTTCTTGCGGGCAAGAGGTGAACAGACAAGACTACACGAAAAGTTCGGCGGGTATAAAGGAAACAAACTAGTTGCCTTCTGTAGTGACCTTTTTGTATGCATCCCCCTCCCCCTTCTTTTCCCAATTCTTTTGAAAATTTCAATCGAAAATCAGACTGAGCAAGTTAACACAAGCAAGAAAATCTGTCAGCTGAACACTAGCTAACTAGATAAGAATAAGAGGACTGCATGTATTACAAGGAAAAGGAAACCGTCTCACAGCTTTAAATGGAAGACTTCATGTACTCTAGCATCTCAGTATCTAACACGAGCAAACTTCATGTTGCACACTAAGGTACTTGTTAAGAATCTTTTAAAATTTTAGTTCATCTTATTATCTATCCCAGGCCTGATTGACAATTAGATTACTTCTTTCTCACAGCTTTAAATGGAAGACTTCATGTACTCTAGCATCTCAGTATCTAACACGAGCAAACTTCATGTTGCACACTAAGGTACTTGTTAAGAATCTTTTAAAATTTTAGTTCATCTTATTATCTATCCCAGGCCTGATTGACAATTAGATTACTTCTTTCTTTCTTTCCCTTGTCCTAGTTCTTCTTCATTACAATATTACGTGCAAAGGTTACAGTGATAAACCAAACCTTCAAAAGACGAAGGAGAACTATACTGAAGTATTTGAATATACAGAATTAGCAGTAGCATATACAGACCTTCTCCTCTCCAATCTCTGATACTTACAAGTTACAGATACTGTATACACTTGTAATAGAAGGGCATCCAGGTACACAAAGCATCCTGCATTCATGCAGGGTTCGGGGAAGGGTCTCACCCCAAGGGAGTGTGATGTGATGCAGGCAGTCTGCTTTGACACAAGAATGAGCGGCTTGTTATGCAGCTCAAACCCATGAGCTATTGGTCACACGGAGACAATTGTATGCTCTAGCAATATAAAACATAAAGAGAGCACAGGAAAGACACATCTTTTCTGGAATAAAAAGGAGCAACACATATGAACCTACTACCACACAGATTCAGTGCACTGTTTCACAGATTATGAGCAGCATATGCAGAGCATATTGACTATAACACTCTCTGCAATTTCTAAGGTAAAATATTATCTTTACTGAATGGGAGCCTTACATTGTTTCAACGATGACCAAGCTGCCAGGGCAGAATTCTTCTCAGCTTGCTTTTTGTTCTTGGCAGGTTCACCAGTAAACGTGATTCCAGCCAATTCTACAGTCCCTGTAAACACGGGTTGGTGGCCAAGTCCTGACCGATATGTTGTGTACTGAGGCAAAGGAGCTCCAACTCTTTGCGCTATTTCTTGCAACAGATTTTTATAGACGCCTGTTTCATCCTACAATGAGTTCATCCAACAAAAAAAACAACAGAACTTCAGCAATGTCATCAAACCAGTGACTTATAGTCAGCACGAGAAATTAGTGTCTTATATAATTAATTGTACTGTTATTCATTGTGCAAACAATGCTGCAGTATAGGGTGTTATTCGGTAAGAGGAAAAAGACATTTTGCTGCAAAGGTTTTTCAACTTTTTTCATGCTTGACTGATCAAAACTTTTTGAAAACATTGCCTTCAAAATGAGGAAAAACAAATTCTACAAGTACCATTCCGAATTTATTGTGCCCCCCACCCCGCTCCGGTAGTATTTATCTAAGATTATATACATATGCATTTAGGATAATACTTTGCTGAATACAAGAAATAAGAAACCTACTTATTTTCCTGGGTTCTTTGAGATACCGAATCTCTACATAACTAGTATGTGATCCAAATCAATTTGCAGGAGTCCGTTCAATGAGGTGGAAAAACAGAATGAATAATTTTTCTACACCAACAACTTTCACTAGCCTCAAGTTAAGTTAGTATCTATCAAGAATCACAATATCAAAGTAACTTTTTATTTAAATAGTCTCACATAAAATGAAGCATATACCAATTTAATGCTTTCTCTGTTTTAAATTGTTTGTTGTACTTTTCTTTTTGGTTTGTTTTGAAAAAAATGTCTCTTTCCTAATTTGGCAACTCTTAAATTTCAACATCCCACATGACATGTTTAAATTCATAAGATTAAAGTACATTTTGGTACATTACACATATCTTTAGTTAAAATCACAATATTCAAATTTTATATTTTTCTTAAACTTCGTACCAAGTTAAACTAAGACAAACAAATTAAAACGGCGTGAGCATGACATTTATAGACTAGACCTTATGGAAGTGGACATCCACATGCAAATGCTTCTTCCAAGATAATAGAAGTAAATATATAGGGAGACAAAAGCCATAAATAGGAAGCTTGGCTAAATACTGTTTCTCCAACTGCCACACTGAACCAAATACCTTAAATATAGGGGGGCGTTTGATCATGAAAAATAGTTGCGTTTGGCCATCAATAGAAATTGATTTTGTTTTAAAATTTTTGTGAGTAATTTGGAGTGGAAAAATAAGAAGCAAAAACGACTTTTTGGTGTTTCTCAAATTCTGAAATTCAACTTCTAAGTTGAATTTCGAAATTTTATGGTCAAATGTGTTAAACAAAGTTCAATTTTGGTCATGGACAAACGCCCCCTTAACACCCAATATTATTATTATGTCATATACTTACCCTCAATATTATAAATTATATGAATGAGCAAGAGTTAACACACATGATAAAAGTCAACAATGCCCATGTGTTCAGTCTCTGTCATGTAAAACAACTCCATAAATATAGAAGCAATTCTAGATTCAAATTAATTAACCTCTGAACTTCAACACATGTGCCAAACTCAAAGTTTGCCACATTCATCTTTTTTTAATAAAATTGGTGACCGCGCAGATTGCGACACCTCAACTATTCGAACGAGTACCCATTTCCTAAGAACATAACCAAGAGGCGGATTCAGAATTTGAACTTATGGATTCAAGATCCTCGAATGGTGACCTCAAGTCCAATTTTTGTACGTATTTAATGAATTTTTGTAGCATGTATACATGATTAGAACCAAAACTACTTGATTCACTCAAACACATATCATGATTGCTACCTCCACCCCTACACACACCGGGCAACCACATCCACTAAGATATAGACGGATGAACTAGGTAACTTTGTCCATCGAAATTCGAATCTATGTTGCTCGGACTCTTCAAAAATGTCAGCGGGTGCGTGTCATATTCTCTAAAAGTAATGTGTTTTAGGAGAATCTGACACGAGTGCTGCATCGAGAGTGAAGAGTTCGCGCAACTTAGATTCGTATATATAAGAAGAAACCACCCGAGGTTAGATAGTTTCTCTGCATGCCACCACTATTTTCTTCGACGCAACTTGTGACACCTCAACTATTCGACTAAGTAGTACCTATTACTTCCTATCAACACATATACCAGATAACTCTGTCCACCAATATTTAGGTGGATGATAGAAAATCAACTCTGAGCTTACGCGGTTTGTCACATTCTTAATCAAAAGCAACAATACTTACTTCAAAAACTTAATTAGTAGAATATAAATTAATTAGTATGAACTCAAGTTATTTTTAATTATGTCTTAATCACATAACCTCTTCAAAAAATATTAATTATTCATAAATTATAACTATTAAAAACACCATTCAAATGTTGACTGATTCCTACTACCCAATTTGACAGGTCTTATCTACATTTTCCACACTTATTTATTATGAGTCTTTAATAATGAAAAATAAATAAAATCTGTAAGGTAGGTAGCAAAATTCAATATGCAAAATCACTTGGGATAAAAAAAAATTAAAAGTCTAAATATATATATAATAATTAATTACTAAAATACCCTCATTTAAGGAAATTAATTATCAAAACAGTACAAGAAGACCCAAAACAGCTGTTATGCAAATGTATAAAGACAAGAATACCCTTATGGGTCATAATTAATTATGGTCCCTCCAAGAAACTTACCCTAAAAAAAATAAAAAAGTTCTTTTCTTCTTTTTACCACTACATTCAATGACCCAACTTTTCTATAAAAAAAAAATTAATAATCACCTGGATTTTTATACATTTAGTGGTTAAAAATTAAAGTAATAACACATTAATTAAACATGACTTCATCAATTTTGACTAATATTTTAAAATATATTTACTCATCAAATTGATACAATAAAAATAAAAAATTATACTTTCTCGTTTCCATTTCACGTGACACTTTCTATTTTAGTCGGTCTAAAAAAAATGCCATGTTATTATAATTAAAATAATTAATCTTTAAACTTTTCTTTACGCTTAGTGAAATAATTAAACGATTATTCCATATGAAATCATGTCAAGTCAAATAGTATCGCCTAAAATAAAATGAGAGGATTAATACTTCTCTTATAAATTTTTAGTATTTAAACTTTAATTCGTAAAATATTGAGTTGATCTATCCAATTTAATCGCTAAAATTAATCAATTTAACTCTCGAGAAGTCAAACATGACAATTGACAAGCAAATGTGTGTATCTCGATTTAGTCGGTACTCAAATGCGAATATTAAAAGTAAAAAAAATAAAAAGGATTTCATTTGTAAAACTAGGACAGAGGGCATTTAGGTCATTTCACAACAATTAATTTCCCCAACTAACCTCATAAACCGGACTCATTAATTCCGGTCCAGAGCTCGAAAAAAGGACGAGTACAGTGGCGCACATTAACACAGTCAACACAAACGGCGCAAATTAGCAACACTCCGGCGGAGATAAACGGCAAAAATGCCGCCGGAACCCTAACTGTACAACAATAAAGAGGAACATGGACGTGCATATATATATACTTACAAGTATACGCGCAGCTAGAGAATGAGAAGGACCGCGGTTCGATAAAGCGTTAAGTGCAACTTCAGCGGCGGCGTGTTCAGCTTGCCGGAGTGTTGAGCAGTAATGAGGGCTCTCAAAATTCTCGCCGTTAAAGTTAACGACGGCCTTGAACCGCGGCGCGTGATCAGGACCTTCTCTTATACATACATAAGAGGGCAAATTGAAACAGCTCCTCTGTGCTAACTCCTGTAACTGATTCTTGTACATCTCTATCCCTAAAATACAGAAATGGGCAAATGGGTCGGGTTTATCTATAAAATGGGCAAATGGGTCTGAACAATTTCTGGTTTTCAGATGGGTTTTTGATAGAGTATTAGATAGCTAAACATGGCTGAAAATGGGTAAAACGGGTCGGATTTTTTGGGGTTTTTCAGATGGGTTTTTGATGAAGATGTGTGAGATTAACAAACATGGCTGAATTTTGTGATATGAATGTTGAATTTTTGGTGAAAGATGAATGAAAGAGAAGAAGAAGAAGAAGAAATATTAATGGAAGAGATAACAAAAGCTTTGAATTTTAGTGGGGGAAGAATTAATGGTCTTCTTTAGTTATTGTAAGCTTTTTGGTTCTACCAAAGTCAGGAACAATAATGAGGGTAAATTGATTGCGGTGAAATGAATAAGATCGTGTTTAGTATATATTCCGAAATAAAAATTTGGTAATTTTGAGTTTTTTTATGTCATGTTTTTTGAAAATTATAAAATTAGGTTTTGAAAATATTCGAAGGATAAATTTTTATAATCAAATCAAATTTCATGATATGATATTTGAAGATAATTTTATAAAATTTATTCTCAATACACATGCTTGAATTTTACATGGTATGATAAAATTCGAATTCGTCATCTTATTCAATAACAATGAGATTCAAACTTAACGCCTCACTTGATTTGTGTTGAATATTGAATAATCATTTTGCATATAAAACGATATCATACTAAGCAAATTATGTTTCATTGAATTACTAAAAGTTAATATCTTAACAATGACGATGAGATTCGAGTTCAATTTTCTTTCTCACTATAATGGATGTTCAAAATTCATGGGCATACACTTGCTAGAATCCTACATAGTGTGATAAAACTCGAATTCAATATCTTATCCGATAACAATGAGATTCAAAGTCAACATCTTACTTAACTTGTGTCAGATATTCAAACACCATTTTAAATATAAAACAGTATTATACTAAGAAATGAATTTCAAATTATGTTTCATTAAATAACTATAAGTCAATATCTTAATAATGACAACGAGATTCGAATTTAGTATTCTACCTCACTACACTGAATGTTTAAAAGTTATTTTAAACATAAGCTTTAAATTAAATTTTACAAAAATAAAAATAATATATATATATATATA
>NC_028647.1:63817167-63846815 GCF_001406875.1 Solanum pennellii | reverse complement strand
TAAGGGGTGAGGGGGGGGGTGGAGAAATGGGAGTCAACTTAAAGTTAGGGCCTTTGCATGGATGTGATTCTGTCTAACAAGAAAAAAGGTATATGTATTTGTTAATGGGAACCTAGATTTTCACAATTTTTGTCAGCCTTCAAAGTGGATTTTCCACTTTCTCTCTATCTTTATTTATTTTTCTTAGTGGACTTTACTCTATTGTCTTCATTGTGGTGGATAACTATACTTTTTCATCTTTATTTTCGATTTAATTTTCGATTAATTCAGATTGAAATGTTTTAGAGTTTACTTTGTAAATAGAATATTTTTAATATGATTCTTTTCATAGTCATAATTCAAATATTTAAAATTGGAAAAAAGATAAATATATCTTCTGGATTATCGTAAATAGTATGCAGATATTCTTCGTCATACTTTTGAGATATTGGTGTCCTTGTCACTCAAAAACTAGATTATATATGTTTTTCACTCTAACATAAGACTAAGTAGGGATACGTGACACAATCTTATCCGTTGATTCGATACTTAATACATATCGCATCGGTGGATAAGATTATGACATGTGTATGTTTATCAGTATAAATAGATATACGTGGCATAATCTTATCCGTCAATTCGATATTTATTTAAATATCGAATCGGTAGATAAGATTATAATATGTATATGTCTGTTAGTATAAAGGTATATATACTCTAGTTTTTAAACAGAAAAAATATCAATATAAAAAAAATATCTACATACAATTTACGATCTAATGGAAGAGCTTCAATCATCCTATCACAGTACAAGCTGGTGAGAACTAAAATTATTTTAGTAGTATTCTCTTATGTTTGATCTTTTGACCAAGTGGAAGACAACTTAGAATAAAGTGTGATGTAAGGTTATAAAGAAAAAATAATCTACTCAAAATCACATAAACTTTAATGTGCTCCACAATATTTATTTTTTTTAGAAGAAAAAAGAATGAAACTTAAAATATCATAATTTTCTTAATGTACTTTCCTATTTTCCAAATTATTTAAATAAAACTATAAATAATTTTAATTAATCCAAATATGTTTGAAATATTATAAATATCTCTTTATCTCCGAGATAGAGTTGAGATCTATATACACTCGATCTGAATTCTATTTTATGTGACTACACGATATTTTATTGTTTAAGTAGGTTTAAAAGGAAGTATGTATCATTCTTCCTCTTTTTATTTTATTTATACATTATCCTAAAAATATTTTATCACTTCATCTTATCATTTTTTCACAAACCAAAAGAATAATATTCATTCTCATTTTTTTCTTATAATTAATTGTCATATATTGCTTACCAATCAATAAAATTAAATATTTATTCTCATTTTTTTCTTATAATTAATTTCTTTTTAAAAAAAAAGTGCAATTGCTTGGATAAAAAAAAAAGGAAGGGGGAATGTGGGTAGAAATAATAAACAATAATATGAAAGTGCTAATCTTTTTTACTACAAGTGAAAGTATGTTAATCTTTATTATAAAAGAATTAATCAAAATAATAATAATTAAAATGTAAACGCGTTGTTGAACTATAAAAGGTCAATTGACAATGGAATGTACCTTATGTGAAGCTTCTTATATTATATATGTTTTAACGGAAAAATGATCTGATATATTCTTCGATTATCAATATTTTTCTCGTTATAAAAGTGATTCATATATATTTTTATTGTTACACAAATTACTTACATATTTTCTTTTTCTCTAACAAAAGTGTAAAAATTATTTTTCTGAAAAAAAATATATTATCTATATAGAGTATATTTGATTCACCTCATATTCTTTTTGGACTTTTTGATTTCAACGACTAATATAAATTTATTATTTTAACAGTTCAATTTTTTATCTTATAAAATTTATTATAGATGCTCCATTTTAAAATTGTAGAATACAAATAATATTGTTATATTTATTAACAATATAGAAAATATCTATTTTTTATATATATATATTTAACTTATTAAAAGTAAAATGTGGTTGATGTGAAAGCCTCCCATTATAATTTATTAGTGGGAAAAACTTTTTGTTACCTCCAAATTCTTGGACTTGACTAACAAGACTTAACAACTTTTGCTCTTTTAACTTTTTGACAAAAACATTCATCCAAAAATGGACAATGAGTTCATTGTTACTCTATTTAGGATCAACTCAAAAGGACTTTCTCTAATGGTCTAAGTCATGTATATAATCGGTCTGTTTGGATGAGCTTATAACTTTTAATTCGTATATTAAGAATTTCTTATTTTTGATTCGTTTTATTTTGTTTAACTTTAAAAAACTTTTCTATTTTACTTAAATAATATAAAAAATATTTTAAAACATCTGAAATAAGTCAATTTAAACGATACTCAGATTGTTAATTTCATCTTTTGTGGAAACCATAATTTTTTTATCACTATAGAAAGGTAATATGTATCCTTTGAAATGTCTATATTAGGATACATGAGAACTCCACTATGCATGTGCTAAAGTGCTAAGACTATACCACTAGGTATAAATTTGATGGCATTACTTAAAAAAAAATAAAAATTTAGCGACAATAAATATAATTTTTTTTGAATTAAGCTTGTGTAGTAAAAGCTTGATCGACTATTAATCAAGTAGTCCATAAAAAAGTTATGTAAGGGCGAACAAAAGTTTATAAATTCTAGCGACAATTAAATGATTGCTAAAATCGTATGAAATTTATCAATCAATGGATAATAAATTATTATTAAACGAATAGTAGCAAACCTATTAGAAAAGTCATTTTCGTAAATGTGTCTCGCATTTTATGAATTTGAATTTGATCAAGCCCAGTTATTGATACAGAACATCATGTAGAAACAAAATAAAATCTCACCTTTGTCTCTTATTATCTTATTTGCCAGTAGCGTAGCTACATAGATTGAAAGGTAATCAACTAAATTGTTGTTGTAAACTACGTTACAAGAACATATAGTGTGTAACTTCACAAGTAAAAACTGAAAATGATAACGTGTATACAACTTTACATGTATATTCAGATGATAGAACCTTGTTTAGGTTCAATTAGCTAGACAACATACATATGCAATTAAGAGTCACTCTTCAATTCCTATATGAAAAAATAAAAGTTATCGTTATAGAGTTTCAAATTCATTATGAAAAAATTATTTATAAAATTTCAAATTTTATAACAATGACTATATTTTTTAAAGATGGATGGGAAGTACCCAATTGGGCCTATTTTTACATGAGCCCATTCTGTACGACTTGGGCTTTGTGGACATAGACTGCCTGATTACCTCAAATTCTATTTCGGCCCAAATATAAACTTTTGTATAATTTTGATTGTTAGAAAGACAATTCTCAACCAAATAACGTACTCTCTCCGTCTCAATTTATGTACCATATTTTGATTTTGATATTCAAATAATGTTTTCTTTGATCGTAATTTTTTTCCCCTGTATATGTTAATCATCTTGAGTTGTCAAATACTGTGACTTAAAGTACTTTTTAAGCGGTTTTCATATATGTAATTTTTATTTCAAAAAGCTCAAAGATTTCATGCTTGAATTCATGGTCAAATTAAATTATTTTCCTCTCAAAATTTGAACGGTGCCTCATAAATTTAAGTGCGACATTTCGATGAGAACCAATATTAGTCAAATTCCAACATTAATATCAAACACCAAATGGAAAACGAAAAAAAAAATTAAACTGATTAACTAAGTTGATTTGTTCAAAAAATAATAATAACGAAAAAGTGGGCCTAGACTCACTACCCTTATTTATGGTAAAACTAAGGCCCAAACTAGTTGGGGGGAAGTGCATAAATGGGCCTATTTTTTTTAAAGATAAGACAAATTTTACCTAATTTTTAAAGTTTAGCCGTTTCAAAATCAAATTCAGACTTATATAATTCAAGTGAAAGTTGAGGAAATGTAGTTTCAAACTTCGACTCTTTGGTTAATTCGCATCTTCTTTGTGTAATTCACAGGTACATTTGTATAATTCACATGTTTTTGTATAATTGGGTGATATAAAGTCTGAAATCATACAAATATAATAAAGGAAAAATTACATAAATTAATACATTTTAAAAAATAATTACTGATTTTAGCGATACTTTTTGTTTATTACCATTTATAGCAATGCTTTGTTAAATTTGTAATATGTATTAAAAGTGAATTATGTATGCAATATATATGAATTATAATTGTTTTTCGAAATATATTATGTTTGTTTGGTAAAAAAATTGTCACATTGTATTATAAGTGTATTAAAATGTGTGATAAATATATTATTCATTATTAAAATTTGTATTATATGTGAATAATAAATTGTTCTTTGTAATATGTATTAAACTTGTATTATAAATGAATTAAAAGTGATCAAGTGAGGTAAAAATATTATTGCTATAAATGGTAAATATTTTTTTATTATAGTATATTTATGTAAGTTTCCCTATAATAAAACCCAAAATGACGTATTGATACAAACATAAATGTACGAACATTAAATAATTATACAAATTACATTATATAAATTATATCATACAAAATTCAAAACCTACACGTTTGATACATACTTTAAAAAGTTATACACAAAAAGATTGAATGTATATGGTGATAACACGAAAAAACCAAAGGAAATCATCGTCATATACAAATACAAACAACCGCATACATATAGAAATCAAAATAATAATTGTTAGTTGTGAATTATACAAATGTGAGAATTATACATATATAAACGTGACTAATAATACAAACTTGAAGTCAACCCACGTAATTAATGTATAATGTCAGTGACAAGTGATACTTATATCAAATTATAACTATTATGAGTAATTAAGTAGTATAAGTCTACTGAACTGCATAAATTTCCTTATTTCTAATGATTTCGATAATAAAATTCCATAATTTAAACTAAAGCTATTAAATTTAATCGATACATTTTAGCTTCTAGCTCTACCTAGATAAGATTCAATTATTTGAACCATTTTATAATGTTTTGTACTTTATAATATATCCTATTTTTTAAAAGGAAAAAAAACGGTTAGGAGAATCAATAATTCATACTCATCTTTTCTCATGGCCCATTTTATTAATCAATTATCACAAATATTTATTAATCAATTATCACAAATATATATACTTTTTGTATTGTTATATAAGCTAGTGAAAATCCCCTTTTATTTGGTCAATTATTTTGTTTTTATCCTCAAAGAAGTCCAAAAATGCAAGCTATTTTAGGTCAATTATTTAGTTTTCATTATAAAAGATGCCCAAAAATAAAATTCACAACTCATATAATTTAGATGCAAGAAGAATCCTTCAAAGTTTCCAATCAATGATAAGAATATTACTTTTAAGTCACAACAATAATTTCAAACGCATATATTGACGAATGATTTAAACCGTTGTCTTAAATAAGAATTTCAAAATAAAAAAATTGGCTTAAAACAACCGACAATCAAAATTCAAATCTGTTTTCATGTAAAAACATGACTTTAACTTCTAAAGAATCGTTGCTGTTTCAACTTTAAATCATACTCTTTTATATAATCTCAATCAACTCGTTTGCTAAGTAAAAGATCGCAAAAAGAATAACCAAGAACTCTTATCAGACGGTTGCACGTTGAATTTACCTATTTTTCTAACGGTAAAATTTTGTCCTTGAATATAGAGGCGCGTGGATGAAACATATAATTAGTGAGTTTCTCTGAACGTAATTTTGAATCTGCTTCATCTCGAGTATATATATTTTTATACATGATGATAAAAGAAAATGTTATGTTACGTGACATTGATTGCATTTTTATTACTATTGTGCTATTATTTCTCCATCACAAGTTAAGATATGTCTATATCTTATTTCTACGTATAGATATATTTTTTCTTTATTTCTTTTACTGTATTTTAATAAATGGCCTTTTGAATAACTAAGAGACATATATTATATATTTGAGATTTAATTTACAACCCCTTCAATTTTGAGCAAAATCTTGCATGACATGGATAATATCTAATTAAATGTGACTAATTAGCTTATTAAAGTAAAATAAAGAATGTTAATTAAGTCAAGTGTCTCATGCCAATGACACAAACATTACTACTATTTTTTTGGATTATTCATAAGTTATCTTTCTCTTCTTTTTCTTTTAATTTCTATCGATATCTGATATTTATAATGGAATTCAAATAAATCTGAATTCATGCGCTAAAATTTGTTAATCTTGATACTATTGGATATGTGAGCTTGTTTATGTCTATGAAATTTTCATTCAACTCGGGAAAAGTGCAAAAATAAAAAAAATTGCTACATAAATACAAATCAGTTTCAAAATATATCGTTAATTTATCGCTATATATATATATTTATATATATATATATATATATAAAATAAATATGAATTTTTGATAATTCATCGATGATCCATTATAAAATAAGATTAAAAACAATTCTTATTATTCAATGGCAAAAGTTATCAATAGGCTATAGCTAAATCATGTTTTTTTAAACTTAATTTGAATATATGATTACAAGCTAATTATATAATTGACTTATTGCTCTTATGTTGATAGAAATTTTAATTATTTTAAATGCTTAATTAGGAATATCGTCTTATAGAGAACAAGTAGCAAGTGTTGGAAAAATCCAATTCATGATCTCTCTGTTTAATTTTGGAGAAACATTTTATATCGATGAAATAACATCTTAGGACAATAACTAATACGACCCAGCTTGTATATATACTAATAAATATAATACTTCATTCATTTAATTAACGCGATATTTTTCAGATTTTAAGAGTCAAATTAGTTTTTCACTGACCGCGATGGTTCTATAAGTTTATTAAGCATCTTGAATTATCAATTTTTGTGTTTTATAATATCATATTTTATGTAATTTTCAAATATGTGAATCATGTTCGATTTTACAGTCGAGATTTGAAATTCTGACATTCGAAATTTAAACTATACCAGGTAAATTGATACAAAGAAAGTGTTACACTAATATTTTATTTATTTTCATTATTTATATTTGTCTAAAAGTTTTTTAAAGATAACTTTTTTAATCAAAGGGTCTTTCGAAAAAAAACTTTTTCCTCATTCTCATACAAAATAGAAATAAAATTTGATTATAAAATCACATTAACATATTATTATTCTTATTATTTGTTTGCCTTATTTCTATCACCAAAAAGAAGTAGTTCAAGTTGTATTATTAAAAATTTATTGATGTAAAAAGGTCATTTATATATACATAAACATATTTTTACTTTTTAATATTTTTGAAGTTTGAATCACATAATCATTTCATGTGAAATGATGAATGTTTTTTTCTTTTTTTGGTTCTTTATATAACTTAGTGCGCTTAGAATGTTGATTTCCACTAATTTGTGGAATATACTATCATTACACAACTAAGAAAGAATAAAGAATAAAAATAATTTTTTTGCAATAGTGTATTCGATTAATAATAGTTTTGTCTAAAGTGAAATTAATAAAAAATAATATTATTATCTTGGTGAAATAAGAATAAAATCACGTATAAGATTGTTCTAAAAAGTTAAATAGATGATCTTAATTTACGAGAGTTAAAAAAAAGGGTGAAGGATAATACTATCCTTGAACCATTTATAGAATAAAATAATTGTGACCTCTATTTCACTCTCTGCGATTATAATACTTGAATCAATTTATCTGTATTTTGATTAATTTATGAGGTATATGTTATTTTCATCAATGTTGTTACAGAATAATTATGTCCACCAAATCTGAAACGACAAATAGAAAAAAAAACATAGTGATTTTATATATGTCGAGATTTGAACTCATAAAGCTCATGACTCGCATTTTATTTTACTTATCACTAGATTTGAACCTAGTTGTCTTGCATATGTTGAGATTTGAACTCATAAAGCTCATTACTCACGTTCTATTTTACTTATTACTGGATTATACCTCTGAATTTTTCGTTTTTGACATAAAATATCTTCTTTGTTAGAGAAGTACTTCAAAAATATTCTTCCCTCTAACGATTGTTCTAACTCAAGTCAAAACTGAACAATTTTGCACCTTAATTTAGTCGAAATGTAGCAGACTCATCACACTTTGAATAATTAAAGAGCAAAATATACCATTTTTTATTTTAAAATGAAACAAATTTTAGATATATAAACCAAAAATATGCAAAATGTTCAAATTAATTTTTTTTTTTTGAATAAGTGATGCTAAATTTTAATGTTTAAGTGTGAAATGATAAAACCTAACACCTTAAATTTGAAATTGACAAGTGAGTTATGAAAAGGACAACAAGAGTTTCGACACTCAACTCAATACATATATTATATTAAAAGTTTCTTTAATACTCTCTCCGTCCAGAATTGTTTATCATGTTACGTTTTTCGGAAGTCAGTTTTACTAATTTTTAAAGTTAAGTTAGATCACATTAATTCGATATTTTAAACAAAAAAATTAGATATTCTAAAACTATATGAAAAGTACTATAAATTACAATTTTTTTGCATATTAATATGACGAAAAAATACATCTTAGAATGTTAGTCAAAAATTTTATAATTTGACTCTAAAAATACAAACAATAACAAAAAATTCCGAACAAAAAGAGTACATTTTTACAGAAATTCGTTATATTTTAAATTTATTTAATTTATATATTTATTATTTGCTCTAAATTTTACTAAATGTTTATACACAAATTATTAAATTCAAACAAGCTCGTCACTTTGAATTTGATTGTAAACTTAAAGTTGGAAAGCAATACTTACCCAAATATTAAATAAGCAAAAATATTAAAAATAAAAAGTTTTTGAGTATAGAACTTTTAAATTTAAAATATGAAATAAAAAAAAATTTAATTTCTTCAAAAATAAAACACGACAAATATTTCGAGACAGAAGACGTGGATATTCCCTTATGATAGGATTATGCTTTTTAGATGAGCACATTATGGCACCAATATCTAAAACAAAAAAAAATAAAATAGAAAATGGTATATAAGAGTAGTCATTTTCTCAAAAAAGTCAGTTTCAATTGCCCATACTTTTTAGTTTTTACTACTCCCTCGTGACATTTTTCGACTTTTGAAATTTAAATAAGTTTATTTTTTATTATAAGTTTTTTATAATTTTTTTTTATAATTTATCATATTTTTTATATAGTTTAAAAATATATAAATTTTAAAAAATTTCATATGTAAATTTTCAATCAAATTTAAATTATTTTATTATAAAAAAAATGAAAAAATATCACATAAATTGAGACATAAGAAAATAGTGTTATTTAACACATAATGGTTGAGGGGATACGTCGCTGCAAGAATAAATGCATTTTTTTAAATAATTAAATTGACAACACATTAGAAGAAGAAAAAGAAAAGAACAAAAAATAAAATTGACACTTTGGAAATTAAAGAAAAAGAATTTGACAACTTTGGAAAGAAAATAACGCTATTTACCAAGGAAAGACTACCTTTTTTTTTTGAATGGAAGAAGCAGAAGGGGTGAACGAGCGCTGCGGTAACGAGCCGTAAGAAAGATGAGCAGAGCACTTCCTATTGGGTGTGTAGCTTCTAGGTTTCAAACTTGTAATATTGGCATTTGTCATATATAATAACTTGTATGATTGTCATATTCATAGTAACAAGATTACAAAAAAAAAAAAAATATCCTAACCATTTTATATTTAAATTCTATTGATCGGACTAATTCAGATTCAGATAGAATAGACATGTCAAGAGGATAAATTACTTGCTATGTATAGTATCTGGTTAACGAATGGAAAGATCTCAGTCATTTTGATCAGATCGTTTTTGATAGTCTTGCTAAAGAAGAATAAGCCATGTGCGGATTAGTTCGTAAATCGAACAATTTAGGGTTTGAAAAATTGAATTTAAATGTAGAGTAGCATGTCTAACATTTTTTTATCAAACAAAAAAGTGTGGGTGACCATATGTTTGATTGAATGAAGAAATAATTATAATTTCATGCATATTGCAATTTTGCCTAATGCCATTTCAATCTTCACATGGATTTAATGGTAAAATGTTGTTGAATATGAAAAGAATATATATTGTAATCGAATAACGGAGATATAAATCGTTGAGTTATTCAGATTTTTGAATAGTTTAAGTTAAATTTGAACGGATTAAAATATTTCTATAAGTCAATTTGAACTTCATATTTAGCTTAATCAGCTCAATTTTAAGACGGGTTAAATTTTTGGACATGTAAAAATTGGTTGAGTTAATAAGTGAAAAATAATTCCAATCAGATCATTAACTCGATCAAACTTAGGTTTGGACACATTATGTTCTCATAGGCTAATTTTGTCATATATTTATTCATATCCCAACACAAACAAGGAAAAATACAACTACTGACTCTATTAACCGAAAACGAGTTATTTCAATTTTATTCAAATCAAACATAAAATAAACTCATCTTGTAATCAAATCTGAATTAGCTATCTCTTATCCCCTGTAACAAATTAAACGAGCCACCATAACTATTTTGTAGAACAGCATAGATTTTGATGGATCAAGTAAATTACTTGATATTACCTATATATAAATGAGAAATAGCAAGTATCCGCACAATAATTAAAATACGCGTAAACTAATTCAGACATCATCAATATAATTAAACATGCTTAATCATTGATGAGTTTTGTTAGACCTAATAAACAAAAGAATAGGTAACTATGGTGACACAATTAGGCATATTGAATTGAATTCTTATAAGCTAGTAGTAGCTATCATATTAATTAATGAAAAAGAAAGGAGGTCTAATCAAAGGTATAAATAAAGTAGTGGTCTTGAGGTGAAATTATTTGTTTAATTTAATTTAGGTTTCATATATTGGGCATTACACTTACAATATGGACCCAATTGGACAAACTCATAAATAATGGAAAGCAAAATTTGATAAACTTTGATTTGACATTGATCTAGACACCTATGTCTAGTAGTTAGGTACATAATTAGCACTAATTAATACTCTTTTTATTGACAAATTATTTATCGTGAATTTCTTTTACGCGTCACTTGAAAATAGTTAGTTAGAAAAAAATGTCAACTAGCTTATTCTTGATAGATATGTTAACAATCATAATATATTGAGATGAAATGAAAAAAGAAAATCAAATTTATCTTTAATTTCTCAAATAACTAATAATTTGAAATAATTAATTTTTAAAAAATAAGATAGATAATTTGAAATCAAAAATAATTTACTTTAGGTTAACAAGTCATATGACACAACGATCAATGAAATCAGATAGATTTTAAAAAATACTAGATAATTTATTTAAATTTTACTGGACAGATTTATCCAGTAATTTGACTAATGAAAAATAATAAATAACTAAAAAAATTAATATAATTACACAAGCTGACTCAATTATCACAATATTAATTAATAATGTTACCTATTCATACTTTTGTTAATATTGGTTATATTCCATCCCTAATGTCTATAAGATTATTACCATTAATCATTTGGATAACTTAATTAATTTCTTGGGATGTAGTTTTTGATAAGATTTATATTGTAAACTAAAATTTCCATGCCTTAAGGCTTAAACTAAGCTTTAATACACTTAATTAGAACCTGATTCGATCAAGATTAAGAAAAGTATAAAGGAATCAATAACCCAATGGATAAATAAATTCATAATTTAAAACTTATATGTTTTCACAGACTATTATATTAATTGAATTCATAATTAAATATTTATAAACCACTCAATTTGTGCTGGCATATATGTGACACATAATAAAATATATACTTTCGAGATACTCGATTTATTCTCTAACTCAAAACATATAATCCTCAACACAAATTGAGTACCAAAATATAAATTCTATATGTTATATTGATATACTATATTATATTATAATAAGAGAAAAATTAATAATTTTAAATCTTATATAAATTATTAGTTTTGTTTTTAAATTATTGATAGCCTTAGATATATTCTGATAGTATACCGTAAATCCTTATTAGTTTTAGGAATATTTTAAACACTTCTCTCGACTTTTATTAAGAGTTTCGTGTTAGAATTTGAAAACACTTGCTATATCATATGACAGATTGAGGCGTGTATCAAGAGATTTTTAAAATTATTAATAATTTAGAGACGAAAATAAAATTGAGAACCGTTTGCATTATTCTCTCTTTATCATTTATATACGAAAGGAAGGCTAATTCGTTTGGATTAAAATGTGTGAAAAGAAAATTACAAAGAAATATTTTTAAAAAAAATTATGTTAGGGCCAATAATTAATTCTAAAACCACATTTAGATATTCTTATTGCTTTATTCTCATCCCCTGAAAACGCGTCTTTTGTTGATTAATTCAATCTAATTAAGAAAAGAAAAGAAATAAATGGTCATTTGAGTCCTAATTAACCAAATTATATTGAAATAAATTGAAAATCACGCGGTTAAGCAAATATGTGTTAATTGATTAATTAATACGTAAGTAAATATATATTAGTTAATTAATACGTTATTTATACATATATAGATACAAATTATACGATACATAATTATACTAATTACATATACCCAATTATTTGACACATATATAGATACAGATTACCTGTCTCCATTCTCTGCTCCTCTCTCCTCCTCTCCCAATCTCGCTCGCTAGTTATACAAATATATATATATATATCAATTACGTATATTCAATTATTTAGATATATATATACAATTCGTCTTTCTCTACTCTCTGCCTTTTTTTACTCGCCTTGTGTAACTACGAATTATAATCAGCAAATTATAGATATAAAACATAATTAAATTATTTTTAATGAGCTATATAAGAAAATTCCTTAATTAAATTGACTTTTTGGTCCCTAATATTGAAGGAAATTGTTGAACAACTTCTCTTATAGTCCTTTTTTTCGTATTGAAATCTGATTAAATATAAAATTTGATACTTTTTTTTATATTTTAACAATCGAAACCAAAATATTTTTTCTATATACAAACTGGACCACTTTTTTTTTTTCTTTTGCTAATAACCCCAATGATTGTTGACCTAATTTGTCAATTATCCCGATTTCTGCATCAAACCAAATAAAATAAAATAAAAAACCATCAGCTTCCCACCAAAGCCCTTTAAATACACAACTTTTTTTTTTTTTTTGCATTTACTTTTCAGCGGCTTATTTATTTCACAAACTTTTCATTTCCAACTGATGGATATGGAAGAAACACACAACAACAACAACAACAACAACAACAACAATAATAATAATAATAATAATAATAATAATAATTTATATTGTATAGTATAGTACAACTGGCATAAAATATTAAAAGTACTATAATCAGAATCACAAAAACTTAAAAATGATAATTATAATAATAATATTAATAATGATTTTTTTTTCGAATTGATTTCCTCACAAAATTTCGAAAAAAAAACGTTAGAATTACAATGCATCTGTAACTCGGTAACCGCTTGCAAAAATAGGTAGAAAAAAAAAAAGGAAAATTTTGAGATTGTTGAACCAAAAAGTAGGTAGTAATTTGAATTTCTCACAGTTAGATCGATCGATGGATCGGTTGAATGGTTTGAATTTTAATCTTCGAATCCAGTTTTCTCGAAAATTGCATTTCTGACTCTACTCAGATCTCTACCTTTGAGAGTCCTTCCAACTCCTTCATGAACAGAGAAGGAAGCGATTCTCGTTCTCGCAAACTGCCTCGCTAAAAACTCATGCGGCGGAATCCGATTCTCAGCATCATCATCGTCTTCTCCGTCATCATCGCTATCTCTTCTCCGATTCTCTCTATACTCATCCTTCAGTATCTTCGACCAGTCCGGCACGTTCACCGGCATAGAAGACGCCGCCGCAACCGCTGCTGCTGTTTTTACCGTTACTCCAGTACTGTTCCGATCACTTTTCGCAATCGACTGCTTTCTAGAAATCCTCGTATTCGTTTTCCGAAACTCCGGCGACGATGACCTTGCCGTCGCCGGTGAGTTCCATACATCGGATTCATCCAGCTCGAACATCGTATCGGGAGTTACTGAAACATTCCGGTCACTTGATAGAAACCGGTAGTTCGATCTAGCGAAATAGCTCTTCGATGCCGCCATTGATTTTTTTTCTCTTATTTTTTCTTCAGTTCATATGTATTGCGTGAAGAAAAAAATAAATTTATTTTTTCTCTCTTTCTTATTTTATTTTTGGGTTAAAAGGAGTTTTAATGTTCCTTTATATAGAGGATTTATGGATAAGGCTTTTCTGCATAAAGACCAAAATACCCTTCCTTCTTTTTTTTTGGACTGAAATGACAATTATGTCCCTGTGAATTTTCTGGATTAGATGTACTAATGGTCCACCTTAATTATATATCTCACATAGGTAATTAAGAAAGAAGTGATTGAAAATTAAATATTGTTAGACTTTAGGGGAGAAAAGGTCATAAGTGTCAATAAATTATAATAATGATTCACCAATTACTTTTCTTTTGAGTCGAGGGTTTAATAGCTATATTTTTCATATACTAAAAATAAAGTTAAGATAAGAATAAGAATAGTTTAAATTCTAAATGCAAGATTAAAATATTTTTATTTATTGTGTTAATTAATTATAAAATTAAGAGGTTCAATGTATTTCTTCAATGAAAATTGAAGAAAATTAATGTATATGTGATTTTATTTTATTTTTTTATAGATTATCACCTAAAGTTAAAAAATATTAAATAATAAGTTTATAAAGGAGAAATAAATGAATAGCAAATTAGGAACAACAAATAATTAACAAGATTACTTGAGCAAAGAAAAATAACATGTCATACCAAGTGAAAATAATAAAAATAACAATAATAAAGTTTAAAAAAATAAAAATAAACTCCATCACTATCTAATCTTCTATCATAATTCTCAATCTAACATATTTTTGCATAACATAACACAACTCAACATTATTACTTATTTAAATTGCAAATTAGCTTCAATATATTATCGAACCTCATCAGAGTGATTCAATAGTATTAAAAAAAAGATATGTGTCTTAAGACTTAGATCTTGAAATTTAAGGAGCCTTATTTTAAATAAAAATAAATTATAAGTTATTATTTTTTAACAAATATTGAATATTATTGATAGAAAAAATAAACTTCTCATGAAAAATGAAGAAAATATTAGAAGAATTGAAGTATTATATCGCATGAAAAATAATTTAAAATAAAAATACTTAATCAATTAAAAATTAGAAGAAATCAATTATATAAATGTTATTAACAATTCAAATTTATGACTTCATCTGATTTTTTACTTTTGGCCAATAACATGTTTGGGCCGTCTCTTAACCTGACGTCTATTATAATTGAAATTAATAAATTAAAAGAATAATAAATTTACCTAATGTAATCAATTTAAGAGTATTCATGTTAGATATTCGATTGGTACGATCATAATTTGAGTATTTAAAATTTGTTGATAAAATGGAGAAGTGGTAGATGTATTGAGCCTAAAATTCAAATGCATGAAATAAATCACTCTTTAATTGTGATTACGATTGGTGGTACGGTAACTTTAACAACCAAAGGACACGTGTCGAGTTACTAAAAAAAGATAGAAAGTAAATTTATTAAGGATAACGACAAAAATTAAAGCAAAAGGGTATTTTGGGAACAACGCTTTGTCTCTTAGTGCGTAAATAAAGAAAAAAAAAAGTAAAAAAGAAAACGCAACTAAAGAGGGACTTTTAAAAGAGATTTGTCGCTACTCGTAGCTGTTTCTTGGGTCCGGGCATAACTCACCGAAAATCGAATTATCAGATCAAATCGATCGAAAAAATTTATTCGTATCGAGTGTTTATATTAAGTTAGTTTAATTTTTTATTGTTATATCATTTTATAAATTATAAATTTAAACACATGGCATACATCTATTGACTTGGTGTAGACACCCGATGTGACGAGTAAGTTTTATCCCAAATCAAAATAACTTTTTTTGAAATTTTAGAAAAACTTACGGCCGCTATATTTTTTGTCAAATCATGCAGGAAATGTTAGTCGTACTAGGCAAGTTCTATGCGACAAATTTGGCTTAATAGAGGAAATTAATTTCGAATCATCTGCGTGGATGACCACCCTCCAAGCCAACTGCACGATCCAGAAGGACTCAAATCGAAGTTATTGAATTACCGTTTTTTTTTATCTATCTAATGTTTGATATCTGACTAAAATTTGATAGAATTTGTACGTGTCAGAAAAATCTCATGTTGAAGGTTAGAATGTTTTTATAAAATAGACGATTTTATATTTAACGAGATTTTAATTTGAAATATTCAATAAAAAATAGATAAATATTTATTACTCTATCACGATTGATCGACGGAGTTTCACCTGGTGTTGGTCCCTAGTTAAGATATGTTGGTATTACCGAACACGTGTCCCTGAATATCTGGCAGATGGCCACGTGGCGTGATAAAACCAAAATAAGCTGTAGGGGTGTGGGGGCACGTGAAGTGGGTCCCACTAAACTTGTTTGGATTGGGTGTAGAGTTTCTGTGCCAGCTCATCCTTGGCTTGTTTCGGTACTATTATTATATTTTTTGAAAAATAAAAAAATACAATTATTAATAAAAATTAATTTATGATTTTTATGATATGTAAAAGTGTTGATTTGGTTGAATTCATAAATTTTAGTTTAGATTTTGTACTTTTATTAAAATATTTATAAAATAAAAACACATGATTTAGTTTAGAGCACAATAGCGCAAAGTGTGAAAGATCAAATATACCGTTGAGCCTTGAGAAAATGTTTATTTATGTCATTTGTTAAAATTTTAGTTTATTTATGTTATTTTTATTTGAGGAAAAAGTTTATTATTATCATTATTTATTAATGAAAAATAATTTTGATTTTGCAAAATAATCCTTTATATACGATCGATTATGATTTGATTGTCATTAATTAAACTATTATTTTTTAAACAAAATACTCAAATATGTCAGTGACCTTTAAAAAAAGACTCATTTATACTATTCATTGAAAATTTGGCTCATTTATACTATTTTAATAAATAATAGTGGCATAGCATGATAGTTTTTTCTCAAACAAAAATGATAAAAATAAGTCAAATTTTAATAAATGACATAAATAAATTTTTTCTCAAAGTTCGATAACATATTTAAGTCTTCGCTATAACTTTTATGACTAAATTCATGTAACCTGACTTTATTATTATGTAAGATTACACATATGTTTATTATTTTTCAGACTTTATTTATAAAATTATAGTTGATATTTTTTTTTTAGGGAAAAGGGTCTGATATACCCCTCAACTTTGTCATTTAGAGCTGATATACCCCTCGTTATAAAAGTGGCTCATATATGCCCTTACCGTTATACAAACGGCTCACATATACCCCTGCCGTTACAAAATGGCTCACATATACCCTTCATTTGACGGAAGTTAAAAAATTAGTTTTAAATTTATATTTGTTACTTCTAATTTTTTTTTAAAAATTATTTAGGGGTATATTATTCTTCAATCAAAGTTCAAGGTATATTTTAATTTTTTTCATACAAAAAATATTTTTTGTATGAAAAAAATTAAAATATACCTTGAACTTTGATTGAAGAATAATATACCCCTAAATAATTTTTAAAAAAAAATTAGAAGTAACAAATATAAATTTAAAACTAATTTTTTAACTTCCGTCAAATGAAGGGTATATGTGAGCCATTTGTTTACAAGCAGGGGTATATATGAGCCACTTTTATAACGAGGGGTATATCAGCTCTAAATGACAAAATTGAGGGGTATATCAGACCCTTTTCCCTTTTTTTTTTTATCATTATTGTAGTTTTAGTTCATTTGTAACAATTTTTAAAATGTGGAGTACATTCATGACCCTTTAATTTTGGTGATAAATTTCATATAGGATATTGTACTATTGCTCATTTTGATTAAGCACATAAATAAGTATTTGTGATTCAATATATTTCAATTAATTGAAATTGATTTTCATAATTTAATGATGGGACGATTAATAATTAATTTTGAATGATTATTATTAGCCTAGTTTTGTTGAGTTTGGTTTGAACGTTCAACTGAATGGAATCATGCTTTACTTGTGATAAAGATATTATTATTTATTTGAAAAAGCTAAATAAATTTTATTTTATTTATTTGAAAAAGCTAAATAAATTTTATTTTAGAATAATAAAAGGTGAATTATTCTTAATGATATTTTATTTTTAAGAATATGCAATATATGCCAAGACATGCACATTCGAAAATAAAAATAAATATCGATGCAAAATATCTTCCCATTTGTAATTTTTTTTCAATTTATTAACACAACTAGCATTTCCTTAAATTAAAAATATCCATTAGGAGGTGAAATTTTTAATTCTAGTTGTTCTTTTTTAAAAAATATTATTCTAGTAACAACAATCACGAAAATAAATAAAGGATTCTGTGATAATAATATAATTATCGTTATATTATATTTAGCAATAATAATAAATACAAGTATTTATAATCAATCATTTGTATAAAAATATAATTAATAATTATTTTTTTCCATTTTACAAAATATAATCTTATTCTAAATGTTGAAATGATTTGAGTTAGAACCTTTCGTATTTTCTTTTTTCCAAAAGGAGATCCAATCTTAATTTATTTGATTTTTTATAAACATATATTATGATTATAGTGAACTTTACAATAAAATTATATAATATAGTACAAGCTAATCATGTTTTTTAATTATATATTACATAAATAGTACAAGTGTAGCACTGTTTAATATATGCCTAATGCCTACCTATAGACTATATTAGATGCCCGATCCAAGAATCAAAATAATTTAGCTAATAATGATGTTTTTAATAATATTAGATGATTTCTCATTCGATATTTTGTGTTTGATTCTCGTATTGAAGTATGACTAGATTTAGATTCATATATTATGATATTTATTTTTAAGGGAGATGATTTCAACGCTTTTTTTTTTTGAATTTCAACTTTAAAATATTTTATCAAAGACAGATGAATTTTAATTATTTCATCACAATTCACGTTGATTCACGAGCCGATAAGCTTTGCTTCACTTTATGAAGCATGTCATTATCTTTAATCACTTCTGTTGTTAATCACTACAACTAGTTTTTTGTTTCTAAATAAAGAACAACTTGTAGATTTGATAGCTTTGGGTGACCCTAGCTATTTGTTTAATTATGTTAATTTAGCATTTGTGGGCTCTTTTAGAAGAAAAGTTCATCCCTTTATATATATAAAATAGAATAATTAACAAAGTCTTTTTTGTTGATTGTTGTTCCATCGTAAATCAAGATCAAATTAAATCTATTTGGTTTTGTAATTTATTTTATATGAAAAAAAATATTTTAATGGTGGGATAGATAATGCAACTTGAAGTTATAATTCTTAATCAGAAGATTAAAATTAACTCGTGAAAATAAGATTTCTAATCTATTTAAATTTAAACAGATTAATAATTTATTTTTTTATTAGTTCAATCTATTTTGAATCACGAAATTCATTCTAATTTCCATATCCTCTTAAGTCGAATGATTTTGACTAAATGTATACATTTTCTTATTTTTGTCAATTTTTTCTATGTGTATACCTCAAATTTATCGACGAGTAGTATCAATAAAAAAGTTCACAAAATAATTTATAACATAATAAAGTTTGACGACTGATGTAACGATTCATTGTTTAGTTTATCTTAATTCTTCACATCTTAGTCGAAGTAACCTTTAATTATGTAATTATTACTCGTTCTGACTCATTTAAAATCAGTTTAATTTGTTTTATCAGTAATCTAAATCGTAATTCAATACTAATACTTGTTTGGTTTCATATTTTCTTTCATTTTTTGAACCTTTTTTTTTGTGGGGGTAGGGGTAGCTTCCTTCACTAGATTAACTTGTGGGATTATACGTTAGATCGTCCATGTGATATTCCTTCTATAATAAGATAAGAGTTATAAACTTATAATAATTTCTTGTTAGGAAACATTTGTTATTTAAATAGATGTAATAATTTAACAATGTCAAATTGAATTTTGCATTCTCCTAACTTATCAAGTATATAAAACTATCAATTTCTAACATAGATTCAAAAATTTTACCCATTTTTGGATGAATTATACAAACAAATTTAACTTCGTCAATTACCCCAAAAAAATTCAAAAAAGAAAAAATCACACAAATTAAAGGTGATAGGCTATCATATTAAGAATAATAACTAATAACTATAAAATATTTTCAAATCAAATAGAAAATTTAAAGACCTTATAAAAACGTTCAAACATATAAAAAGATCATAAAATATGGCCCTTTTTTTGCTGCAATCTAGTAAATTATATTTGATATTAAATCAACATAAGAATTATATTTGTACCTAGTGTTTACGTCAAGTTAAATAATTTGATTAGAATAATTAAATATTAAATATAAACAATCCACCATTTAGAAAAAATACATGGCTTAGATTTAATTTATTGCAAAATATTTATCAATAGTTAAATTTTGGGAATTTCTTTTCTTTAATATATAATAATAACTAGATAATTTTACTATTTGATATTTAATTAATTTCTAAATCCATCTATATAAATCTTACGAAATAAATTATCAATTCATATAAATACATAAGTTACAAGCTAAATCAATTTATCGAACTATAAAAAAATTTACACAAGATGATGAAGAAAATGACTAATATACCCTGATTAAATGTTAGGGATCGTTTGGTTATCAAGATATGATAAACTGAAATACCTATCGATAAATTATTTCACCTTCTTATATGAGATAGCTTTTAAGACTAACTAATATTCATAACAAATTGCAACTTACATAATATTGTATTTTATCCAAAAGTTATTATACCTTTATCTCACCAATTAAACAACTTTAGTGTGTAAGTAATTGTTGCTTGCACAACTTGAAAACCTAATTAATGTGTTAATATTTTAGTGGGATCAATATGGATAACTATTGAAATGACTCACATGCTACTACATCTCTAGTCTTAATCTCTCCGTCTCATTTGATGTGACACTCTTTCAGATTTTAAAATTTTAAAATTTTAAAAAGTGTATTTTTAATCATGAATCTTTTATATATTTTTTGAATTAATAATTTTATGACTTATAATACTTTTTACGTAATTTATAAATATATAATTTTATTTTAAAATTAATTGAAGATTTTAAACGTAAATTTCTAATTAAACTTAAACTATTTAATTTTCAAAAAATAAAAAATATCATATAAATTAGAACAGATAAAGTAATATACTAATTATTTACAAAAAAAAAAAAAAGTGAAATGAAAGGAATGGGATCTCAGTGATCATTCTCAGAAATTAGCTGTCAAATTAAATTGCAATTTGCTTCCCTGGAGAAAAAAGACCATTGATAACAATCATTAATGTTAAATATGAGCGTAGCGAAATCAAGATTGATAAAAAAATCAATAAAATTTTTATAACAAGAATGATAAATTAAACAATTAAATTATTAACTTTTTCATTTTAATTTGTTCGTGTTAAATGACTCGTTATGAAATTTTAAAAGTATCAATGTATCAAATGCCATGTATAATATTGCAATAATAATAACAAGAACTACATATTCAAATTTTATACGTAGGATCTGAAAAAAGACAAAATATATACTAATTAAACTTTATTCTTGTCTCATTGAGATGGATAAGCTATTTTCAAGGGACACTCGACTCAAGTACAACAAAACAAGGCGATTATCTTTTTTTTTTCTTCATATTCATATTTATATCCTTTGCGAACAATTGTTGAGATGGACTTTGTGGAAAATAATAGTTATGAAAAACAAAATTAATGAAAAAAAAACATGATAACTAATAAGATAAATTACACATGTAATCATTTAATTAGTTATTTTTCACGTCATTAACGAGTGTATTACACTCTCCTTCAGCTTTTTATTTATTTTCAAAAAAATGTCAAGATGACACAGCGAACCCCCACATAAGGTGTATAAAATAAATATCGCTCAGTTCAGATATCTAAATGAAATGTGGTGTCAACTTTAACATTATGTTTGGATCACTTTTATCCATTGTATTGTATTGTATTGTTACTGAACCTACAATGTTTGTTTTGATTGTTACTTAAAATGTATTGCATTGTATTGCTAAAAATTTCGTTGTTACGTAACAATGAGAACCCCTATTTTATGGAACAACGAATTTGGTGTGTTCCCATTGTTACTCAATTTATTTTTTCAATTATATATTTACATAATATTTCAAAATACTATTTTACCCTATATCTTAATTATTTGAATCTAGTCAAACCTCCTACCCTAAAATAATTAAGATATTTTAATAAATTTATAAATGACAATACTATACAATACGATCAAACCAAACAATTAAAATGTTATTAAACAACAACAAACAACACAGTCTAGCCAAACATTGTATCTATCATACAATACAGTACAATAGAGTACAATATATTATGAAATAATAGGTAACAATAATCCGAACAAAGTGGAAGAAATCATCGATGTATTTGACCTTTAATATAAAAATAATGTTACATTCTTTTTTAAACGAAACTAAAGTATAATTTTTAGGGCCAGGTTCAATGTGTGTTCTGTTAGAATTGATGGAAGGATAAAGTTACTGGTCACTGCCATTGCTGATGAAAGGATAAAGAAAACTATAGTATAGGCCATAATGTAATTATATATGTAGGTGCTTGGATAATATTTAGTAGAAGACTTTGAAGTTGTTAAATACTAATAAAAATGCAATAAAATAAAATAAAAATGGGGAAAAACTGTATTTATAAATGGAGATAACTTTTCTTAAAATAAATAAAAAATAAATTTTGAATCTACTTCTGATCACAAAGTTTGAAATTTTTTACATAAAGTATATAAAAAGCAAAGGATAAATCTTTGAAATAAGAGGCACCTGGTAATGAGAAATAATATATAAATTATTTCATTTTATTTTCGATTTATTTTGATATAAGCAATTTATTATTTATAGGACGTGTGTGGTGTAGTATGATCACCATTCATGTGTGATATAATTAAAATTTAGAGCCGTCAAAATGGGTTTAGTCTATATAGTCAGCCCAACAAAATCTGTTATTGGAGGCAGGATTGATATGAGATTTTTATAGCCCATTTAAAATTAGGGTTTATAAGTTCGGCTCATGTAAGTCCTTGGCTCATGAGACTTAATCGGGGTCGGGTTGGAGTCAATCCATGGGCCAAAAACTATTTATTTGAGGGTAACTTACATAAATCTATATAGTGAATAAGCTAATTACTTAAAGACACACTATGTTGTAATATTACGAATCTTATCATATTTTGGTTCGTCAAGATACATGTATCTTGCGATATATGGACTCAAACTTAGGTTAATTTGTTCTAGATGCATTATATCTCCGTGAATTCTTATGTATTTAAAATATATAGACAAATCATGCGCCCTAGCCTTCCTTCCATCTCACTTGCATATCTCATGTGCATCACACAAGATGTATATATCTGTTATCCTAGATACATGCTAATCACACTAGATTTTCTGTTGGTGTTGTTTCAACAACACCATTATTGTCATATTTAATTTAAAAATCTTCTCATCTTCTTGATGTTATAAAATTTTAAATTTGAAAAGAGAATAAAAAGAATTACCCCGCCCAACCCACGACCCTCCTAGGGTTGGATTTAGTTGGACATATGAAGGGATGACCCACACTAGCCTATCAAATTCCTTAATCCGCAAGGTTAGGACTGGGTGAGGCAAATCGGACATGATCTTGAACATAATTTAAATCTCAAAAACTTACTCAAAGATAGAATGATTGTTCAAGCTTTATACGAAGCCTAAGATTTCCGTTCATTCATCGACATTCGACATTTCATTCATCAAAGGCCCAATTAGTTAATCTACAAAGCCCAAATAGAAATGGACTGATTACAAGGCCCATAAAGCACTGAAAAGCCCTATGCTTATAACTATAATTTCTTCTCATTTCAATTCGCAAAAAAGTACACAAAAAAACCCTAGCGCCGCTCTCGTCTGCTTCACAAAAAATGCCGCCAAAATTCGATCCTTCTCAGGTAGTCGAGGTTTTTGTCCGAGTCACCGGAGGTGAAGTCGGAGCGGCGAGTTCACTCGCTCCAAAAATCGGTCCACTAGGTCTTTCACCGAAGAAAATCGGTGAAGACATTGCAAAGGAAACTTCAAAGGATTGGAAGGGTCTCAGAGTTACAGTCAAGCTAACTGTTCAAAATCGTCAAGCTAAGGTATCAGTTGTACCTTCCGCTGCAGCACTTGTGATCAAAGCTTTGAAGGAACCTGAACGTGACAGGAAGAAGACGAAGAATATCAAGCATAATGGAAATATCTCGCTTGATGATGTTATTGAGATTGCTAAGGTTATGCAGCCTAGATCTATGGCTAAGGATTTGAGTGGAACAGTGAAGGAGATTTTAGGTACTTGTGTATCTGTTGGTTGCACTGTTGATGGAAAGGATCCAAAGGATTTGCAGCAAGAGATTTCTGATGGCGATGTTGAGATTCCTGAGAATTGACCGTTTGCAGGCGAAGGTTAAATTCTGAGTTTCTCTCAATATAGTAGTTCTTAAATTTGGATTCATGTTGTTTTGTTTCTGAGAGAAATGTTATCAGATATTACTTTTCATATCTTATCATTATGAAAAAAAAATGTTGATTTCGTTTCGCAATATTAGAATTTGGATGATCATCTTTATTAGCCTTGATTTTGTTACATGCCATGAAATGCTGTCTATGATTACTGGTAGTTTTGTAGTAAGTTATAACTAGTTTAAACACGCTGAATTGCCTCTGTTTTCAGTGTTCAGATGAACCTGCAATTCACCATTTACTGGTGCTTATGAACAACACCAGCTTACTGCTTCAAAAATTGATCTTGCAAATGTGAGCTTATTCGTTGCGCATGCGTTAGTTATATCAGTTACATTTGCTAATGTATTGGTTTGGTTTTCCTTGTGACACTTTCTGCTAGTCAGGTAGTTAAGATATGCAGTTTACATTTTAGAGATATACCTATGAGCATGGTAACGTCTAGGGAGATCCTATAGCAAAGCTTAGTTTCAATAATTGAAAACTTCTCAGCATTTTAACATATGCTGTTTGGTATTTCTATTGTCGAATGTTATAATGCTGGCTGCAGTTTGATGAGGACATGACATTAGATAGGATAGAGTTAAGCTATGAGCATGGTAGCCTCTAGGGGAGATCCTATGGCGAAGCTTAGTTTCAATAATCGGAAACTTCTCAGCATATTAACATATGAGTTTGGTATTTCTATTGTCGAAGCTTATAATGCAAGCGGCAGCTTAATGAGGACATGACATTAGATAGGACAGAATTAAGCTATGAGCATGGTAACCTCTAGGGAGATCCTATGGCGAAGCTTAGTTTCAAAAATCGGAAGCTTCTCAGCGTATAAACTTATGCAGTTTGGTATTTCTATTGTCGAAGCTTATAATGCAAGCTGCAGCTTAATGAGGACATGACATTAGATAGGATAGAATTATGCTATGAGCATGGTAACCTGTAGGGAGATCCTATGGCGAAGCTTAGTTTCAATAATCGAAAACTTCTCAGCATATTAACATATGCTGTTCGGTATTTCTATTGTCGAATCTTATAATGCAGGCTGCAGCTTAATAAGGATATGACATTAGATCGGATAGAATTAAGCTATGAGCATGGTAACCTCTAGGAAGATCCTATGGCGAAACTTAGTTTCAATAACCGAAAACTTGTCAGCATATTAACATATGCTGTTCGGTATTTCTACTGCGAAATGTTATAATGCAGCTTAATGAGGGCATATAGATGGGATTGAGTTAAGTTTAGTTGCTCCCGGATTAGGGTAGAAGGTAGTCGGGCACATTGTATATGTCACCGTATCGGCTTTATTCAGGTAGTTTCTTGCTTTTTGCTATTTGTTACCATATGATGTTGTTGTCCCTTTTTTGTCTGCTTTGTATGGCTTTCTTTATTCCCTTGTTCATAAATATTTTCATTTGATGCTTATGAGACCTATAGCCTCTCTAACTAACTCCATGAGGAAGGGATAAGATTTGCATACACTATGAAGCTTTTCTTCGTACACAAAAGGTTTTTGCTCTTGTATTGCGGGTTTTCCACTCCATTCAGTTGTATTAGGGCTTTATACTTCTACCTTGGTGATTGTGATTTGCTTTAGTTGATGTGAAATGAGCGAATTTTGGGATATAGGAGGTCTTGTTGGTATGAAACCTATTACAAGTGAAGAATTGTCATTCTATAGTAGAGTTTTTTTAATTTGGTTTGAAGTCATGTGATGAAGCTTGTGATTCTGTCGTTGGTGGGAAGCAAGTCAAGTTCGTTCAGCTTTAGGTATAAATTATGTAGCTCACCGTCTTATGTCTTTACTGATCACTCTACCTAATGGTGGTGCTGCGGCTACTCATTGCTTCTCGAGATAGTGAACAATCTTCTTTTTCTTGCTCGTTAGTGCTTGACTAATAAGATTAAAAGAGCCATTATTCTTATCGTAGACATTAGATGGCTCTTTGTGTATGTTAATCCGTCTTTTTTCCCGCTCTCACCCAAGGAAACTGAGCCCCCTTAGCTTTCTTCAACCAAGCCTCTCCTTATAAGTCGCGGTAAACTATGACCTCTGCCTGAATTGTCGACAACACACCTAAACTGAACTCTCTTTACATACATATTGTCTTGTCAATCAACAATAATATCTTCCATTCTTCTTTTGAATAATTAAGGATTAATGACCGTCCAAATATGAAGTGGGGTAGCTCCCTCTATATATAATTGGTCTAGGTATTTGGTTCTCTAAGTTCTTCAAACATTATTTAAAAAATCTTCTCATCATATCAAGTGCCCATACCAACTTTCAATGCCAAATGGCACCATAATACATGTTACTTCACCTATAGGATACACAATCCTTATCTTTCATTTTAAACTCATTTTATATAACCACAAGAGTTGCATCGTGATTATCTTTTGTGTCACGACTTGAACATTTTTCCTATTTTTCATGTTTCGTTCGATTTGTTTAAATTTTAGTGGACAAAGTTACTCAACGTCGTAGATATATGTCTAATGAACACGCACAATACCATCATTGTACAAAAATGAGTATTTACATTATGTACGACACGTTACAATTGTGACCGGATATGAAATTACTGGTGTAATTGACTTGAGCGTCGTTTGATATTTGGTTATAATTATGCAAACTATTAGTAATGTAGGAATTATTTATGAGTGAAATCATATATTATTTTATGTATATATTAGTGATGCATGTATAAGTTATTCTATCTTCTATCTTACACAGTAATATATATATTTCTTCATAATTTACACATATATTAGTTATGCGTGTTTATAAATTGTTAACCAAACGTTATAAAATAATTTTATTAATGAACAATATTTTTTCTATCTACGTGTCAAATATAGTATAAGTTATATAAAAATTATCCACCGCAAAGCGTGTTACAAGGATATACTTTCAAAAAAAAGAGGAGAAATAAGATCAAACTTTCAATTATAAACTCATAATGTATCAATAATCTCTTTAACCTTATTTATTTATCGATGGTCTCTTAAACTTGTCACCAACGATGAGCTCGATATGGTAGACATTTCAATCGAAGACCCTTTTTAAGAAATCGACATTTGTTGGTTGAGTAAACCAATCATTCACAACAAGCCAAGCTTTAGCTTTCTAGTGGGTACCTATTTGTTTTCTCATTTCATTTATGACATTTTTATACACGTGGAATTGCATAAAACCATCCAAATAATATTTTCAATTCCAATATTGCCTTGATATTTTCTCATTCAAGAATCTTCTATTTTCATCTCCTATTTAAACCCTCAAAACCTAATTGCTTTTCTTCATCAAACCAATTCCTTTCACACACCAAAACAATACCAACAAGCTCTAACTAAAACTACTTTTAAGATATTTTTAATAATCGTAGTATTCGAATCAACTTTCCGTCTTTTAAGTAAATGTCTACTTTAATTGAGTTTCATGTTTTCTCATATCATAATGTGAGAATGGCTAAAAAGATGGTGAATGTGAAGAAGCCATGGATTGAAGTTGCACCACCACTTGTTATTAATCCAACAAAGATTTCTCATTCACCAAATCTTGAGACAATTAAAGAAGAAGAAAAAAATGAAGATGACAAAAAAGATCACTCATTTTAGCTTTTATTCAACAATCTCTCTAGTGTTTCATCTTCCCTTTTAATAAATTTTTTTTTTGTAAAGGGGAAGAAGGGTATTAGTTGTATTTAGTTATTAGAGCAATGTGAGCTATATTCAATATGAAGATATGTGTTCATATATATATATATATATATATATATAATGGAATGAAGATGTGATGAGATTCTTCACTTTCCTATTTGTGTATGTGTACTTAATGTCTCTATGTATTTTGTTAAGAATATGGTTGGTAACAATCTTATATAATGGTCTCATCTCCATTGTAATGATTAATAATTAAAGTTCTATATATAATGTTAATGTAAATGTAAAAATACAAAGAAACTAGCATATCTAATGTGGTTTCACTTTGAGAATATATGATATACGCAAATTTGTTTTGTCATTGTGCAAATAGGTCAGTAAGCTGTTTTTGATGAATCGATAAAATCTAAAGGCCAATTAGAGTTTGATAATCAAAATAATAAGAATCAAAATTTACTATTACACAAACAAAAACATTGTCTCTGTTTATTTTATAGTTTGACTTTAAAAAAGAAAACTATGACAATTAAAAGTGGACGGAGATAGTATTTCACGACCATGGACTCATGGTATATTTTGGAGCGCAACCCTTTTTCAAATTTACACGAAGGTGAAATTTGTATTTCGTGTACCAAATTATCTTTTTGTATGATTTATCTTTCACGAGAGAGATCGATAAGTAAATTATGATTTTATTTAAACGTTATAATTACTTAATGGTTGAGGTTGGTATACATGTCTACTGCTATAACATGCCATTGAAGTTGAATATTTACTGTAACGACCTGTTTAGTCGTTTTGAGCAGCAGATTTTATTTCTGGAAAAACTGGCTGAGTCGACGGATCCCACGACGGACCGTCATGGGCACGACGGACCGTCGAGGGGGTCTCGTTCCAAAACACTTGGAATTCTGAAAATTGGGTACTGAGATCGACTCTCTGAACTTCGTGACGAAATGGCAGGACGGACCGTCGCAGGCACGACGAGCCGTCACAGACCTTTTACTGAAATCGAGTCTCTGAGCTTTGTGACGGACCTGCAGGACGGACCGTCACAGTCGTGACGGACCGTCACAGTCTCCGTCAGCTCACCCGGGTCGAAATTTCTGTTAAATGTTTTAAGGGGCGTTTTAGACTATTCCTGCTTATAATTATAAAATTGGTGGTTTAATGTTAATAATTCAATTACTTGGGGGTTAAAAGAGATAACCTTGAAACAAATAGTGGGGTAGTTTATCATCTTTTATACTTAATTATATGCTAATTAGGGTAAAAGAAA
>NC_028647.1:63801169-63815268 GCF_001406875.1 Solanum pennellii | reverse complement strand
TATATGAATTTGACAATTACTATACATTTATATTAATTTGACAATTATTCCCAATTGGGAAAATTGATATATGTAGTTCAAGGAGAATAATTACTTATATATTTAATAATGGAATCCAAAAAGTAATGCATAAAATAAAATAAATTCTAAGGTGAAAATTTTATACGTTAAAAAATAGTGGAGGGGTCAGAATTTTGATTGCTAAGGTATTTGGATGCAAGAAGGAAACTTGTAATATTATTCAACAACATATTCAAGGCAAAAATTTCATGAGTATCGTATTCGAATTGCATCTGACATTATATACAACTAAAGTTCAGACAAACGATATTGAATTCCCTTTATACGATTTTATTTGAAGTTATACTTCGTAAAACCTAACTTCAAGATAATGCATCGGTAAAGTTATTCAGAAGTAGATAGACTTACAAAGTGATCCGAATATCGGATATCTTTGCAATTGGGCCTTGTCTAAGATCAAGATCAAAATTTTTGGACCTCCAAAAGTTGATTTGTTTGGGTGATTGCTTTGGGCTAAATTTGGGAAAGGCCCAACTACTGACTTAGGTTGAGGATAGTCATTATGTTGTTGGGCTTTTAACCAAATTAGAGCACCCAACTAGTGATCCAACCTCTTATTTCGATTTTCTCGAACCGATAAATTTATAAATCGGAATCCTGATGCATATAGATACAAATGGTTTAATAGGAACAAGAACTTTCACAAATATTTGGAACAATCCATTTCGGAGAAGAAGATCCTCCAACAAATGAGATCCTTCGATCAATCTCGTACACTTGATAATTCGTATTAAAAGTTACTAACTCAACTTTCTCTCAAACACATATTTTACATGAAAAATGAACTAAAATAATGGAATAGTTAAATTCAAACTAGAGTTATGTATATATAAGAAAAAAAAATAATTAAAATTACAACTTAAACAAGAAGAGGAAAAAGTAAATTATTGTATTTAACTAAAACAAACATCAAGAAATTAAAAAATGAAACATAATCACAATGTGTATATACTATTTAGTGAATAATTTTTTTTATTGATAGAGGTTTGATTCATTGAATTAAAATAAATTAATATATCCCATAAAAAATATATGTTTGATTTAAATTAAATAGAATTGAAAAAACTTTTATTTTCAAGAAGAGTTGTTTAATTAAATTAGGGGTGGAGGATGAATGATGCAATTTTTTTTGATACATATATATTTGGACTTTAGTGAATAAAAAGAATAAATGAGTCATGACAGGTATTTATTTTATTTAAATAATATATTTTGGGCGGTTAATTATTTCTATTAGTACTTAATAACCTAATCTATATTGATTAGCTATTTGGACGGTGTGATTAGCTATAGATGAGCTTAATTAAAAAAATAATAATAATTGGTCCATATTATACATCTTAGGCATTATTGTGCTATTTTTTTTTTAAAAAAAAATTATATGTTATGCTAATGATATATACAATGACAATGTAAATTTTTGGAACATAATTAATTTACTAACTTAATTGAGCAAGTGATGCAAATATTAATACACCTATCTTGAAAAGAGTTACTTTCTCTGTCTCATTTTATATGACCTAGTTTAATTATTGGATACGAATTTTAAAAAAGAAATTTTTAAAATTTATCGTCTAAAATAAGTTCATATATTTGTGTAGCTGTAAACCGTTTCATTAAGGATAAAATAAACATTTTAAACTGAAACTGTTACTAAATATAAAAATATTTTATTCTTCTTGGAACAGACAAAAAAGAAAATGAATTGTATGAAATGGAACAAAAAGAGTAACAAGTTATATACGTATGAGTTTGTTTACATTATCGATCTTAATTTCGAGTAAAAGAAAAGTATTTTCGAGTGTTAATCAGAACAATCTTTCTAATCTTATAAAGGTAGGAGTAAAATTATATACTATTTTATTCTTCCAAGACTCTATTTATGAGATTACATTGAATTTATTGTAAATATGTTTCATCTGATTTAATGAGATAGAACATTGGAATTACCAAATGATGTTAATTACATCAAGTTCTGGATGAGTTTAAGTAAACACTTAAATTTGTATAAAATTGAATAAACAGACCGAAAGAAGATATTAATCGTATAGAAAACGGAATTTCCATAATACATGCAAATCGTCATACACGACAATCACACGGGATGCACTTAAACAGGTTTGTATTGTGCCCTTTAGGACGTTGTTATTCAACTTTATATACATTTCAATATCTATCTATACACATTCACGTTGAAGAACATGTATATCAGCTAAAATTAAATTAAAAAGGTATGTTTATTCATATTCTTATATTTATCAAATATTTATACTATATAATAACATTAGTATAATCCAAATTTTCATAATTACAACTTACAAGTTTAACTACCACATGTTACAAAATAATTTGTTTTGTGGGCTTTTTGGACTTTAATTTTTGTGCTTTTAGGTGTGTCTTCCAGATAAATTTATCTGGCACCTCAGCCACCAAACAAAATGACAACATTCTGTCCCATTGTAACTATTAAAATACAAAATAAATAAATGTTTTTTTTAATTTTTTTTTTATTTTCTTCTTCTTAATAATTTAGCATCAATTGGGACCCACTCCACACTTTAATTTTTATTGGATAAGTGTAGAAAAATGGATTTGTGATAAGATAAACAATTACCTAATCTCATCATATTCTCTTTGGTGGTCCCATGTGTTATATTTATTTTTGAGCTCGATTAATTAAAAATTAAAAAGTTTTATTTAAAAGTAAAACGCTTTTAATTTATTTAGGGTTTGAATTTAAAGTTATATATAATTTCATCATTTCATAAATAAGGATCCATATATTATTCATATAGGTTATGATATCGTAGTAGGGGTGTTTTATTCTTAATTAAAAATTTTGAATATTGAGAAAATCTTATTAAAAGCGTCACCTCTAAAATAGACCCTAATCTATATTAATCGAAGCTTCGGTATAAACTTCAGGCAATATATATAGAAGAAAAAAGAGGATTGGCATATTAAAGGAATATACAATTTTTAAAAGAAGAACACCAATAATTATCTTGAAAAATATGAAATCATATGTAATGTTTTCATTTTATTAGGGAAAAAAACAAAAAAAGAAATTTGTCTTTTTCAGGAAAATAGAAATTAGAAAATATATCGATTGCTGATTTAATGATATGATCACGACTGCAATAATATATTTAATATAATTTCGTATGTGATATTAGGAAAAAAATAAAATTTGTATTAGTCTGATCTATTTTTTTGAAATAAAGAAACTATTATCAATAAATTCTTGATAAGTTAAAAATAACGAAAAATGAACGAGACATAACAATAACGAGTAAAAATGATCCTAACCTATCGAAAATATTAAAAAATAAGAACAGCATAATAATATAATAATCGAAGCAAATAAATTTAAACCTATTCCACACAAAAATAAAAATACTTTACTAAAAACATTTTACCCTAATTCTAAAATTAATTACTTATTAAAATTTAAAAATTTGTATGGTTTAAATTCCTCTACTATTCTTGATTAGTAAATCATGGTTTAATTTGTGGCTAAAAAAATTGTGACGATTGATTATCAAATGATAAAAAAAATTAAAGCAAAAAATGTTTGGACTAGAAAACTCTAGATGATTCATTTGTCTAATATAATGACGTGTTACACAATGTTTAAAGTCAAAATATTTTTTTTTGAAAAAATTAATTGGAACTAATTTTAAAAAAGAACTTAATTAAAACAAAAAAATAATTTAAAAATGTTATTCTCTCCTTGATTTATATATAGTTGCACTAATTATCTTTTAAATAAAACAAATTAACACATAAAAGATAAATATATATACCTCCAAAATTAAATCGATTTTCACAAATTCTATATATTTGTTTCTTTGTTGTAAAACTAAAAAGCTTCTAATTTAAATTATATTTTTGTAGCTAAAACACTTTTTTTATACATAAAACAAAAGTATTGTCCATCACCTTTTTTTTTATTATTTTTTTATTTTTTTGGTTATAAAGTTTATAATTTATTTTGCAATACAGCTAGCAATATACCGTTGCTAGACATGATATGTCCTTTTCCCCACCCTTTTTGGGGTCCAAATTCCATTTGTGAGCTTTTTCATTTAGCTTTATCAAAAATAAAATTACGTTCGAATCAATTTACGTACATATCAATTATTTTATTATACATAATATTATTATTATTAGAGTCGAATAACTCTACGACTTTGTCTATTAAGAATTATATAAATGAGAAGAAATTATCAACTATATTTTGCTTTTATAAATGTCTGAATCTGAAACCTCATAAGTTTTCTCCTACTTCATTCGCTATCACACCCTATTACGAACTAATTTGCTATTTTTATCTATAGCTTTAAAGAAAAAGTTAATGAATTTTTGATGGTTAGAAACACTTGATAGATATGAGCGATATAACATTAATTATCAAATTAGCCTATGAATGACAATGACTCACGTAGAACTTAAATCCAAACAAAAGATTATTAGCAGCGTGATCGAAGTTCAACTTTTCGACTATGAACAAAGCTTTTACAAAATTATTAGCAGCGCGCAATCAAAGTCTAATTTTTCGACTATGAAAAAAGCTTTTACTTCGCCACCCTAATTAATTTTGTTAGAATTTTTTTTAAATATGAATATGCCTTTATCCAGTAAACCTCCGAAAGTAAAAACCTCAAGACAACAATATCACCTCATATAAGAATATTCTTGAACTATCTTATAACCCAAATAAAAATCACCACACAAACGTTAAGTAAGCAATCAAATATTACGACAAAATAGTTCAGAATTTCTTCAATCTTAATAAAATATCCTGATTCAAGCTTTTGAAATAACGAACTATGCCCTCGAAATGAACCATATAACACACAAACTCAAAATTAATGCAGATAACGAACATCGATCGCGAAAACAAAAACGCCAATTAAATAGAGCCGTTGTGTGACAAAGATGTATTGGTTGGCTAATGGGACCAATTGCAAGCTCATAAATTCCCCCAATAATTTGCATTTGGGTCCACATTAATTATTACAACTCAAAATAAAAAAATTATTTTTTTTAATTAAAAAATTTAAAAAAAATACTCTTAATCAAACATAAATACCATACCACTACTCTCTCACTCTACACACCAAACAAAAACATAACAGCATACTCTGTTTTCCCCTGTTTTTCTCTAACAAAAAAAACAGAGCATACTCTGTTTTCCTCTGTTTTCACTCAGATGACGAAAGAAGTCGAAGCGGTTCACGAGCAGGCGGTGGAGTACTCCGCAAAGGATTACACTGATCCACCGCCTGCTCCTCTGATCGATTTCGAGGAATTGACCAAATGGTCACTATACAGAGCAGCAATAGCGGAGTTTATTGCTACTCTGTTATTTCTATATATAACTATTCTTACAGTAATTGGTTACAAACATCAAGCTGATGTTAAAGCCGGAGGCGATATTTGCGGTGGTGTTGGTTTACTTGGTATTGCTTGGGCTTTTGGTGGCATGATTTTTGTTCTTGTTTACTGTACTGCTGGTATTTCTGGTGAGTTTTTTCTTATTTTTTTTCGAATTTACTCGTTTTCGAATTTATACGTAAAAGGTATTAAGTTCTGTCGAATTCATAACTATAGAGGTTGCCTTGTTAGTGTCCTTTGTTGAGTGATATTAGAAAGAAGTGGATATGTTTAGTTTATGTTTTCGTTCAGTTGAATTTAGTATTTTCGAAATAAAAATAAATAGGCTGAAGGGTTAAAATGGCCATAAATTAAGAAAAATTAAACAATTTTTGCTATTTGTTAAAAAAATGTTTCATTTCTTACTATATAACTATGGGTTGCCTTGTTAGTGTCTTTTGTTGAGTGATAATAGAAAGAAATGGATATGTTTAGTTTATGTTTTATCGTTCAGTTGAATTTAGTATTTTCGAAATAAAAATAAGTAGGGTGAAGGGTTAAAATGGCCATAAATTAAGAAAAATTAAACAATTTTTGCTATTTGTTAAAAAAAAATTTGTTTTCTTACCTTTGTCGATAGTAAATTGGCTCGATTTTGTTCTTTTTTCACGAGAGCTCTGAGGTACAGGGTTTAGATGAATTCAGGAATTTGAATGTAAAATATAAATATATGTGTAAAAAAATCAACTGAAATTATGATAAATAATAGATATAAATTCATCGTAGAGCTAAATACTTGTATCCAACTATATACTAACAACAACAATTAAAAGGGAAATTTTACCATGGATTAAGTTTTTAACAAAAAAACCAGCTTTGTTTTTGCTTTGTTCAATTCTTTACGATTATTATAACAAGTTAAAATATACTCGTCCTTACCAAGTAGTAGTTTATTTTTAAGGTTCAATTGAATTTAATATTTTCGATGTTAAAACAAGTAGGGTGAAAGGGTTAAAATGACTATAAACTACGAAAAAATTAAACAATTTAACCCTTCGTTATAAAACTGTCTCGTTTCTTACCTTTGTCGCTAGCAAAGTGGCTCGATTTTACTCTTCTAGGGTTACGAAAATGAGTAAATGAAGCTTTGACATATTAGTTTCAAATAAAAGGGAAAATTTAGACCATTCTTAAAGCTTTTACACATAACATGTTATATAAAATCAACCTTGTTTCTCCTTTGTTCGAGTTCTTTACGATTATAATAACAGATTAAAATATACTGATAATATATGTGATGATTGTAGGTGGACACATCAACCCTGCTGTGACATTTGGGCTATTTTTGGCAAGGAAAGTGTCATTGATTAGGGCTATATTGTACATGGTAGCACAATGTTTGGGTGCAATTTGTGGTGTAGGTTTTGTGAAGGCTTTTCAAAGTGCATACTACAATAGATATGGTGGTGGTGTTAATGTTATGGCAGGAGGACACACCAAGGGTGTTGGTTTGGCTGCTGAAATCATTGGTACTTTTGTTTTGGTCTATGTTGTCTTCTCCGCCACCGACCCTAAACGAAGCGCCAGAGACTCTCATGTCCCTGTAAGTAAAATCGAATTCAGAATTCACATATTTTAAATTCTGAATCTCTTGTCAACGTTACATAATAACATACTCTAGTCTAGTTTAGCTTGTTTAGGGGGTAGGTAGGATTAGGGTTTTGGGGGGGGGGGGTTACTTTAATTAATTTCCCCACTAAAAATCAATAATGTGGCTAAAAACAAATCTTATCTTTAATATTTGAAGCATTTTTTTGTGTGGTGTTAATTAGTAAGTGGCCTACCCATTATTAATCTAATTATTTTTCTTGATTTATTAAAGTGGGAGGTGACCTAACTAAAACACTTTAGAAAATACAATATAATAAAGTGATTTTGCTTAGTTTGTAATGATATTAAAGATATACACCTATCATATCACTAAATTATATTCCTTTACGTTTCAATTTATATAATAAATTTAAATTAATATGAAGTTTTTAAATTAAAACATATGTTTAAAATAAGTGAATATATGTATATAATAATATATTAGCTCATTAAAGATAAAAAAGAAGTACTTTAAAATTTTGTTGTTGTTTAGTATTTATTTTGTTATATTATCTAACGTGTTTTTTTTATATAGTTTTTAATAAAAATTAGTTATGAATAATTTTTTTTTGACTATTTTACCCTCGTTAACGTCTTAAATAAAGGTCTTGGCCCCACTTCCCATTGGATTCGCCGTATTCATGGTTCACCTTGCCACTATTCCGATCACCGGTACCGGAATCAACCCGGCGAGGAGTTTCGGGGCAGCTGTGATTTTCAACGGTGATAAGGCGTGGGACGAACACTGGATTTTCTGGGTCGGGCCATTTATCGGAGCTTTCATCGCCGCTGTCTACCACCAATACATTCTCCGAGCCGGAGCAATTAAAGCTCTTGGTTCATTCAGAAGCAATGCTTGATAAAAGATGGAATAATTTGATGGATTTGAGAAATTTGTAAATAAAAAGTTTGTTATGTCACATCTATCGTAAAATGTAACGTGCATCGAGCTGACGGACATTCTGCTCTTTAAAAAGTTTGTTATTCCAAATGGGGAAAAAAGTGTGACTATTCTATCCTTTTGATTTATTTTTTGTTTTGTTTGCTTTGGATGTATTTAAGTTAAATCTATTTGTAATGTTTGGTTTTATCTAGTTGTCCCTTTGTTATCTTTTTTTTGTATTTCTCCTTGATTTCATGTACATTATAATAATAGTGTATATGTTGGGTTAATTTTTTTTTTCATGTACTTTGAAATGATTAATTTTGTCAACGCAAATTGAATTTGAGTCGATGATTTATTAAAATCTGTGTACATCACATTTTGTATAAATATGTTGTTGTCAACATAAATATCATCTAAACGAACGTACCTTGGAGGCGCAAATAAACTTTAAACATGTACAATGAAATTAAAAATGTTCGATATGAAGGAAAATAAATTGAAGTGGTGTAGGAATAGTGGTGAAGGAATGGAGGTTACGGAGATAGGATAAAGATGAGCTGAACTGAAGAATGAGAAGATATAATTAATATATGACATTTTATATATGAAATTTTATTTTCGTTATATAGTTTTATCAGAGAATTTATTTTCCTCATTTTTTTAAAAAAAGTTAATTGACTGAACCTGAAAAGATTGAATAATATTTTTCGTGGTACAAAACACACTATGAAAGCAACATGCTACCTACACAAGGGGATCTCTAAAGTGATGCAAAAATTGGCAAATTCATTTAACTAGGGTTGTCATTTTCACCAAGATGATAAGGTTATGGATTATTTTGTTAATGTATAGGTTATATATGGATTATCATAAAATTAGTATTGTTTAATAATATGGAATTTCTTTTTCTAGAAAATAATTCGATAGACGTGTGAGGGTATTAGGAAAGATAAGATTAGAAACAAAGATATATAGGATAAGATGAGAGTGATATAAATAATGTATAGTGTATACACTATAAAAAATGAAGTCGAAATGGTTCGGACATGTAAAGAGGAGCGATGTCGATATCCAAGTAAAAGAAGTGCGAAAAGTTGACATTGATAGTGTAATTACGGACATATAAAGATTGAATGAATAAGAATATGAAGATGTGATTAAACATAGTATGACATACATTAAGCTTATCGAGCACATCAGTACTAGATGGGAGAGTATGTAGGTCAAGAATTAGGATAGAAAATTAGTAGATAGTCAAGTGATTTCAAAATATGAGGAGGGACGTGCTTTCTCCCGAAAAAAAAGTGTGAGAGGTTGACAATAATAGGTCGCCTAAGGAAACATAGCGATAGATTGAAGATCATTTATAAAGAATAATTACGCTTATCGAACACACGATCAAATATTAAATATGAAAGCATAGATGTCGAGAACTATAAAAGAAAATTAGTAGGTAATCGAATGATTTCTTTATCTTTTCTTGGAGAGCGTGCTTCTCAATTAGAGCACCTTATTTTGCTCCTTCTTCTTTATTATTTTGATATCATTACGTTTCTTTCTTTCGATATTTTCATCATAACTTCTTCATTTTTATATTTTTTTAGAAAAACCTATTTCGAATAACTCGTAAACTCTTATTCAATATATTGGATTTAGAATTGTTTCACACAGAACGTTATTTTTATTAGAAATAATCTTTCTATTCCATAACTTTACTTTTTCTAAACCCTAATTATAAAATTAAATTATTTTATTATTATTTAATTATTACCCAATATATATTTGTTGTGTTCCTAAACTTATGGCTTATTTCAAGCATTCTTATCCATTAACCTATATACTAATATAGTATTAGTATATAATATTCATAAAGCTTTATCTTCTAACTATATATTATATCAAAACTAATTTTTTTGGGGTTTGATGCTTCTCGAAAGTGCTATGATTGTTCAGTGCCATTTATTTATCTACCAAGCCTTTATTTAATGATATGTAACGTGTTAGGTGAGCTATATCTTTTAATTTCCTAACAATAATTACAGACGGAGCTTCGTGTAATTGGTAAAGTTGATAATACAATTAATTAGCAGGATTATGTATTCAAATTATAAAAATAGCCTCTCTTTACATATATATAGAGTGAGACGTGTATAATAAATTATTTTGATATTTTATTATTTTTTTTAAAATTTTATGCGTATATAACAATAACATATCAAATGTAATTTCTTAATTATATTTATAAGATTGAGAATATCTAGCCTCCCCGTATTTTACATGTGGAAGTCACAATATATAATTGTATATAGAGTATAATTTTATAAGATATTTTTTTAAAAAAAAATTAGATGTATGCAAACATATTATTTTTGTGTTTGTAGGATCTTTCTTGGTTTTTCTATGTATTAGCGCATGGAAGTTGGAGTTTTTTGGCATCTGAAAGATTTTTCTGAAATTTTTTTTATGAGGATCCCTATAATGAGTTAGGGAAGTATATCGTATAGTTTTATTATTTTTAAGGCATATTTTTGTATTTAGGAATCAACTTTTAGAAATTACGAAATTTTCTTAGTTTTTCTTGTGTATTAGTCCATGGATGTTGATGTCTTCCGTCACCTAGAAGACTTTTTTGAAAAATCCTATATGAGGACCTTCGTAATGAGTTGGAATAGCATTATATATAGTTCTATTATTTTAAGACATATTTTTGCATTTAGAGACCAACTTTTAGAATTACACGAGTTTCTTGATTTTTCCTATGTATTACCCCATGGATGTTGGCGTTTTTTAGCGCCCAAAAGGCTTTTCTGAAAAAACTTTATGAGGAGAATTTTCGTAATGAGTTGGAAGAGCTTTTAGGAATTTCTCGATTTTTTGTGTGTATTAGCCCATGAATATTGGTGCCTTAAATTTTTTTTTGAAATTTTTGTATGAAGACTTTCGTAATGAGTTGGAAGAGCTTTTAGGAATTACCACACTTTTTTATTTTTTCGTGTGCATTAGCCCATGAATATTGGCGTCTAAAAGTTTTTTCTGAAATCTTTTTATGATGTCCTTCATAATGAATTGGGAGAGCATTACGTATAGTCCCACCATTCTTTAAGGCTTGATATTCTAACCTTTTAATTTGTTATTTCGTCTTTCTATTTATTTTTTTTGTAATTTCTCATCATGTATTTGGTATCCACGATAGAATTCGATTAATTTATTGCATAGCGTACGATCCTATTTAAGGGAAGCACTCTCCACCAAGAATTTATTTCATATTTAAAACTTAAATATAAAATCTCTACTTAAAAAGAAAAAATAACCTCATATAGTGCAATACGTTCTTTGATAGTTTGTTTCTAAAATTTCTTTCCTATCAGTCACCTTCATCAATTGCGCATCTCTTCCTAACTCTTATCTATTCAATTATTATTTTTTCCTAATGTAACTTAGTTGTGTTTTTAGCTTTTTAATTAGAGTGAGCCATGGCTTTTTTAATTATAAATTTTTGCACTTTTGCATATTATGTATCTGCATGTTCGAAATATGAAATCATGATTATCAAAGCTTTCGATGTATATAAGTAGGTGAATTTTTCAAAAAATTATAATCGAACTTCACTTGACCTAAATTTTGAGGATTTATTCCAAACATTATTTGCTTCACAAATTCTGAAGTTGCTTTTTTTTTTTGCATTTTTGAGCTGATGATATGATAAATGTTGGGAGTTTTAAGTGTATTATAATACGAATTATTCGAAAAATTAGTCAAACGATCATTTAACACAATTAGTCGTTTATATTTTGCTTATATCAAATGGATAATTGAAGAGAAGCCTTGACACTTTGTTGGATGTGACAAAAAGGTTACGGGTTTGAATTGTAAAAATAGTCTAGTGTGAATATGTGGAGTAAGACTCATAAAACTCTTATAGTCCGATCTTTCCCAAAATTTCCATATTATTATTATTATTATTATTATTATTATTATTATTATTATAAAAAAAGAATGCACATAATACATACGTGAATTACAAAGAGCTTTATAAGTTATTGCACAAATTTATATGATATATGCGCTTTTGTGTTCAATTATAGTGTAGCCTAGAAAGATAAATTCGCGAAATATATTAGGCCAAAGTAGAACGATACATATTATAAGGCTTGAATCGCAACCAATATGATTAACAAAATATCAATTTGAAATCTAATCAAGAAAATAACAAAGATTTTAAGATTTTATTTTACTATAATACTATTTATAATAGGGCAACTTTCACATATAGCAAACAAAAAATTCATATTTGTATAATATAGCAAACTTTGCATAATTGCGCTCCATAGCAAACATAAAAACTGTATAATTCGCTATACATATAAAAGTGTATAATTCGCTGGCCTAAATTGTATAATTCGCTGGCCTAAATTGTATAATTCCTTGGCCTATTTCGCTGCAATTGTATAATTTGCTTTGCATATAGTTGAATCGAATTAAAATGTATGTATATTGCATAATTATAAGTGTATAGCAAGAAGATATATGTTTTTCTCGCTTTATACAAAAACAGAAACACAATATATACACTTCTGTTGTATAAAGCTAGAGAAAATTGTATTTCACTGCAATTGTATAATTCGCAATTGTATAATTCGTTGGCCTTTTTCTCTGCAATTTTTGAAGTAGAATGTTTGTAAATTGTATAATTAAGTGTATAACACGAAGATATACATTTTTGCATGTGTATATACAATTTTCTCTCGCTTTATACAAAACAGAAACAGAATTATACACTTCTGTGTATAAAGTGAGAGAGGCGAGCGAGAATGGAGAGTGGCGAGCGAGATTCCTGGGAGAGGGACGCTGGCAAATTTTAGATAATGTTTGCTATGGAGCACAATTAAATCAAACCCTAGCTATTCCATTTAATTTAGGTTATTAGTTTGCTATTTTATACAATTTTCCCTTTATAATATAACTTTTGGATTGAAATTGATAGAATATGGGCCAACCAGCTTTTACTATAGTCCAGCCCAACGTGACCCATTTTGATAAATGGGCCCAACTCAGCAATATACAACCTATAAAAAACTATCGTTATTTATGAAAATTTCTCAATTTTCCGAAACACACCGAGTCAATATTTTTACTAAAAGAATTTAAAATATATAAAAAGATAAAATGAAATACCCTTTGTTTCATTTTATTTGGGCCTTATAAGGGATTTGTTTTATTAAAATTATCCATATTAATTAGACTATTCAAAAGTCAAACCAGACTATTATATCACTTTATTTAGTTATTTAAATGATAAATTATTGAAGTAAGCTTTTTTTTTTTTAATACAAGATTCAAATGAAATAAAAAATAAAGTATTTTCAAAAAAGTTCATAGGTTTAATAATATAAGTAGTTCCTTTATATATATATATATTATGGACCATTTCATGTGACACTGAAAACTAGAGGGCACAATTCTTGTGACAAAAAATATAAGAGGTGCACAAGTGAAACTCATGAAATAATTATTGTCCTTGTGTTACCATATGTTGCGATGGAATGATTCAAAATAGAGATAAATTTTTAAAATGTATAAATTTTCGTAATGATTTTAAGTTATTAATCGATAATAATGAGTTCATGTAAGTTATAAAATTTGAACAAAACCTATTGATATTCGTGAACTGGTACCCTCGGAAACCGTCCACTCGCGAGTAAATTTCAAGCCGAAAGGAGAAAAAAAGAAGTTAAATAAGCATCCAACTCTAATACCAACAAATAGCAAGTGCTTATCTGATCTAAAATTTTGAGTTTGAACTACGAGAATGAAAAATATGCTAACTATAAGTCTCGAATATTTGTAATTATTTCACACGCCACGCATGCAGTATCTTTAGCCCTACAAAAAAAGGGACACCTCTATATAATTTGCCCTAGGTATTTTTGTTATTCATATATTAGAAATAAAAAAATAAAAAAAAAAGTGAGCACAAAATTGAAAGCAGATAAGGCAAATTAATATCACTTGGCAGACAACATAGTGAGAGGCATGATTGTAATAACATCTATTTTTATATTTTACATTTTAAATATGAGTATGGTTGGGGGTGGGGGTGGGG
>NC_028647.1:63773493-63800441 GCF_001406875.1 Solanum pennellii | reverse complement strand
AGCTAGCGTTTGGCCATAAATTTTCAAATATTCTTGGCAAATATTATTTGAGTGAAAATTTGGGTGAAATTTCACCATGTGTTTGGCCATAGGATTTGGGAAATATATTTCGCCTTTTTAGAAAAATATGATTTATACCCATAAGTCTTAAAAACTATTAAAACTAACTATAAGTTTGTATTACAAGTCAATTGGATGTTCGTTACAACAATAACAAATAGTTTCCATCATACTAGAGCAATGTGGTAATTTGGAGCGAGTGCAACAAGTATCATTCCATACATCGTGAAGTAGACGAAGCACATGATTTTATTACCTTGAGTTAATTTTTCATCATTTTCATCAACAATCATATCATTATTTAATATTCACTAAATATTTCATCACTATTTTGGTGTTCACATAAAATAATTATGTAATACAACACAAACAACTACTATAGAGGGTGTTTTTGTAAAAGATAAAAGTTTGGGGTAAAATTTTAATTTTTAAAAGATCCCAAATAATGAGATTTGGTCCAAATACTAGAAAAAACTTGAATTTGGGAATTTGGGATATTTGCCAAAAATATTTGCCAAATAATGAAAAATTGTATGGGCAAACATTATTTGCCAAATTTTCCCCCAAATATTATTTGAGAAATCTATGGCCAAACGGGTCCAACCTCAGTTACTAATAATATATGATATAACTATCCTAAAACTAAAATTGATAAAATTTAAATTCTTGCTCTACCTCTAGCGATAGCTTGAAGTTCAATTCATAATCTAAAAAGAACACAAAAGAACCCTATTATCTGTAAATAGGTACTTCCTTAGTATTGGAAACAATTCAACTTATATATAATATAATTTTTCGATAAAAAAGAAATTCAATTAACGATTATGGGACCAATGTAGCCTCAACGCTAGATGTCTGAGCTAAGGACGAGGAAAAGGAGGGCTCAATAAAATATGCTCACACAATATTTACATCAAATCAATGAATACAAAATATGTATTTCGTACATACATCTATCATTTAATCATATCTATGTGATATACCTTCTTACTTTATTTTTTAATTACAATAACAACAAACTCACTCAGTGAAAACTTACAAAGTAAAATTTTGAAAAAATAAAGTATACACACACTTTATTACTACCTCTACTAAAAAAATGTTATTCATGAATTTGTCATAAATATCGAATACGAATAAATATTCGATAGAAGGAGTTGCTTGGTTGTGTGTGTGTTTTGTTGGGGGGNGGGGGGGGGGGGGGAGGGTTATAAGATAATTGATTTCTACTTTAGCATGCTCATTCTTTCCACCTTTTGCAATAAATTAAAATTGTATACATGAGTGTGCAAAATACTAGCCACATCATTACTCTCATCAAGTATCAATTTTTAGTGCCTAATTAGTGGCCTTTGCTGGTCTATTAAGCTAAGCAAACCTCTAACTTAGCTTTAAATTTCATTTTCATGCAAAGAAAATTTTGGACCACTAATTAACATCATGAGATTAAAATAGCCTTATGTCATTAAGCAATTGAATCTACAATTAGTATTATATTATTCTTTAGTATCATACATAAGGCCTTAAAATCATTGTCCATAATATTTCATTATTTATGCATATACATTGCCACTCAATTAATACAAATGTCAATCAATAACCTAATTACTTTATGAGCTTCTTCATCATACCATTCCTTTTCTTTTTCCCTTCTCCTTTATTATGTCCTTTGTTGGAAATATAAACACATACGTGTATTCAGAGTTTAAAATTTATGAATTTTAATTTCTTATTATCTAAAATTATGGAATCTTAAATTTATAATATGTAATGAGATTTTTAATTACAAATACAAAGTTAATTTGAGTCAAAGCTACTAAGTTATGTTGCACTTAGAGTGACTAAGAGGAAACATAATTCTCAAATACATGCAAGAATTGTAGTGGAGTGATAAATACTCTTCATTCCTAACCAAACGTCTCGGGTTTGAGTCCCCCTAAATACAGAGTCACATTTGTTAAAGAGCGCTTTAACCCCCCCCCCCCACCACCACCACAAACACACACACCATGTGGGACTTCCCTACGCGAATCCTGATTTAGTCAAGCTCCAATATAGGTACCAGACATCAGGCGAAAAAACAAAAACAAAAAGTAAAATCTCAAATACAAGAAGCAAAATATGGAGATCATAATGTATTATTTTAAAAAAATTATCCATCCTATCAAAGTAAACAATCCCATCTGGACATATCAAGAATCAATCATAATAAAGGGATTACAACATTAATTACACTTATTAAACAATAAGAAGAATCACCCAATCATTACCCAAAAAAGAAGAAAAAGGATTTAGAGAAAAACTAGCAGAATTGTTTTTAATAATCCCTCATTAAATAAGATTATTAACATATTTTTGTTATTTAAAGATAAAAGTTGTCTCTCCCTAATTCCTATTTTTTTTTAATGGTTGTAAATCATCAAGTGGAATGGAATACCAAGAAAAAATTACTTTTCTAGAGAATTTCATTATTTGTATAACCAATTGCTTAAGCAAAAATTCTTTACTTTTTTGGACTAACATGCATGACATTCATTTATTTGCTACTAAAAAAATCCCATGGGAGTGAGTGATGAAAACAACTTTAATGGAGTTATAGACATTGATAGTATTTCTATCATTTGGTTCCCTCTTTTCCACAATACATTCAATTCTAAGCAACCTCCACTTCCCTCATTTTTCTTCTTCTTATAAAATCCCATTCTAAGTCCAAACATTCCCTCATCCAAACCAAAATTCTTGATTCAGTTCCCCGTCTTAACGACAGAAAATAGGATCGATTAGATTCTATCGTGCTCTATTCCCTTGTAAAATTCCATTACAAGTGCAAGCATTCCCTCATTCAAACCAAAATTCTTGATTCAGTTCCCCATCTTAACGACAGAAAACAGGATTAATCAGATTCTATTGTGTCCAACACTACTCCATTACCTTATAAAATCCCATTCTAAGTGCAAACATTCCCGATACTTGGCTCAGTTCTCAACCTTAACGACAGAAAATAGGACCGATCAAATACTTCAAACAATTTTAACATTCACCAATGGCTTCTTGTCTATTCTTTGTTGTTGTCTTATGCCTACCTTTTATTGTTAAAGCTCAAGAAAGGTCTCCTCATGGCCTTGCTTTTGAAAGCCCTATTGCAGTTTCACCAGAAGCATACTCATTTTTTCACCCTGAGACTCAAAAAAAGAACACTACAACTAGTGAAAGTTTATGTAATGATAATAATAATACATCAGGTTGTTCAAGATTTCCTACAGCATCAAGTGTGCAGTCTAATTTGGCACATGAAAGTTTACCGCCAACCGATGAGGGAGGCGATAAACGAATGGGAGCTGGTGGGATGGTTGGGATAGCTCTAGGGTTCGGGTTTGCTATTGTGTTAGCACTCGGTGTGTACTATGCGGCGATTGCGCGAAAACGCAATGCGGACAAAGGTGCTCCTATCCAGCAGCTCAATGTCTGACTCTTCAAAAATGTTGCTGCATCATGTTGGACCTATCCAGAATGCACTAATTTTGGAGAATCCAGCATGCACCTATCAACATTTTAGAAGAATCCGAGCAACATAGATCAGAAAAGGCTTCTACTCTTATCCATCCCCTGTTGTTTCATCTCATTTTACCTTCTTTTTTTTTGGTTTGTTACCTTTCCTATAGTTGTATGGTTTGGGAATGTGAGATGTAACTATTGTTTGTATCAGTAATTAGTGATATAATAGTACAATTATTTAGTCATCACTATCATCCAAACAAACCAAAGTGTATTTGCTTTACATACTTGAGATTTTTTTATATGCTTTACTTGACTTGAGAATCTATCAGAAACCACCTCTCTACTTTCACAAGACAGGAGTAAGACTGCGTACAGACCACCCTCCCCAAACCCCATTAGTGGGATACATCGGGAATTATGTTGTTCATGCGCTTCTATGCAAGCAACATTATAGTTTATTGTATACCCTTTCCATGAACCTTTAAAATGGAAGTGCAAATTATACACACTATTATTTATCCCACATACTATGTGGGCACAGAAGAATGTAGGGAAGAAAGTTAACCACAAAATGGTTCCAATAACAAACAGTCAATTGGATTTGCCCAATGCACACACTGATTTAGTGAAATGTGAATAAATAAAGGGAAAAGTTTCAACTTCTTGATTTAAACTAAGTCAAGACTCACTTCAAACTTGTACATCTAAATTACGAGAAAAAGACATTGTCAAGGGTGGGAAGTCAGGGAGGCATGATAAAGTGATAGCTTATAGTTATTGTTCAACAATAGCTGAGAACAAGTCCAACTAAGGTAAGCTACTGATAAAGATTGGCCTTTTATTCAGGTTCGACCAACATAACTTTACCAATGTACATTCCAAATAAATAGAGGTCGAGTTAAAAGAAAGGTACTATGGAGCACCTAAGTGTTTACAACACAAGTAAAAATTTCCATCAAGTGATCCTCACAGAGAAAAGTTAGGAACGAAACATTAATAGCATCAACAAGAAGATAATACAGTATTACTATAGTATCTGCGAGAACTGCAACTTCTAGAATTAAGAATGCACTTACATCTGTTCTTGTAAGAATCTTACACGATAAAAGAGACGAACTCTAGATAAGCTGTGGAATCACACAACACTTTTACCATCCGCGTGATCCAAGGGACTTGATGAGAGGCCCTAACGCCTGATCCACAGCTTTGTTCCATAGGTGTGCAAACTCTATGCCAGACTCCTTTTTCGGAATGTACACTGTTGTCTGATTTTTTTCAAATGTTCAAAATTTGATCAGCAAAGACAGAAGTTATTTGATTTCTTACAAACAAAAAAATCTTGCTATGAAACTTAAAATGTATTGCCCATAGAATGGTATCATGTGTATCTCACACACACACACACACAGACACAGCCATCTTGATAAACATTATTCTCCTCCTTCAGAAAGAAGTATGAAAATCATTGGTGTCTACCATAGTCAACGAATTGTCATTCAAGATTATGACATGTTAAGCCGATAATATTCACTAGCTAGCAGACAAGTGAGGTTGCTCCAGTATTCCGTGGGCAAGAGTATGGCATTTCCCCTTTTTAGTAACAAATAAACCAAAAGTAGGACCATACTGAGAGTTGGTAGCATAAACGAAGATGAATTTGTGTATGAGAAATATAAGTTTCCTTACCAGGAGGTTGTAGTCAAAACCAGGGGAGTAAAGTTAGAGATGGCCAGGAAATAGTCACTATTGACTCCTGACCAAGGGAATTTATAAAGTAGGACTTGCTATATAAATGAAAATGTTAATTAGCAAAAACTTGGATGTTCACCTTGGAAAACTAAAGCAACGTTCTGTCATTTTACATTCAGCATTAGCTAGAACTGACTGAGTACTCTGAGTCAGCAGAGTTCAAATTCTTTCTCCATTTTCAATTTGACTATAGCACACAGTATACTGTCAAACCACATGCTATATATAAATCTAACAATTTTACTTTGCCTAAAACAGTTAATGGGCTAACACATCTGGACTCCAAAATCAGATAAACCTCTTCCAACTGAAACATGAAAAATATAACTTGCCTTAAGCATAGCCCATCAAAGCTCATATTAAAAAACGCCTTTTATAATCTCAAGCTCCAAAGCTTCAAAGGTATCAAATAAGAATTGAGACACACAAAGAAACTGGAATACCCAAAGAAGAAAAGGTGAGCAGTCATTGTTTCCTGATATACAACCCACACTTAGGCTAATCTTTAACAGCACCATCTAACAACTTTATCACCAAAGCTATGTTACTTATAACAAATCACCAACCAGCTATTCAACAGGACACAAGAGACTCTGCTGGACCTCCGTTCAAGGATTTATAGTTGATGTTAGGATGTCATCACAATAATAAGTCAGAAGAAACCAGAAACTTTTTGCTAACTGACAAAAACAGACTACATGTTATGCACCATATTTAAAATGGTAAGTTCAAAACACACATAATCTCCTTCGTTACTCAACCCCACCATCTTCATATTTATGCAACATTTTTCTGTTTAGGAAGCCCCACATTCTACAAATAACAGTACTCTATGCATTTTATTTGTTGATAAGTGGTATTATGTGCATTATCTACTAGCTATCGGAATTCAGACTCGCTATACAAATACAAAAGTTAATCAAAATGTGAATTATTCTAGTAGATAACGCACATAAAATGTGAGTTATACATGGACCCAACAATAACTGTCATTTTTGTGGATTGTTGGCTCCAATTAATATGTTGAAGTTCATCGCTTGAGCCTTGAAGTGAGAAGCGGGGAGCTATCCCTTCATGGATAAACTATGCGCTTCACAGAAGTGTGTGCATCAAACAACGATGCACAAAGTGATTCCAACAAGAATTGGTCGCTTCTTTGGATCTTAACTTTAAGGAGTTGGATTAACATCAGCATAGTTGTATATCAGATGTCAAAATTAGTTATACTAGATGCAAAGTAGTTTTTACAATGCTAATTCATAAAGGTTTGATTGTTTTTTGGATACAGTATATGTCTGATGTTTTTTATTATTCCATGAATTATGTGTTTTACATCTCGCCTTTTGCTTCAAACCCCATGGACAATTGTAGCTGATTCTTTTTTTCACTTATAAAAACTCTGGTAGGTTGTTTGAAATTTTACTGGTCTGGATCACTTAAAGGAGGAGCTTAAGTATGGTTTGTTATGCAATAACTATGGTTTGACAGGCATAGGTCATATACTCGTGGTTTGCGCTTAGAAAGCAACTGGACAATGCCAAGGATGACAAGAGAACTGCTCCAATGCTGGTACTCAAAAGGTTTGCGTAAGACAAAGATGAAAACCTGGAATACTCTCCCTTCGACAGTATGGTGGATCATTTGGAAGGAAAGGATACAAGTATTTTTGAAAGCAAATCAGAATCTGTAGTTAGTTCTAAGTAAAGATCCTTATCCCAACTCTTTTCTTGGTGTAACATGGCAATTGCACATTAGACAATATGTAATGGAGTTACCCGGGGTAAATTCCCCACAACACCTTCTGGTTGAAGGACTTTAAATGCAATACCTTTTTCACGATAAAAACAACAAAAAATGGTATATACTGCATCCAAATTATGATCAAATATACTGATATACATAATTGAATTTCTTCAGACTCTAAGATGAAGGAGTTGCCACGTCGAGTCCTATCACGTTTTAATAACTAATCTATGTGCATCTTATACTTAAATATCATACTGCAAGTATATCTACAAACTATAAAATGCTTGCACAAACATACACTTTAGCTGATGATTAGATAACAAATTCAACTTCTTAGAGAACAGTAGTATGAAATTAGAATCGCAGCACGTAAATTTTCTTATCATTTTCTAAACCGATATAGAGGATAAACAGTTCGTAGTTTGTTGAACTCCCGATTTTCCCCGTAATGAGATGAAATATAGCCACGCAAATGTCTAGTTCCCCTTATCTGTATTGTTATTACTACTCTCTTACTTTTGTCTTCAATTTTTACTATTGTTTCTTTTGCTTCGGTTATAGTGTTATTTAATGCTGCTACTATATTTCCTTTCCATACTTGATTTTGATATGTTATACCTAAGCGAACCTCTGTACCTTCACAAGGTAGGGACTAGGCTGCATACACACCACCCTCCCCACACTCCACTTATGAGATTAGACGGGTTATATTGTTGTAGTTTTATAATAACATGCTTATTACTGCTATGGATACATATACAATTTGATCATTATATACAAAAAGTATTTAGATAGCGCACACATAATTTGCTCAATTTACCATGAACTGGAACTATACAACATCAATCCTGGAAGCTAAATATCACAAAAAAACACATCAAGCAGAATCTAGTAGACTACAACCTACCTGAGATTGAGGGGAAAATCTAGATTGATGCTCAGCGATGCTCTTATATATGCTTTTCCGTTGTTCAAACACGATAACGCTTGCCACGACGGTACCTAATGCAGCACCGAGAAGACGCTCCTGCGTTTTCCATAATCAAAATTTTCCACAAATTCATTGAAGAATCAAACAATTTCATTCAAAATGCAGATGAAAACAAAGTGATGATAATAACATGATTAACACTGTAACTGATACCTGAGTAAGGATGCTGATCATCCTTGCGATTGAATTTTCGCACAGTTCAAAGAGTTGAATTTCTAGACGCCTCTCTCAAATTTCTTTCGAGAAGAATAGTGATTCCTATTCCCTCATCGGAAGAACTGACCCGTACCACAAATATGGGCTTGATGGGCCTAACGTCAAATGCATAAATGGGCTTTAATGTCATTTGGTCGGGGGGGGGGGGGTCACAACAATGAGGGTGAACTTTCGCATACCGTCACTCAAAAATAGCTTAATTACATTTCATAATTATTACTTATTAATTACGATTCATAGCTATATATTATAGGGAGGAGAATGGTGAGTAACACCAGGAGAGGAAGGAAATAGACGAGCGAGAGAGGGTAGAGAGTGAGAGGTTGTATATATACATCAGTAAATAATTGTATACATGTAACTGATATACATACGTACTTGTATAATTGTCGAACGATAGTTGGGAAAGGGAGGTGAGAAGCGAGCGAGATAGGGCAATAATTTATATAATTCACAACTCGTTTGTATAATTCGTGAATACGTTGATATAGTTCGCGTATTTTTGCATAATTGAGTAATATAAAGTCTGGAATTACATGAATATAATAAAACTCAAAAATAACAGACATGTACAATCATAAACATATGGATTTTTTAAACAACAATACAAATTAAATTATATAAATCATATTAATACAAAATCTGAAAGCTACAAGTTTGTGCAAAACTTTTAAAAGTTATACGCAAAAAGTTAAATAAATATGGTTATAAAACTGAAAAAACAAAGAAAATTATCGTCATATACAAACACAAATCAAATAAAGAATTATTAATTGTGAATTATATAACTGTGACGAATTATATAAATGTGATTAATTATACAAATTCGAAGTCAACCCACGTGATTAATGATTAATGATAATCGCGAATAAAAATTATATAACAACAAATTAAGTAATATAAATTTATTTAACCATATAAGTTTTCTTTTTTTTTACTCTGTAAAAAATCTAAAGGTTGTCCAAACAAAACATTAGTGAAATAATCATCAAATTACACGTTTGTGTTGATTTTAATCTTGTCATTTAGTAATCAAACTTACGTTTTTTGAATACAAGTTTGTTAGAAACAAAAGTTATGTTTGAATATAATTTGTAAAATATCGTTGTAGAAAAATATAAATTGTAAAAGTACAAGTGACTCAAAAAGAATACATTGAGTGAAATATTAACTCGTTAATATTAAAATCGTACCTTATATTTTAAATTATTTACACTTCAATTTTTTTTAACCTTACTAATAACTATAATCATTTGTCGATATATTTTCTAAATATAAAATTTGTTATATTTAAAAAAATGATATAATAAAATCATCATTTTATTTATTAGTATTGTGACAAGTCAATATTAGACAAGTACAAACAGACCGAATGTACAACAAGTGTAAAAATATTTTTCAAAACTTTAGTGCAGTTAATGTAGTCGTGGCAAAATATACGAGTTTTGGTTAAAAACATTCTTAAACTATACCCAAACTTAATTACATACCTAAATTTTCTTCTTAACAAAAAAACATCCTCCGAGTATATAAAACATAACAAGTTCCATCCTTTTATTAAAATTTGTCAAAAAAAATTAGTAAATTTCATACAAAACATATGCAATTCATCCTATTCTCGTTAAAAACTTTTTTCTACAATTTCGTTACCGATTGAAAAAAGCTAAAAAAATAATAATAATCAAAATTCACTGAGACCATTGTTTGTTGTTAAAAAAACAACGTTAGGACGGTGTAAGCCTACAAAATAACACGATCTACTTTTCTCCTCCAGCAACTGAATAGAGTCGGAACTTAATTTCATACCATCTTCACCTTATGCAAAGTCAAAATATCATTAAATAAACAATTTCTCGAGATAAACGAATAGTTAAAGTGATCAAGATTTAATTAATTTTGATCTCTGACGCTCGAGTTTTGCTCTCCATTATTAGAATTAAAAGTATTCGACCGATACCACTTCTTACAAATTCAATGAGAAGAAAACACATCAACTGTTAATTCTTTGATGCAAATCAAATGAAATTAAAATTTGTGATCAAAAGGAAAGACATAATTGCAAATGGTGTTGTTAAAAGAAAAAACTATAATAATATTTTAGATGTTTTTTTGAATAAAGAAAATTGTTCAGAGCAATATGAATCATACATGTTGTTTGAAAAAAATTGTTAATATTTGACAAATTTTAACAAAAAGATGAATGTGGTTGAATTTTAAATAATTATTTTTTTTTATTAAAAAAAGAATGATTTTAAGGATATTTTTGACTAAAAACTTTGAAATTATAGGGGTCAAATTGCAAAATTCAAAAACGTTGAATTGACGCCGGCAAATGTGAACACAGTCTAAGCTGAAGTCTCTGTCGGATCTCTTCTCAGTAATAGAAATCTCATCGATCTCAGTCAACTCGTCACTGACTCACAAAATGACCACTCGACTCATTCTTCTCCTTTTTCTCTCTTCCCTCCTCATCTTCTCCGTCCTACTCACTCCATCACTCGCCGGCACCGGCGCCGATGACGACGACTACGAAGATCTCAGCTTCCTCGAAGCAGACGACGTAAACGACGCCGCGCCGGAGCACACTTTCCCAACCGAAACCTTCTCTGACGACGACGACTTCGATGACGACGAGGACTTCGAAAATTACGACGATTTTGAAGTTCCGTCGGCGTTTGACGACGAGAAGGAAGAGGAAGGTGTTAAATTCGACGATAAAGACGTCGTCGTTTTGACGGATAGGAATTTCAGTGACTTTGTAGAGGATAATAAGTATGTGATGGTGGAGTTTTACGCGCCGTGGTGTGGCCATTGTAAGGAACTTGCACCGGAGTACGCCGCTGCAGCGACGGAGCTGAAATCGGAGAATGTGCCGTTGGTTAAAGTTGATGCTACGGTGGAGAACGAGCTAGCGGAGAATTATGAGGTTCAAGGATTTCCTACTATTTATTTTTTTGTTGATGGTGAGCATAAAACGTACAGTGGCCAAAGAACTAAGTGAGTTTTCTTCCTTTTATGCTTTTTTTTTGTTTCCGGATTCGTGCATTGCAGGGTTCGTTTGTAGGGGTGACACTCTCAACAGGATTTCACTTTCGTATTTTTATGTAGTTATTTGTGTTAAATGAAAGATTAATAATGTAGAGACCATAAGCTCAAAATTTTAGAGGTAAACCATTGAAAAGCTTCAGGATTTTAGCTAATATTAGGTTTCTTGATTCTTGCCTTATGTAGTGAGTGATCAATTGTGTTAGCTTCTAATTGAATTTGTATCTAACATGTGTTATATTGGCACTGTCGTATTGACGTTTGAGGTAATTTTCCGTCGTGTCAATTGTGACGTTTGTTTTTGTATAAGGGTGGAAGGATTAGCTAGCTTGCAAAAATGGAATCTTTAGTTCCATTATGTCAAATGAATAAAATGTTGCAAATCTTGGTAACGTTTTGTTTTCGTGAGGTTGAAAAGTTCAGTAGCCAGCCTGCCAAAATGGGATCTTTAGTTTCATTATGTCGAATAAATGAAATGTTGCAAATCATTGTATCGTTTGTTTTCGCGAGGGTGAAAAGATTCAGTAGCAAGCCTGCCAAATTAAATGGGATCTTTAGTTTCATTATGTCGAATGAATGAAATGTCGCAAGTCATGGTAACATTTGTTTTCGCGAGAGTGAAAAGAAGTAGTAGTCAGCCTGCCAAAATGGGATCTTTAGTTTCATTATGTCGAATGAATGAAATATTGCAAATCATGGTAACATTTCTTTTCACATTTGTGAAAAGAAGCGGTAGTCAGCTCGCAAAAATGGGATCTTTAGTTTAATTATGTCAAATGGAGAAAATGTTACAAATCATAATGATGGAAATTTTTTTACTCTTGTCATAACTTACTCTATTAAATTCAACGAGACGCAGAATGGCCAAATTGAGGACTTTGTCTGTTTGTCATGCTCCCTTTAATGGTTTTTGGAATTATTGAAAATGGCTGTTTGAAGCAGGTGTATTCCCCTATCTTCTTCCCATTTTTTTTTTTTTGCTTGTGTATTATCAAATGCACTTGCATGTTGATCTGAAGTTAATAAATCTTATAACTCTAGAGATGCAATTGTGACTTGGATCAAGAAGAAGATTGGACCTGGCGTTTACAATATAACTACAACAGAGGACGCAGAGCGTGTACTAACGTCTGGAGACAAAGTCGTGTTAGGGTTCCTCGAGTCCTTGGTGGTATGTACTGCTTACTCTATCATGCTAATGATAATCTGTTCTTGATTGTAACTTGTACTGGCTGTTATCCATTGTCATAACACTCTCTTTTGAATCTTTTTTCTTTTTCGGTCGGTGAATGATATAAATTGAACTTTCTATGCTCACAACTTTTTTGCTTTGGACATCGCCGTGGCAATTTGTATGAATAATTTTTTATCCTTTACCTATCCTAACAGCCTCTATCATTGGAAAATCACCGTCTCTTTTTCTCTTTTGAATGATTTTTTGCAACTCAACTTATTTCTTTTAATTATTTTGTATGGATTTTAACTTGGAACCTCACTTTATCTCTTTCTACTGTTATATATGTGTTTATCTTCCATTTCAAGCGTGGGAAATAGTTTCATATGACTCATGCATAGTATTTTTCATAAAAATTACAATTTTCTCATGTTGTGAATGTCCAAACAATTATAGGGTCCTGAAACTGATCAACTTGCTGCTGCTTCAAAACTTGAGGATGATCTTAACTTTTACCAGACGACAAATCCTAACGTGGCTAAGCTATTCAATGTTGAAGACACTGTTAAACGCCCAGCTTTAGTCTTGCTTAAAAAAGAAGAGGAGAAAGTGGTGCATTATGGTAAGCGGGTTCCTCTTATTTTCTTTCTTTAATTCTGAATTATATATTTTCTTTTGGATAACTTTGTTTGGCAGAAGAGAACTCCCGCTTGATTGATTTCTTCCCTAATGTTCATAGACAATTTGTTTCTGTTTGTTTATTTATTTAAGGGCATATCGGCAAATTGATAGGAGCAAGCGTTTTAAATTCATCTAGTTTTCAATTAGTGTAATTGCATAAATTTCACATGATACAAATTGGAAGTTAAATTTCATTGAAGGTTATGAATTTTCTTACATCATATTGAGATTGGATACCTACATAATTTATGTTTTTTGCCAATATCAATATTATGTTTATATCTAACTTTACCATTCTCAAAAAAAAAAATATTATGTTTATATCTACTGGAGTTATGGGGCATTAACACAAGATTTTATCTGCTTATGTACAACACTGTTGGTCAAATTCTTCAAAAATCCCGCCGGATGCATGTCGGATCTTCCAAAAATAGTGCATTACTCGAGAATCCGACATGGTGTGACAACACTTTTGGAGAGTCCAAGCAACATAGCTTTTAACAGCCAAAGATCATTTTGTAATTCCATCGATCTTGATCTTAAATGGATTAGACATGAATTTGATGGGTTTCTATTCAGGGTCGCAGAGGGTGTTTAATTGGTAAATTTAGTACCCAAGCTAGCTGCTAAATTACTTTATAATCTTTTGAAGTTCAAGAGAAGAAATAAAAAGAATGACGAAGAAGACATGCCTCATCATCTTTTCTTTTGATCTTGCCTCCAGATGGTCAATTCACCAAGTCTGCAATAGTTAAGTTTGTATCTGCCAACAAGCTTCCTCTAGTGACAGTTTTTACTAGAGAAAGTGGAGCTTCGATTTTCTCGAGTCCTATAAAGAAGCAGGTAATACAGATACGATATTGCGTAGTAAACCTGTCTTTTTGAATGGAAGTGCTCATGGTTAATGCTTTTACTCAGGTTTTGCTCTTTGCCCGAACAAATGATACAGATAAAGTATTCCCAACATTTCAAGAAGCTGCAAAACATTTTAAGGGAAAGGTAATTAAGCTTTGTTTTTAGTTTTTGTGAATATGAATGCAGTCTTTGGTTTCATACATACTGCTGTATGTTGTGGAATCGCAACTTATAATAACTTCTTGTGTGGAAAAAATGTTTCTTACCTATAAATCATGCCGCATGCCAAGTTGCCCTCTACCCTCTTAGAGTAGACATACTGAAAATTAATAAGAGTGCAATCGATATACACCAAACACAAATCCACAAGTGAACTTTTTTTTAGCTTATCGAGTAAAACATGAAGTAAAATTAGATTTAAGATCATCTTCACAAAAAAGGTGCTCTCTTTGTGTTGCCAATGAATTTCCATCTGATTGTCCTTCGTGAATCCCTGTAATTGGCTTAGACATCAATTACACCGACTTCAGTGAAAATCTGCATCAACTACGTACATACTTACCCTTTTGTTTGATTCAAGTTATTTCGTTGGGATTAGCACAAATAGTGGGTCTGAAGTTTATAGCATTTATGTTGATTGGAGGAGTGTGCTGAGGTTATTGCGGTGATCATGGTGGTTATAATGCGCATACGAGAAGAGTAATGTAAAGTGAATGCTTGTACTTCCACATCAATTGAAAGGATAAACTTTAGGTTGGAGTACTCTGTACTCTAGATTGGCTTTTTGGATGATGACTTGTTCCGCTTTTCACACAGCTGCTTCAATTATGAGGAAATAAAATGAAAGAGCCGGAAGTTTTGGCTAAAGAGAGAAGATCATGTTATAGATTAAAAGCTTGTTACCGCTCCTATGTGGTTTGCGAGCTATTGCATAGGAGCGGCGTTTTTACCCTGTGCTCACCAAAGGGCAACGGCTGCGGGTTTCCCTAGTCATAAAAATAAATAAATTAAAAGCTTGTATTATTTTCCTGGATAATGCAGCATATCTGTCTTTTTGTGAAAATGAATAGTGAAGATACTCTCAAATGACAAGAGCTGTGTATTCTTTTCCTGGATAAATGCAGCTTATCTTTGTTTTTGTCAACATGGATGATGAAGAAGTTGGAAAGCCTGTATCAGATTATTTTGGAGCCACCGGAGATTCTCCAAAGGTAAACAATCAACAGATCATAATGGGCTTGATATGACCATTTGGGACGAAGGTTACAGAATATTTAATTCGTCTTGTTGTTTTTCTCCTGTAGGTTATCGGATATACAGGAAACGAGAATCCTAGGAAATACATATTTGATGGGGAGATCACCGTTGAGAAGCTTAAGGTGGGATGCCTCCTGGACGACTCGTTGTGTTTGTTGGATACATTCTTATTAAGTGTTCCTGTCAGGAAGCTCTAAATTGCATTTTTCTTATTTTTTTTAAACCGTTAGGCATTTGGAGAAGATTTTCTGGCTGACAAGCTCAAAGCTTTTTATAAATCAGATCCTATTCCTGAGGATGTAAGTTGTGATTTCCCTTCCTGGCCTATCGTATTCTATGTAGTGGTGCTGATTCAGCTCTCTGTTTCATTTGTTGATTCTTACAGAATGAGGGGGACGTGAAGATAGTAGTGGGGAACAATTTTGATGACATTGTTCTGGACGAGTCAAAAGATGTGCTTCTGGAGGTACCAAGCTACTACTAAAAGCTTCACAATCAATTCTCTTTATTGATTTTCTTTTCGTTACTCAGTTATCTTTTTGTAGTAACTATTGTCGCATCTTTTTTTAGATATACGCACCATGGTGTGGGCATTGCCAATCTCTAGAACCAACGTATAACAAGCTTGCAAAGCACTTACGTGGCATTGAGTCTCTTGTTATAGCCAAAATGGATGGTACCACGAATGAGCACCCTCAGGGAAAGGTAATTTGATAGCTTTCTATTTTTAATTAGAACACGAGTGTCATAGTTCGGCAACGGACTGCTGCTTTTCCTGATTGCTTCTGGTGTTATAGTTTATTCATTTGCACTATTCATTTATGTTTGGTTGAGATGCGTGACTATGACATTAAAGAAATGCTGAGTCCCACATCGAAGGTGAGATGGCGGATAATTTTCACTTCATGAGTTCGTTTTTAGGTTGAGTTAGGCCAAGAATTCATTTCTTATGATGGTATCAATGTAGATCCATCTGACATCTTGGTTAATCCTTTGTTGGGACCCAATATTATATTGTTCATGCTCCCGTTGACAGGCCTGCGCTTTCGGGGGCGTTGAGTCCCACATTGGTGGTGGGACAAGGGACTTAATTCTCCTTGTATGGTTTTGAACGATCCCCACCTCATGATCTAGTTTTTGAGATTGAGTTAGACGCGAAGTCAGTCTTTTTAATCAGTTTTAGTAAATTTGGATGCAATTGTTGAATGGAAGGTCATTTCCGCTCCTTTTGCAGGCTGAAGGATTTCCCACACTTCTCTTCTTCCCAGCAGGAAACAAGACCGCGGATCCAGTAAGTGATTGATCATTTTTGTTTGCTTTACGTCTCCATCTAAAATACACGAAATAGCAAGTGGTAATGCCTTTTATATAATCCTACAGATCCCCGTTGATGCTGACCGAACTGTAGTGGCATTGTACAAGTTTATCAAGAAACACGCAACTATTCCTTTCAAGCTTCCAAAACCAGCCTCATCGACAACTACATCAGAGAGTCCGGAAGCCAAAGTAGGTGGCAACGTTGAGTCGAGCAATGAAAAAGATGAACTATGAAAGTTACATAGCTCTGTTACTTTATCTTCTCTGTTATTCTTCTAGCTAGCTTGTTTTGTAGTAGGAGTAGATAGACTGGGCTACGAAGATGGCCATGGAACATATTTTGTTATTTCTTTTTTGCTTTAAGTTTAAAGTTTCATGTCTTTCTATGAATGATAAGTTATATATATGTCTTAATTTCTATATCATTAGGTTATTTTTACTTGCTGTAGTAGCCAATGTACCAAAAACATAACAAGTATGAATGTAATTTTATCTCAATCTAGTTGAAGTTTGTGTAGAAGTTATCTATTCAATTACCAATAACTTTTACTACCAAAAAAATTAGGAGGTTTATTCAACCTTTTTGGACAAAAAAAAAAGTTATGGTTAATCTTTTCCTGTGTTATTAAAGTAGACATAGGGAATAGGTGGGTTCATGAGTTTGGACAAATTTAATAATTTTTTCAAAAAAAGGGTTAAAATTGCTTCTAAATTATGTGAAATAAATCACTTATATCCTTCGTTACAATTTGATCATGGAGGATATAAGTGGTTTATTTTGCATAATTTAGGAGCAATTTTAATCCTTTTTCGTAATTTTTTTGTGGACTCTTCTATATTTGTAATATAAAAGATTATTGTAACTTGAGAGTAAGGTACAAATGCATTTTTTTTAGGCATAATACACATATTAGATCCTAAACTTGGTTTCAAATTTTAATTTTGACCTCCAACTTTCATAATATACAAATAGACACTTTAAATATCCAACTTTTAAATAAATAAACACATGAGTCCTACATGGCAAAATACATGTAGGACACCACAACAAAAAATGACATGTAAGATTACATGTGTGTCTATTTGTTCAACTTTATACAAGTTTAAGTGTCTACTTATGCATATCCAAAGTTAAAGGGCATAAATATGATTTGAAGCTAAATTAAAGGACATATTTATATATTATCCCTTTTTTTAATTATACATTTTTCGATGAGAATTAATCTTTCTATAACAAAAAAAAAGAATCTATGTTTGAATTAATGGTGTTCAACAACATTTAGAATTATATAAACTATAAAAAGTCCTATTTGGAGTAAAACGCTATCTCAACAAACTAACCTCCGCTTTTTCACTAGTTTACGCAACTAACAAAATCAAACTCCCCGTCCTTCGTCAATATCATTCACGTTCTCTACACTCGTCTCTCCAGCTACTCGCTTTTTTTTTCTCTCTCTTCAAGTAATTAGTAAGTAACATGCTTTTTGTCAATGGCAGCCTTTAACTTCTTTTTACTCTTCTTCGCACTTTCGTCAATTTCACACTAACTACTCTATTTATCTTTCAGATCTGCATTTTGTTTAATGCATAAGTTTGTTTACTTCTGCAGATTTTTGAAGAAAAAAAATAGAGGGAAAAAAGAGTACGTACGATTTTATTGGCAATGTCGACGGCGAGGCTTCACGTGGTTTGTTTCGTGATTTTCTTTGTGATTTTGTCTATACAGCAATGTATTTGTGCAGATTCGCCGGAAAATTCTCCAAGTCCGGCGCCGGTAGCAGGTGGAGATTTACGTTCTCTACCGCCGATCGCTGCAGCTCCTAAAACGCCGTCACCTTTGGCTAGTGTGAGTTCTCCTCCGGCGTCTCCGCCGACGTATCGGTCTTCTAATTCTGTTCCAGCGCCGTCACCTGTAAACGGAGATGATGCTACTCCGTCTCCTGTAACAGAGCCTTCATCTCCTTCTCCGGCTCCGACTGATGTAGTTGCGAGTGATATAAGCCACGAGAGTACTACGACGGAGGTGGCATCCATGGACGGTGGAATGAACGGAGGAAAGAAGGCAGGATTAGCATTTGGAGTAATCGCAGCAGTGTGTGTTGTAGGTCTCGGAGCATTGGTTTACAACAAGCGCCGGCAGAATATCCGACGAGCACAATTCGGGTACGCTGCCCGGAGAGATTTTCTATAATTGCATGCTTCATATATATATATATATATATATATGGATATGGCTGAACTCATAATCACATCTCTAAACTTGTTTCCGTTTATTCATTGAATCACTCATAATTTGTTCATTTTAAAAATCGTTGGCTGATTTTAATCAGCTTTTCTTTTGTAAATTCGTATTGTAATAACGTGACCCATAATTTGTTCTTTTTAAAAATTGTTATATGATTTTGATAAGCTTTTCTATTGTAAATTTATATTGTAATGATTTTGATCGAAAGAATGAAGACAAATTGTATGTCAGTCTCATTTGTTTTCTAATGTATTCAAATGAGTTGAAGTAAAATACAATTATTCTCAAACAGTTTCATCATCAATTGGACTAATGAGTTTTGGAACTAACCTCTATCAATACCCCTCACAAAATCTGGTTTCACATCAGCCAACCGTGTTTAAAAGGAACAAACAAATTATGGGTGATTCAATGATTCAGCAGGAAAAATTCTGGAACTAACCTCTATCAATACCCTTCACAAAATCTCAATTGAGATACCTGAGGAGAAAAATTCAATAAATTTAGAGATCTGTTTATGTATTTGGCCTATATAGATATAGATATATGCAATCTTTTCACATAGTATATCACATTATATACAAATCTATATGGTTCATGAATATATTTGTAGCATTCGAGAGTTCCTAGGAATGAACGGAGGAAAGGATGCAGAAGCAGCATTTGATGTAGCATTTGGAGTACTCGTAGCAGCGTGTGTTGTATGTTTCGGAGCAGTGGTTTGCAACAAGTCCCGGCAGAATATCCGGCCAGCACAGTTCGGGTACGCTGCGCGGAGAAATTTTCTATAATTTGCATGCTTCATATAAATCTATATAGTTCATGAATATATTTGTAGCATTCTAGAGTTCCATTATATTTGTTTGATTCTTTAATCTTTGAATAAAAATGGAGTACGTACTCCTATTATTTTGATTAGGATCATATTCTATGGTTATAATTCGATCGCCCTGTATGCCTTGTGGTAAAGATTCCTCTTAACATTGTGATCTTCACCATAACGTTCCTTGTCTCTACGTGCCTAGGTATCCACGGCAAGTCTTTTAAGACTATGCCATCCTAAAATGCTGCTAAATAGATAGATCTTTATCAACGTCCGTGAATGATAAATCATAGATTGAACTGCCATACCCTATTTCATTAGATTTCCCAAAAAGGGGACTAGGAGCTTGTATTCATAGATACATGTAATAAACCATGTTCTGCATTTTGCATGATACATAAAATTCTACAACATATAAAAAGCTATAATATCTGCTGCTTGGAAATGGCAGCTCACTGGAGTTGCTATGCTAGTTGTATTATTATCCAGTTGATATAATCTGCATCATTTCCATTTCTTGAACTCGGCGATCTAGTCTTACTCCTCGGTAGGAGGATCAACCCAGCGGTCATGATCTTTGATTAGCTGGATCAATGCATCCGTTGCATGCTCCATTTCAATAGCGCGTTTTACCACCGTCTGGTAGAAATTTATTACACCAGTAATCAAAACATATTAGTGACATGAATTGAGCTTAAATGGGGAAGGGGAAACATAGTCCGTGAAAATTCATATAAACGACCCCAGCTTGTATTGGATTGAGGCGTAGTAGACAAGTAGTACAAAATTTGAAAACTAGAGACGATTACTACTCCCTCAATCACAAGCAATCTGAGTACAACTAGTCAGTATTCCTTCAAAAAAGCACCAAATTATTTCATATTCTTTAACTATGTTTGGTTGAATTGTGTATGCTTGTTAGGTATTCTTTTTAGTGAAATGAGAGACGATAACAACCATCGCTGCAGGGAGATATACCATTCGTGCATCTAGAAATTTTTTATTCTCTTTCAGACCTATATGATGGCTAAAGAGGATGATTGACTCCAATGTTTATACTTCCAACGATATTTTTCGCTAAAACACTATGTAGTGAATAGTGCAAGCCAAATCCATCATGTTCAGTACTGAGATAAGGGAAATAAAACTTGGTACCTTGCCGACGTAAAGGTCAATCTTTCCAGGAGCACCACCAACATATCCAAAGTCAGCATCAGCCATCTCCCCAGGTCCATTCACAATGCAACCCATGATGGCAATCTGCGAAAGAAAAAGAAACATAACACGAGTGACGAGTCATTTTACCATCAGAATATATACTCAAAAAAATCAATCTATTTAATAACAGTAAGCATTAGGGTCGCGTAATTACTGAAACACCAGGCAAGTGTGACGTCTTCTCTCTAATTTGAGCGCTTATCTCTTGAAGATCGAATAAAGTTCTGCCACAGGATGGGCATGATACATATTCCTGGAAGGGATACACAGAAACAGAAATGAGTCCTGTTACTATATATTGATTCAGATTCTTTTTGTGTCCATTTGCTTATCATTACCGTTTTTGTGTTCCGCATTCTGCAACCTTGAAGCAAATTGAAAGATGTATTTCTTAGAAAATCAAAATCCTTGTCTGGAGCTTCCAAGAGAAGTCCATCACCAAGCCCATCTACCAAGAGGGCTCCGGCATTTGTGCCGGCACCAATCACTAAGTCATCCCTGTCATGTTGAAATTGTCGTAAGCTAAATTACAAAAAAAAACTACACACGTCCGATTGCAGGTCATTCATGTCTTTCTTGCCGTACCTGTGGGTGTTGCTGGGAAATTGTATGTGATGAATCACTGGAAAGTTCAAGGAATTCTCGGAAAGATACTCAAAAAGCCTGCAAAAGCAGATATGCTCAAGTTAACAGAGTCAAAAGAAGTAGAGAATTGGAAAAAGCAGCAGCTAAGTAGTTTTCTGTCGTAATGCCTGCCTTCGAGAAAGTTTATACAAATGGGAAGTATGATATTGGTCATGCCAACTGATTTACTGTAAGCGAACGTGAATATTTTTAATCGAGATGCAACATACCTCCTGGCTGCTTGAACCCTCCCAACTTTTTCCTCTGCATATGGCAAATTATGAAGAATCATTGTAACATCAGAGCTCTTCAGGATTTCCAACTCATCATGTGATTCATCGCCACGCAGAGACACAACCAATCTCGTACCTACAAGGAGGTTTCCACATCTAGCCTGATTAGCAAAACCTTTCGAAGATAATTAATCCAAAGAACTTACAGAACAAATATAATTATCACACCTTCGGGAAGAAGCTTGTGAGCACCACCAGACAACTCCTTCAGAGTAACCAAGACCATGGCATTGGGTATTGGCTTTGTCAATTGCTCTGAGAGAGGAGCAATGACTCCCATGCTTATGTCGACCAATCTCTTGAGAGCTAGACGCTATTCATGCGCAACAAAAGAAATTGACAAGTCACTCTCACAACAAATGGATGTATCCAAATAATGTGCACTAGAAATGCTAAAACTTTAACACAAATTAGTCGGATCATCAACAAGAATAACGTGAATACTTAAATTACTATATAGAAAAGAAAAGGGTCCTTACAGAATCTATATCATCTAGTGGTGGAAGTTCCCTCAACAGGATTGAGTCCACAGTTGCCAAATCCTGAATCGACACTGATTATAAGTTAGCACAAAGACAGTTCACAACAAGAGGAGAAGAATCGAGGTTAGTACACAGTGCAATGAAAGCCGTAGATTGACCTTAAATGGCATGCCAACAATAAGCTTTGCCGCTAATGATCTGTACAAAAGTTCAGGGGTCTGCAAAACCAAAAAATAATGTCAACTGGAGCTAGAAATAAATTAGTAGAATCGTATATTACGAACTATTATTAGAAAAGTGTCAGATAAGACCTTTAATTGATTCAAAGAGACAGACATAAGAACAGAACCATCTCGATGCAACACGCCTCTGTAGTCTACTTCATCACCCTGTTAGAAAAATCAAACATTTGTTTGTTTCAAAAAATGAAGTCCGCTTTACCATATCGGCTCAGGTTTTAAAACCCACCTCCTTTTGAGCTGGCAATTCCCCTGACCTACGTTGAAAGTCAAAATAACGTCTGTGCTTTTCTTCAAAGGGGGCCTGATAAAGGAAGTAGAAACCTTACTACTTTGTCAAACTTAAAGTCCTAAAGAACATTCATAAGCAATCACGTGTGATGAAATATTACCACTCCTTGCTGAAGCGCAGCTGCTCTTTTTCCAAGGTCTGCTAATCGTCGACAGGGATCTATCTCCTCTTCTGGAGCTTCAGTTAGGGAAACCCGTATCGTATCACCCAAACCATCCTGCATAAATAGAAAGTTTTCTACTTTAGAAAGTCGATCAAGACATATGCTTTATGAGATTAAGTTACCTTATTGTACTTTTATGAGCATTTTAAAAATCCAAATTTGATAAAATCAATGATTTCGTATTTTCTGCCACTTGATGAAACCATTAGAATTGAACAGATTACAGCATTTAGATTAATCACATCTTCCGTTTAGCACAAATTAACAAATAATATGACAATAAAATCGAAAGATACAAAGCAAATGAGACTAAATACCTACTAAATATCACCCTAACTCTCGCACATAAAAAGCGACAACATTCGGCTACTTACTAGCCCTCAACCCTAATCTTTAACCTCCAAACCTACCTATCTAGGGTCATGTCCTCAGTAAGCCGGAGAAATACCCCATTGCTTAAACCAATGAATACGCATCACTGAGTACAAAATATCTGGTATATCTAGAAAACTTGTCTAAATGAAGCTGGAATCATCAAAATCAATAAAGATGATATTTTTAAAGATGCTCGGCCTTTAACTGTTATTCATCCAAGACAAAAATAGTATACCTGAAGAAGTGTGCCAATTCCGATTGCAGACTTCATCCTTCCATCCTCACCTTCACCAGCTTCAGTAACTCCCAAGTGTAAAGGATAATCCCATCCTTGAACATACATCTCAGCTACAAGAAGGCGATACGCCTGAACCATAACTACTGGATTGCTAGCTTTCATTGAGAAGACAAAATTGTGGAAGTCCAACTTTCTACAAATTCTGGCAAACTCAAATGCTGATTCCACCTGTAACAAATTAGATGATACAAATTATCGAATTCAACAACAATGACTAGAACAGAATATTCTAGGTAAGTAATTCAGTTGCTGCTCACCATTCCCCTAGGTGAGTCCCCATAATAGCTCATAATGCGATCTGAAAGGCTCCCATGGTTTGTCCCAATGCGCATTGCACGTCCATACTTCTTACATTTTTCCACCAATGGTGTAAAGACCTGAAGCATTTCAAGGAGCAAACGGATTAGACTCTTGCAAAAAGGTAGATCGCTAGACGTCATAATGGTGGACCACATTGCACATTGTGTCCACGAATATGCTTTATGATAAAAGGGGAAATTTCTTCCTAAATGAGAATAATAGGAAGTCAGAGTATTTGATAAACGATGATTAAAGACCTAACACCAGCTTGATAACCTATTCTTGTTTGGTATTGTCGCGCTGACTGCAACTTTTGCCGCATCTTATCTTTTGCACAGCAGTAAACAACAAGGATCTTATGATCAAATCGATATGATTCATATCTTTCCATGTTCATTATCATTATCAAAAAATTATCATTAGATGTTTTGAAGTAGAAAAATCCAGTATTCATATAAGTGCGGGATTGTCTGACCTCCTCAATATGCTCGAGTTCTTTCTGATAGTCATCTTCTGTGTACTCTAATTGCTCAAACTGGGCTCGCCTGTCAGCTGAAAGAAATTAACTGATTAGATCATAGTATTCTCTTGGCTCTTCCAAAAGACCATCACATAGACAGAGGATGAAATACCAAAGTTTCCAGGATTGACACGTATTTTGTCAAAGCACTCAGCCACTCGAAGTGCAACAGAAGGAGCAAAATGAATGTCAGCCACCAGAGGGATGTTGTAACTGCATGTACAGAACGTTGATGAAATAAAATATGCTCATATCGTCAAGTCCATCAAATATTGAGATATACCGATGAAAAATGAGACATACTTCTTTTGCACCAGAGTATTTTTAATTTCAAAACATGCATCAGCTTCTTTCCTCCCTTGGACTGTAATTCGAACTATGTCAGCTCCTGCATCAGCAATTTTCATCACCTACATAAACAGGAATTAGCATCATGGCTAGACTCCTTTCGCCTTTTAGGTTTTCAACTTCATTAAAGAAGCATGTTCAGATACAACATGCAAATCATTGGAAATCCGAAAGCAAATTTTTTTGCCTTGTGAGCTAGGAATTGATTTATTTGATCGAGTAGAAAGCTTGCTGAAAAATTCCGAACACTGATGGGAATATACTTGCAGAACATCAAAGAAAGTAGCATTTGTGGTGATATGTTGCATTCAATTCTAAACGAGGTTCCATATATATATATATACATATATATATATATGTATATATATATATATGTATATATATATATATGTATATATATATATATGTATATATATATATATACATTTAAGGACTGTTTTAAATGGAATCAAGACCATTATCTTACTACTGATATGAGAAGAGAACACTGTCATAGACGAGACAAATAAGAATGCTCTGGAGATCTGTTGTCGAGAAAATAGTCAGCAAACAGAAAAAGGATATGACAACAGCAACTACCCAATGTAATCCCACAAGTGCGGTCTGGGGGAAACTGAAAAAGGATACACTCGGATAATGATTGAATGGTAAGATTATAGGTAAAGCTCCTCCTTCCCAAGCCCCCCGATCCCCAAACCAAAAGTAGGTAAAAATAAATAAAGAAGGTTGGCTCTTAAATTTACAAACTCAAAATAAACAGTATTAACTGAGGACACCCAAAGAAGTAAACTCCGCTTCAATACAGGACTAACACAAATTTCATTGCAGATACAGCTATAGCAAACTGCCACCTCTCGATTAAAATGTGAAGTAGAAGAAAAACCTGTTCTACTGTTGCAGCGACATCTTTGGTATCAGTTGTGGTCATTGTTTGAATTCTTATTGGATGTTCGCTACCAAGAGCCACGTTCCCAACCATCACAGTGCAGGTTTGCCTTCTGACAGTTTTGTATATGGATTCACAATATTTTTGCCTAGGAACTGTATCAAGAAGCGTACAGTAGTCTCATCAGAGAGTGAATACAAATAAATGTGATGCTTCCACTTCCAAAATATAAAATGAAGATCTTTCGCAGGATAACTAAATTAAACGAAGAAGGTATTAAAATGCTACATCTAAATTTCCTATAATAGCATCCATGAGCATCTAGGAGAAGTTGTTGCAAACTTATTCCGATTGAGTTTTCATGAAACGTTTCCTACAGGATTCCTACGACATAAATAATCTCTCAATTTGTATCTCTTATTTGCTTCCACTAGTTTTCCAGCTTCATATAACAGATGAAAATCATCGAAAGCTAAAATTTAGTAGACTGTATTCCACACTGCTTAAAAGGCAAAGTACAAGAAGCGCTGTTGTGCATACCTAGTAGTGGACTCCCTTCGGATGCAGGCTGAAGTTCAATGGTTTCTTGACCAGGATTTGCATTTCTTATCACAGAAACTTTTGTTCGCCGGAACTTAACCCTCTGTAAGTCGGAAACTCTTATAAAGTTCATACTTTTTGCGAACCCCAAACCATTTTCATTGCTCTTCAAGCCTGTAAATGAAGCTGGAACAGTTCCTGCCGCCATTTTTATCAATGACCCAAGTCTCTATCTTCACACCCCTGAAACATAAGACAACCAATATTCATCTAATATACATTAAATATCACAGAATAAAATACATGACTACAAGTCTACAACTACTACAGCTCAACCCAATTTAACAAATAAAAAATTAGAACTAAAAATTGAAACTTTACTCAAGAATTTCCTCCTATCCAATAAGATGTTTCAACCTAAGTTGCTCGGACACTCCAAAATTGTTGCCGCACCCGTGTCGGATCCTCCAAAAATGCACTACTTTTGAAGGATCCGACACACACCGATTTCATTTTAGAAGAGTCAAAGTAACATAGGTTTCAACAAAAGAAGAGCTAATCACCAAGTCAAGAGTCAAAAACCAAGCCAACAAAGGAGTAGAAGAATCAAGAACTTATAAATTCTCAATATTCACCAAAATTCAGTTAGCTAGCTGAGAAAACACACTCTCCCATCCCCCTTCCCCTTCCTCACCCCCCACCCCACCCACCCA
>NC_028647.1:63762380-63772317 GCF_001406875.1 Solanum pennellii | reverse complement strand
CCCACCCCACCCCACCCCACCCCCACCCCAAACCCAAAAAGGGATCTTTTTCAAATTTGGACTCAGATGATACCTTTATCTGTTGGAACTTGGAACAAACTCTTATACTATAACAGAAAAAGAAGCAAACCAAGATTTAAGCAGGGCAATTCAAACAAAAAAAAAAAGAACTACAACAACTTACTTAGAAACATGATCACATAAATCAATTCAACAAAAAGATTGAAACTTTCTTCAAGAATTCCCTCAAATCCAAAAAAAAGGGTTTCAACAAAAGAAAAACTTGAGTAAAAACATAATACTGCTTACCAAATTCAAGTACAAAGAATTAGGTCTCAAAAGACTTGTTATAAAATGGGGTTTCAGAAAAAATTAAAAGAGAAGATTGAAATACTCTTCCTAATAGATTAGGCAACATAGAATGCTGACAAAATGATTACTTGTACAGCATCTAGTTGAAGTGCTATTATTTGTAGCCATACACATTTAAGTGAAAAATTAGTGGCCAATCTTTAATTACTAAAAACTTGCTAATAGACTAAAAATGAATGGTAATTTTCCTTTTTGTACCCCTTGTATTTTTGGATTATATTAGATTTGGTCCACCAAAATAAATAGTGAATTTGCACTCCTAGAAAATAATTGGTTTTGTGATGTTTACTAAGGGTTTGTTTAGTTCAAAATTAGGTTATATTGGGATTATACTTAAATTTTATATGAGGTAAAAAAATGATTTCTAATAAAAAAAATTTGTGTAGAATAAGTGATAAATTAAACGCAAGAACATGATAAACTCTATGATTATTATGGGATGAATCAGTATACTTTATTATTAAAAAAAAGGGATAAGATACAAGTATTTTTGAACTGTGATTTTGCACACCTTTTGATTTATGTATCACACTCTGTGACTCCACGTAGTTTGTGACGCGTGGAAAATGTTCGGATACCACCTAGGGCAAAAAAAAAGTATACAAAACTAAAAAAAAAAAAGAAATTTGAAGGAGTGAAGATAATAAGACCTTAATTTAATTTAGACGTACTTTTAAAATTTCGATCATGGATACTTATGCCTTACTATCTTAAAAGGATATAAGCAATGAATTATTACTTCATGAAAATTCAAATTAATAGAGAGAAATAATAATCGAGGTCATATAGTTTGAAAATTTAATATACACATGTTACGCATATATCATCTTTTGTTTACTTTGACCAAATTTTAATGGAAACATAATATTACCAAATCCCTATTTAATATTAAGTTGGAAATAAAATGGGAGAAACTATACTTTGAGGCCATAAAGTTTGAAACATTTCAATGAATAAAATATCACATATACAAATGAAATAAGTAAAATATAACCTAAATCATAAAATAAGAAAAAAAAATATTAAAAAAAAATTCAGTTAAATTAATAAATGAAGTCTGAAAAAGCTAGTGTATCTAAAAAAAAAAATTTTAAAAAACCAAATAAACATAACTAATAAAAAAAATGTGGACTGAACTTTAGTTTGTCAAAAGTACAAGGATTGAGATGCAAAATTAGAAGGAATATTCCTTATACTTTAACAAGAATTATACAACTAACTAATATTTGGATTTGCATACAAAATTAACCAAACTGGAAAAAGGAAAAACACAGGACAATAGCCACGTGTTTGCTTTTCATTGGATGTATTGTTTTACACGTGAAAAATATATGTAATAGAACACCATTTTCTCGCCGGCACGAACGCAAAATATTTTATGTATCGAGTAATTCTTTTAGGATTTGGGTTAATGTAGTTATCTCAACTTGAACAGGTTGAATGAAATATTTTACCTGATTAACAATAAAAGTCAATGCGATTACGTATCATTTTTTCACCTAAATTATTTCATCGTATACGTATCATTTTTTCACTGAACCGTTATTGTACTATCTAGTAGTCAACGCGACTACTCTTTCATTGTTATCATAATATTTCTCGTCACATATTGGATGGACCACTCTCGTCTCCACCTTCACAAAAGTCGTTTAAAATAAACATAGCTAGTGTTGAGCCAGTAGACGGAGGAGAAGGAGAACTAATGAATTTTCATCTAAAGTTGTAAAAATGATGCAAAGAGAAATAATTAAGGCTAGTTTTGTCATAGTGGCTATATTTGTAGGAATTGATCAAGATTGTGGTTATATGAGTAATGAACGTGTTGCAAATAGGTATCTATATATAGGCAATAAATTAGCGAAAAGTTTTAAAATGTTAATATTTTGACATTTAAGAGAGTTTATTTACAACGTTTTTAATATTTAGTAAAAATGTCAAATTTTTAGTTTGTAATGTATTTTATTTATGTTTTATTATTTTTTTTTATTTAAACAATACAATTTTTATATAACAAATTGGAGAAATTTAAGGCAGAATTTTTTTTTAAAAAAGGAACAAATACTTAAAAGTATCATCTGTTACAATTTATCAAAATACACCAAGGACTTAGATAATGAGTTGAGGAAGTATTGCGATTTACGTACAGTCCTACTATTTTTACAGGCATATTTTTGTATTTAAAAATCAACTTTTAAAAATTACGCGATTTTTTTTTTGCATATTAACCTATAAATCTGACTCCTCGATGCTTTCATGAACAATTTCTAAAAAAAGATTTTTTACATTGACTTCCATAATGAGTTGGGGAAGTACTACATACGTCTCACCATTTCTCGGACATATATTCACATTTACGAACTAAATTTGAGGAACTGTGCAATTTTTTTAATTTTTTGTATGTATTAATCTATTAATATTTTCTAATATGACTGTCAAAATTTATGCAAAATCTTTACGAGACTCTCCGTAGGGAGTTAGGAGAATAGTACGTGACCCCCACCCCCACGAGCACCATTTTTGCACATATCTTGGGCATTTAGGTGATTTTTTAGTTTTTCGTGCGTGTTAATTCCATGAATCTTTTGGTGATATGACTTTCAAACAATTGTTTTTCATAACCTTTACGAATCCCTCCAAAGTGAGTTGGGGAAGCAAAACATGAAGCTTCACCATTTTTTGAACATTTTGGGAAATATTAATGAATATGTTGATGATATAACTTTCGATTAATTTTTTTTTTGCAAAACTTTTACAGAACTCTCCGTAGGGAGGTTTGTGAATATAATAGAAGCCACTAGCAAAACCCAAGTACGATAGTTTTTTTCAACTTTTTATTTTCTTTCATATAAATGCAAAATATTTTATGCATCGAGTTGTCCTTTATAAGTTTGGGACAATGTAACTATCTTTGACATGAACAGCCATTAGTGCAAGAATGCTACATCATATATGCATTTACAGCTAAGTGTATCAGAATTCACATTTGACACTCTGATATCTTGTTAACTGATATCGAGGTTGAATGAATCATTCCACCTGACAACAACAAAAGAGGAGTTTGACACACGTCATAGATGAAAGCGAGGAATTCCACTTTGAAAAACGAAAAAAGCAACTCCAAATGAAGGACTACCCTAGGGCAAACTTCCCAAAGTCCGAGTGTCCAGTCCTGAGGGCTTGTGTCCATCGAAAGGTGAGTCTATTGCCTTCGTCTTGTTCAAACATTGCTAGCAAAATGCCTTTAATCTAATCTTGAAGCAAGGAACCAATTGTCATGCATAACTTACACATTTGTAGAACTTATGTCTCCTCTATTCGAGTAGAGTCGAGTTGACTTGCAATTTATTATGAGATGTATCTATCCTGCTGCTCTTGAAGAAGTCTTGCAGAAGACTTAGCATCTAGGTACAATGAATTCACTTCGTCGAGATCCACCTAAAAAGTGAATGGCTAAGTAAAATATCGTTCGAACCTCATATAGGCAAATGATAAAGAATGTGACCGGGACAAGTACCTTGCAGATTTTATCACGACCATTCATTTTGGCGACTACACTAGCTGGAGATAGCAGCTGAACAGCATGCCTGGACAAAGAGAAGAATTGAACATCGGTTACTCCTAATTAAGAAAATGAATTGACATTCTGGCGTTACAAAACCAACAAGTTGAATCCGACCTTAAAGAAGCTTGTTGTCCAATCTCTCCCAAATACGCAAGGCTCTCTTCATCTATTTCTAGTCCCTCCACCTGAGCACGTATAGCTAATATCTGCCAAGGCACTCGAAAGAAACATCCATCAAGAAAATGCAACGAAATTGCACGTGTTCAGGTCGAGATCAATAAGATGTACAAATAAATGTTGAACAAACTAGCATGAACAGCGAACCTGTATCATTTCAGCTGGACCATAAGTTTCCGTTCTGACAATCAACAACCGATCTAACAAGTCAAGTGGAATGCCATGTGGACTAGTCATGTCTGTTCCTCTGCAAAGAGATACGTTTGTTGGTGACAACTAATTTATATCAGACATTACATATATCTGTACATACTTCTAAGGTGCCTACAAAGCCAAAAACATGCACCCCTCCGTTTCAATTTGTTTGATCTTACTTCCCTTATTAGTCCGTTTCAAAATAAAACTGTCTCTTTCCTTCTTTGGCGACTCTGTATTTTCAACTTTCCATATATCATGTTTAAGACCACAAAATTAAAGGACTATCGTACATTCTACAAATCATTAGTGTAAGTCTTTAAAGAGCACAACATTAAAGGACATTTTGGTATATTCTACAAATCTTTAGTCTAAGACCACGAGATTCAAAAGTCTCTTTATTTTCTTAACTCCGTGCCAAGTCAAAATCCAACAAACAAATTGTCATGTAAGTTTGAAATCGATAATTGCAAGGTTCATGTAGACATATTTTGATATAGAGAAGTGACAATTTGTCCTGTATTTTTAACTACTTCATTCAACACACAATGGTTTGATGTAATGCAGCCAGAAAGCAAACTTTAAATAGCCCCGGGATAAAGGAATCAATAAAATGGGAACTTTCCAACTTGATGTATTTTTAAAGCTTGGTTTTGCATGGACACTCATATACCTGACAGTACAAATGCCTCTGTTAGTGGCAAAAATCACAATTGGAGACAGTGAACATTCCAAGGCACGATTCAAGTATGAAAAACATTCCATATCAAGCATATGAACCTGCCGCCAAAGATGTTTTCTCCAATTAGTTACCGGAGGGGACAGGGTGGTGTTAAATGAATTATCAAACACGATGTTATATGAATGGAAAGGGAACCTCATCAATAAATAAGACACCAGGAACAAGTTCTGCAACACCTTCGTCAACATAACGATTGACAACCTGCAGAGAAATAAGACCACAATAACCCAATACGTTAAATACTAAATTCAGTCTCAGAGGACTACTAGAACCAATAGATGTACCTTGTTTATCTCTTGCCGCAACTTGTCAGTAATCTCGGTTTTCCTAGGTTTCATCATTTGACCCATTAGGGACAATATATCTTGTCCTCCTTGTGGCCGTGCATTTGCAGCATCAAGATCATGCAATGTAACATCCTGGCGGAAAACAATATTGCATGCAATTAAGTACAGAAATTTTTGTTTTCATGTTCCTTGCAATTGATTTCCCTCACAAAAGGTCATTAAACTAGTGATATCATTTTTCTAAAAAAAATAAAATGCGGATACTTGGAAGTTGGAATTGCATATATAGTTTGATCAAAAAATCTCACAAGCAAGTATGGCAGGTAATCTACATAAGATCGGACGGTACAACAACTAAATAAATATTACAATAAGGAGACGGCTGATTCCTCCTAAAAAAAACTTGTGCCAAAAGCAGGTACCTGGCTGCTTTACACCTACCACTATGTTAAAGTGTAAATGCCATGGACTATTGGGTTGCTTATCGGTCGGTTTGGTCCGGTTTCGTGTATTACTAGGTAGGTTTATCGGTGCCTTAAACCGATACTCAAACCAATTAGATATTCATTATTAGGCGACGGAATTTCTGGTCATCACACTCTAGCTAAGAATTCTCTTTCCTCAACACTTCAAATAATATACAGAATTTTATACCCTTAAAACATTCAAGTGTGCTCGCAAAGACGAACTATGATCTTTAAAGCACCCGAAATAAGAGTATATCATGGCTAAGCCATAGAACAAATTGACTATTTGAGAGAAAAACAACTACATATATACATGCCAGGGTAATCTTTATCTGTGCCGTAGAAAAACAAAAAATGAGAAGAACCTGGACTATTTCCTTCTTCTTGTGAACCTCTCCTTTAGGAAGTGGAACATACTCCTCGGCCTCAAGATCAAATTCTGTAGCAAAAGCATCACTCCTACCCACTCTTTTAACTGCTCCACTGTTTGATTCAATGTAAATGACATCACCAACAGCTACCTGACATATATCATGGAAGCAGGAGATAACAATAGAGAAGAATAAGCACCCATGCAGAATAAACACAAATGAGACTGAAGTAAATTAAAGACTAAATGCCATTTCACTACTGACTTCTAAGAGCATGCTTAATAAGAATGACATGAAGGTTACTGAATTTACTCAAGAGAAAAATGCTTCTGTCTAGATTTCAATCGTCGGATGTTTAGAAAAGGAAATATTATATATTCTCATTATCCTGCTTATCAAGCATATTTAAAAAATTGATACTTCACTGACAGATATGTTGCAGAACTTACAACAACAACGACAAACCCTGTGTAATCCAACAAGTGGGGTCTCAGGAGAGTGGTACCTATGTAGCCTTACCCCTTACCTTGTGAGGCTAGAGAGACTATTTCCGATATACCTTCGGCTCAAGTAATGTTGCAGAACTTACCTTCTCTTTAATCAAGGCATCATATATCGTGGGGTCTAGCTTCAGCTGTTTGGTACCTTTGACAGTTTTTAACCCAATTATAACATGACTAATGCTTTTACCATATCCACCTGTCAAACTCTCACCCTCTTCTGGAGATAGTTCAGTCACCTACATTAAAAAAATAAACAAATGAAGATCATCTTAACAACAACAAAAAATCATTGCAGAATTATTGTGTCAAAGACCAGCAAAAATGAAACGACAAATGTGATAGACTAGGGTCTTGCCTCTCCTTCATAAACTTCCTTATTTTCCTTGATACGGAGACCAATAGCACGTCGGAAATTTTCCATTAAAACCTCAGTTTTCTTCACTTCTGATGAATACACTTCGGATCCGACCATTGGGCAAAATGGAACCTGCAATATTGAAGTCAATGCAACAATTATGACACACGCTATATTTTGGATTGCTCGCCCTAAGAAAATTTTAAAGTAAAATTTCATCTCAATAAACAAGGAGAAATTTAAATGCCCAATCAGCTCACACATTATCAATATCCAATCAATCAATTGCATCCTAAGCTAGTTGGGCTCGTTTATTTGAATCATTGAATCCTCTATATGAATTCCACTCTATTTGAGCCATTCATTCCAATACTGGTAAATAAAGCTCAAACATAATAAGTTTAATAAAATAGAAACATTAAATCCACAACCAAAAGAGTATAAAGAATGCACCTTGCTTCCAAGTTCTTGTGATATACCAAGGGCAAGAGCTGTCTTCCCTGTACCAGGCGGACCAGCTAGCAGTAAAGCCCGACCAGCCATCTTCTTTTGGCGTATCATATCAACCACAAGCCCTGCAGCTTCTCTGGCTGCTGCCTGACCTACAAACCCAGCTGCCAATGGTAGTGGTGTCCCATTGGGCTATCAAATAACACAACATAGTCACATTTAGTCACTCATTAGTTAGCAAATCATTACACACATACATGATGGTTGTTAGAAGTTACCCATCATTTCAATGGAAACGAACTAGAAATGTGAGGCGGAGAGGTCTAACAGACTATAGTGTGGAATTCACTAGAAAGGATAAATAGGAAAATAAGACAGAGAAACAATAAGTATGAGTATAACGGGTAAGAGAAATAACATTACAATCCAACCACACAAATCAATCTTACATAAAATGTTCTTCTCGATGTTATGTAAGGAATTTAACAAAACAATACAAAAAAATATAACTACCTATCAAAACGAACATTGTACTTAAATTAACAAAACAATGAGTAACAAATATCCAAACAAGCTGTAAATAACCAGCAGAAGATAACAACTCTAGGGAAACATATCAGCAAATCCAAACACCCTCAATACACCAAATAAGAGCATTTTGACCAGGAAAAATCTGCCTCAAAAGGTCAAAAACAGTACACAGAAGCAAGAGGCGGTTAGGTAGAATTAGCACAAGATATCAGTTTATGCAAAGTTTAACACCAAATCTCAAAAACCCAAACACCAAATAAGAACAAATTCCAAAAAAAAAAAAATATCCTAAAAGATCAAATACAATACACATAAGCGAAGTCAGCACAAGATAGCAGCTTTATGCAAATTATAACACCAAAAACTGAAAAACTCAAAAACCCATTAACCCAATCACCAAATAACAGCAAGTTAACCAACTAAATCCTAAAAGGTCAAAGCAATACACAAAAACGACGAAGGGGTTGGCTAGAACCAGCACAAGATAACAGCTTTATGCAAATTTAACACCAAAACTCAAAAACCCATGAACCCAAACACCAAATAAAAACAATATCACCTTAAATATTTCCTAAAAGCTCAAAAATAGTGAACAGAGGGAAAGAGAGGTTTTGGGGTAAATGAAGAAATTACCTCAAGACCAAGGCCTTTAATGTGAGTATGAGTTGCAATTCTCTGATTCTTGATTGTTGATTGCACCTCTTCAATCTTCATATTCTTCTTCTCTTTGTCTTTCTTCTTCTTCTTCTTCTTCTTTTAACTGTTTTGAGGTTTAACTGAAGCTCTAATGGAGGTGATCCACTGAGGTTTTGAAGAGAGAAAATTGTAAATGTGCTAAAGAGCCCATCTTGTTTTCTATTATTTCAAATAACCCCCTTGATTTAAAGAAAAGTGCCAAAAAAAAAATTACGGAAAAGGGCCTAAAATACCCTCAAAGTATTGAAAATGGTACAAAATTACCCTCCATCCACCTATTGGCTCCAAAATACCCTTTCCACCCACCTATTGGGTCCAAAATACCCTTGTCATCCACCTTTTGGTTCAAAATTGACCACTTATTTAACGGTTTTATATTTAAACTATTTAAATATTTTTTAAAATACGTGGTGCTCAACTATTTGTTATAATTTAACTTATTAGTATAATTTATATATCAATCCATTACCCGCCCATTACTAATTAAATTCCTTTTAATAAACCCGTCACATTATTAATGTAAGCTACTGCCAATTGAGTGTTTTAAAAATTATAGAAGTAAATTATCATACATTCAAGTGGCTAAATAAAAATCACCGATAAACTTAAAAGTCTGACTATGTTCATCTTAATTATTCTTACGTCTCAATTATGTGATGTTACTTCATAGGTAATTTTTTTCAAAATAATATATTAAAGGTTTTAAAACAAATCATAAATATTTATAAAATTATATTTAAAAAAAAGTGCATGAATTAATTCGGGATGTATTACTTGTTTACCTTTAATCATAAATTTCTAATTAAATTTTGGAAGAAAGTGTCCTCCTAAATAAGCGGCTCAACCTAAATTTAATTGGGGTTTCGATTCGGACTCGAATAATTTTGGATGTCATTTTCAAGAATCTATAATTTCATCGTGTTTTAGTTGTTTTTATGACGATTTTGATATTATAATTGGATCATTAATTGAGTGAGTTTTAGTTAGTAATGAGTGGGTAGTGGGTTGGTTTATAAATTATATTAATAAATTAAAATTATAATCAATAGTTGAACGCCAAGTATTTTAAAAAATATTTAAAGAGTTTAATTTTAAAACAATTATAAAAGTGGTCAATTTTGAACCCAAAGGTGGATGACAAGGGTATTTTGGAGCCAATAGGTGGATGAAAAGGGCATTTTGGAGCCAATAGGTGGATGGAGGGTAATTTTGTACCATTTTCAATACTT
>NC_028647.1:63760529-63762071 GCF_001406875.1 Solanum pennellii | reverse complement strand
AATTTTTTTCAAAATAATATATTAAAGGTTTTAAAACAAATCATAAATATTTATAAAATTATATTTAAAAAAAAGTGCATGAATTAATTCGGGATGTATTACTTGTTTACCTTTAATCATAAATTTCTAATTAAATTTTGGAAGAAAGTGTCCTCCTAAATAAGCGGCTCAACCTAAATTTAATTGGGGTTTCGATTCGGACTCGAATAATTTTGGATGTCATTTTCAAGAATCTATAATTTCATCGTGTTTTAGTTGTTTTTATGACGATTTTGATATTATAATTGGATCATTAATTGAGTGAGTTTTAGTTAGTAATGAGTGGGTAGTGGGTTGGTTTATAAATTATATTAATAAATTAAAATTATAATCAATAGTTGAACGCCAAGTATTTTAAAAATATTTAAAGAGTTTAATTTTAAAACAATTATAAAAGTGGTCAATTTTGAACCCAAAGGTGGATGACAAGGGTATTTTGGAGCCAATAGGTGGATGAAAAGGGCATTTTGGAGCCAATAGGTGGATGGAGGGTAATTTTGTACCATTTTCAATACTTCAAGGGTATTTTAGGCCCTTTTCCGAAAAAATTAAGATCGTTTGATACGCGGATAAGGTCGGAAATAAAATTGGATAAAATTAATAAATCATTTAGTTAATGTAACGACATATTGATATTGTCAATCAAATGTATTATAAATTTTATCCCAGGCTTAATCATGAATATATTACCTTAATCTAGATGAAAAAAATTAGTTTAGGAATAATAATTTTAGGACTATAATCAAGATAATTTAGTTTGCGTTGTTTGGTATACGGGATAAAGTTTTGGATTAAATTTACATTATGTTAGGTTAATGGTATAAATTTATTTCATAATCAATGTGTATTGTCAACCAAACAATAATATAAATTTGATCTCAACGTCTTGGACGTCCCATCAAATCTTAGGACTGAAATCTCGAGATAATTTAATTCGTGAATTTGTATTATACTCCTAAGATAATTTAGTACTGTAATCCCGAGATAATATATAATACGTGCGTCTCAAATCATTTCTCAATGTTTTTCTTTTACACTCTTCTTCAAAAGTATTTATTAAGGAACTAATCATATTGTTATATATTTATGTTACTAGTTTCAGAAACGTGCGTTGCACGTTTATCCCAAAATATTTTATATAAATCTTGTTTTGTAAATGACATATTTTCTCCACTTCAAATTTATTGGTATTTACTAAAAAAATCATTGTTTTTACAATTGAAAGTTCATATATCATCCTAATAAAAAAAACGCAAATCCTTAATTATAAAATTGACTAAAAGTGCATAAATGGTTAATTCATGTACTAATATGATGATTTACTATTCAATATTTAGTTTATTAAATAATTTATAACATTGAAATTTAATGTAGGAATAGAATTGTAATCTAACTTTTTCCTAACATATATACACACGATGATGTAATATTATATTCTTAGTTTACTTAATTAATTGTTAATTATGTTTTCTTTTTCTTTTGTATGTGAATGGTTCATAAGAA
>NC_028647.1:63744207-63759650 GCF_001406875.1 Solanum pennellii | reverse complement strand
AAGTAATAAATATAAATTTAAAACTAATTTTTTAAAATCCGTTAAATGAAGGGTATATGTGAGCCATTTTGTAACGGCAGGGGTATATGTGAGCCGTTTGTATAACGGTAAGGGCATATATGAGCCACTTTTATAACGAGGGGTATATCAGCTCTAAATGACAAAGTTGAGGGGTATATCAGACCCTTTTCCCTAATGAAAAAGAAGAAGAGGACATGTGGTATTGAAACTGCAGAAGAAAATCTCAATGAATTTACCATGCTTCACTAAAGTGACTATTTATAAAATTCTATAACTATAGTTGGAAGTTGAAAAGACCTTACAAACATTGAATTAATTTAGTAAGATGAAAAGTTATTTTAAAGTATTGAAAATGCTGAAATAAATGACAATTGCAAGCATATTAATTCACCTCTTTGTATGCCCAAATACTTAATTGATTTTTATTAAAATTTAAATATGCCATGTATGTGTACATTATGGTGTAGTGTTGAATATGATGATTTTCTTCATTAATGATAGAATATTTAATTAATATTTTTATAATAATTTTATTTAGTGTAGGATAAAATGGTAATTCAACTTTTAACTTTTTTTGTTCCCTCTTATAATAATATATAATTTTATTTAGTGTAGGATAAAATGGTAATCAACTTTTAACTTTTTTGTTCCCTCTTATAATAATATATGATTTTGTTCCCTCTTATATAATATATAATTTTATTTAGTGTAGGATAAAATGGTAATTCAACTTTTAACTTTTTTTGTTCCCTCTTATAATAATATACTAGTATCTAGAACGTGCGTTGCACGTTTGTCCCTTAATATTTTTATTTTAAATTTTTCTTTATAAAGTTCAATTATAAAATAAGAAATGCAGAAATTAACAATTTTAGTTATGATTTAATCTCTAATGTATGAATATGTCTATGAATAACTAATTATTTTTCCAGATCAAACAACTTATTTATTGAAGTAGTTTACAATGAATTTCTACTCGAAAAAAATAATAAACAGATTTGACGAAAGTAGCAAAGACATGAAGAAGAAATAAATGCAATTCTAGTTATTGCTGAAATCACAAATATGAGAATCTTTTTCTTTTGTGCTTATATGAATTGCATTCTTCTTCTTTTTCTTTTTTTTTTTTAAATATACAATAGTATTTTTTAAATGAAAATAGAAAAAATTGACGAAGATTGTTCTCATTTTTGAATATCTTTTGATCTTTGTTTCCATAAGATGAAAATTAATTATATGAACCAAAAGAAAAATTTAAGAAATTGGGATAAATAGTTCTAATTTAAAAATAATCATTCCGTTTTCATATCAAACACTATATCGCTAAACATACTAAGATTGAGGCTTAAACCACACATACATATATAAAAAGGATTGATATACCTGGAAAAAAAGAATCTCTAGCAGAATGAGAATGAATGGAAGATGAGAGAAAGAAAACTTATTGTATACCTATATAGAATTTTGTAATGTAAAGAATATGAAAAGGTGGAGAAAATTATATAAACATTAATCAACAATAAATAAGAAAAATATGAGTTGAAACGTTTTTGGATTGTAATCAAGGAGATTATGACTATCTATCTTCAATCTTAAGTATTGAATTTAGTGTGAAGCATTAAGTGCGCTTGGAATGAGTTTAACTGCAGAAACTCAAAGGATCACTAATTAAAGATTAAAAAAAAAAACTGTTTTGCTATCATTATTTATTTAATTTTTAAATTTTGTAAATGACATTTTTCTAATTTAATAAATAAGTGAAGGGCATTTTAGTAATCCAACTTTGAACTCAAAACCTTCCCACTTATAATAATATATGATTAAGATGTAATTTCCCTTCCACAAATATTTACTCTATTTATGTGTTATTACCCAATAATTAAAGTGACAATACTATCCAGAAACAGTTACAAGTAAGGATAAAAACGAGAAAAGGACAATTAATTTATCTTGAACTTCTAACAACAACATATCCAACAAAATTTCACAAGTAAAATTTGAAAATGATACATCGAACGCAAACTTTATACGATTATACCTATAGAGAGGTTGTTTTCGAAGAATTCTTGATTCTTATCTTAAATTTTTAAAATGATAAAATAATTTGAAATTCTAAATGATATACTATTGCATAATCTTGATTGAGCATAACTTTTAACAAATAAAACCAACTTGACATTGGAGTAAATTTTTCTACCCAAAAAAAGAAAAAGACATTGAGTAAATCAAAATCATTTGACATTTTTGAGAAATAAATAGAACTTTTTCCATTCATTATTCATAAGCAAGACACTAATGAGTCTCAGAAGTCAAAAAATTCAAAATTATGATATTTTCATGTTAAAAAATGATTCATTACATAGTAAATGCTCTCAAATGGGAAATCATAAAACACACTTTGAATCCTATTTAGTAACTGACTGGAACACTTCCATTGACAAACTAAACAATGCATAAACAAAGGTGTGTTCCTCTCCTCTACTCGACTTGATTTCGACTTCAAAGAGAAGGACGAAACCTTTCCATAGACACAAAGGAAGCACAACTGCATCGAATCAAGTTTTTATGAGTGGTACTTTACAAACTCAGGCACGAGGCTCGTCTGGCTGAACAGCTTCAACTTGAGCAGCGGCTTGCTAAGCTCCAGTTCCATCTTCCAGTAGTGAGTGTCTTTCAAGGATAGCAACAGTCTCTTCCTTTGCACTGTCATAAGTAAAGTAATTCATCAAGTTTAAGCACAAAAGTAGTATAATGACTTTCTAGTCCAAACGGCAAAAAAATGATGAATAGATTGTATACAACAAGTGCATGACAGACATTGTCTAGAGGAGTTGCACCAGACAGAATACTAGAGACATGAAGGTCGTTTTGTCCCTCGAAGGCTCAAACAAAATATTTTTTGTGGCAAAAACATAAAAGGGAAGATGTCATGACTACAAATAAGAATATATGGACTAGAACACATAAGCCATAAAGATGAACTAGGCAAAAGAGAGATGACATTTGTTAGAAGAATGAATTGAGTGGAAAATGATGTATTAAGCATTTCCAATTTTTTTGAAAATCCTCCAAAGGGATCTTTTGTGGCATGGTCTTTGCGTTCTTTAGTTTCTTCCCTTTTGTCCTAGCCTTGGTGGATAGAGTTATCTGGTGGTACTGGTATCAGTACTTATTGCTGGTGGGAGGTGACATCTCCAGGGAAGCTGATGCTTTCAATGCCCCTCCCGACACACGATTAATAAGACGACTTTTATACAAATGCCAAGTTCAAGCATGCTTAAGAATCTAGGATCTCTACTTTTCTAAATTAATAAGCATCAGCTCAAGTGTTTTCTGGTTCAACTCATTCATTTAAGAAATCTACTCTTTTGAAGCATTCTCAGAAAGATATCAGTTCATCTCAACAGTAGTTTGCACCCTAGTCCTTAGGTACTGGAAGCTTACCTTCCAGGTCTTAGAATCTTGTACTTCCCCAGCTTAGTAAGATCCACCACTGTCGATCCAGCTCGCCCAGCTGGAAGAATTCCGCCATCATAGACATATGCACAGTGCTCCCAGAGGTTCTCAAAATCTTTGATGTCTATGCTACTAGGTTGTCCGCTGAGGTTTGCACTAGTAAGTGCAAGGGCACTTCTAGAACCACGGGCAATCACCCTGATGAAGTTACAGTCTGGTACTCGAACCCCTATGCTCTCTAATCCAGGGTTTAGTGACTTCTCAAGGATACTTGACTCACCTGCAGAATATCTGAATTAGAATCCAGTACAGAAGATTCATAAGAGAAAGATAAAAGTTTCTGAAACTACTGAACATGGGCCAGTGTTTGCCTAGGAGAGCGACTCATCTTGCTCCTTATTCAAGTGTATCAACAAGTTACTTACAGTTAGTATGATACAATGAAGCAGTACTAACTTAAGATATTTAACCTCTGAAGGATACCCGTGAATGCAGCATTTATTGACATAACATTTAACTACTAACCTCGCCTTAAGACCAAAGTCACGGGTCCAGGAAGCAGGCAGTCAAGCAAGCCAAGAGGCAGATGATCTGTCACAGCATAATGTTTTATGTCATGAACATCGCCAACACAAATAGCCAGAGGACTTGTATGCTTACGTCCTTTGATCTCATAAATACGATTCACTGCCTCAGCAGAACTACAGCAATTCATCATATAAAATTAAATCAGACTTCCCATAAATACGACTTAGATAAATAAACAACAAAGTAAATTGTATTTTTGATAAATTTCTAGGTCAAACGAACAGTGAAACAACAAGAATGTTTGAAACTTTCTGTTCAGTCAAGAAGTTAATGCAATAGTCTATGAAGGATAGGCTTTTTAAAATATATATATAAAATCATGTAATTGCCACTTTGATTGCTAAACAATGAAAAAGGATGAACTCCATATACAAATTTCACGCAAAAAGAAAAGCCTTCTTCATACGGAGGACTACATGAACTCACTAGCACAAAGAAAAATGCCATCAATCTTCCTTAAGGAGTCATGGCCTTGATGGCTCTCCTCAATGTCACTTATGTTCTCAGTTTCATAGTCAGCTAAAAGCATGTTTGGCTATCACTAATAAAACCACCTTCTACTGCTTCTATGTAGTTGATTAATCTGTCTCCTAGAGATTCCTGAGACGCTGTTTGATGATTTTGCACCTTGCCCTCAGCCAAAGCATCATATTCAATTTGAAACCAATGCGGTGTAGTGACTTCAAATCATACCAACATCAAAACACAGCTTAATTCATAGACTAGAGAACCCATTTACTAAAGTGTAACAAAGGTGTGCCTAGGAGCTTTGCTTCCAGAGCGTTTCCTCTATTCTTTTAGCACTGAAATTTCTTATTGCACTGATTTGTACAACATCTCGTTGTCCACATAGGCTTCATGATATTAAATTGTTTTTTACCAGTAGAGAGGTCATGCCTTGACCTCCTACCTCTCCTAGTTGTTTCTTCTACTGGCTTTTCAAAGTGAAGGCAATGGAATCAAAGGCCAATCTTTTCAAGCAAAGAAATTTAATAAAGATTATTCGGGCGTCTAAGCAAAATCAAAGCTCCTAAAATAACATTGAACCTAAGGCAAAAATATCAACAACACACTTTAGAGTACTTTGCAGCACAATTCTTACGTTTACTCTCCAAGACTGCTGTTTAATTCAATTCTACCCTTTCCTCATTAATCAGTGTTATCAACAGCAAAAAGGAAAGAACAACCTCTAAGGTTTGTTGAGGCTTTCAGTGCAAAAATAAAGTGTGGGTTTTAATACAGAAAGGCACAAGTGGAAAAAAAATTACAAAAATGTATGTACAGTCCAAGACTAATAATTATAATAATTATAGCATGCATAACAAGTACTTGAACAAAGAAAATGAAAAAAGAAAACAAAATCGATAAGCTGAAATATCAATTAGTATCGCTCATTGACAAGGACTGATGCGCCTGCAAAGCAAGGCGAAGCACTCGACGTGTTTTGCGCCTCACTTCAGGGTTTACACGCACTTTTGATAACACCATCTCCAATCTATTTCTTTTTTTTCCAATATAAAGTAGACCAAAATCCAAGACTCAAGAGTACTAACAGATTATTTGTACCAAGCAGCAAAGACAACATTCTAAGTTGCAATCCCTCGTGTAGTCTCGGAATGGAATTTCATCAGATCCATCAGTTTTGTAACTTGACTTTTGGGTTAGTAGGACTATTGGCTCAGGTCTTGAGGTATTTAAATGAGTTTTGGAAGAGTTTTTGTATCTGGAAGGGTAGCACAGTCCTTACCCCTACATTTATGGATGGAGAGGTTGTTTCCGAATTTATTTGTACCAAGCATACTCATAAAATTACATTACCATATATCTAACATAACATTTTTGATGTCTTAAACTTATCAACAAATGAAAATTAGCAAAGTAGCGGCATACCAAGCATCACAAGCAAAGCCATATAGTGTGTCAGTGGGAACAGCTATGACTTTCCCAGCCCTGATAGCTTCAATTGCCTCTTGACCATAATCTTCTGTTGCAGGAGATACAGAAACCTTCTTAGTCTCTACATCCCCATCAGGATTCTCCAAACTCCAACCCATTTTCTTCACACTAACTGCACTTAAACCCTTCCTACTTCTTGCCCACAAGTTCAAAAATCCAATTTTTTCCACCCCTGAACACAAAAGTAAAACAAGAAACCAAAAAGTTTTAATCTTTGTAAGGTCTAAGCTAAACTGGAAACAAAAATTATAAGAAAGACTAAGGGTATGTTTGGTAGGAGCCTAGGAGACCCCCCACCCACCCCCCACACTATCTCCACCATACTCCACCCATCCTCTCATAGCCTCCACCCCCACACACCTGCACCCAGCTCACCCTCATAGTATCCACTAGATTATATACAAATAATTTTAGAATAATACTCTCTAAACATGTACTGAATACAAGAAAATAAGTCTTTTTACTGGTCAACATAAAAATATATCACTTATGTTCCAAGATTGCATTTTTATTCATACCAAGCACACTCTCTCCACAATACTCCACCCCCATCCTCTCATATCCCATCCCCATCACCCCCACACCTATACTCATCACATCCTCATAGTATTTGTCTAGATTATACACAAATATTCTTTACTAACCAAATATATCAAAAATCACTTAATTTTTCTCCAAGAAAGCATTTTTATTCCACAGATAAAGTTGTAAAACATAAACATACAAGAGTATATAATAAAAGAAGAAAAGAGGCAGAAGACTAACGATGAGTGAATATGAAACAGCACCTCGAGAAGGGTATATGAAAGAGTTGAAAATAGGCAGAATTTGGGCTATTTTTGTGGGTCTGCTGCAATTCATCAAGCTGCCCTGCTGCAACTTTGCTCTGTTTTTTTTTTTATATATCTCAAGAAAAGTGTAGTTTACAGACTATGTAAGCCCTATTTCTTTTGGAGGTTTAGCCGCCAATTGCTACACACATTTTATCAACCTTAACATGTCATGAGGTCTAAATTGGTACAACCGAAATCTTCGTAGCTCAGCTAATCGATTGGAGACGAGAATTTACAATTAAAATAAAAATTGTAGGTCTAACTCTAAAGTCACGTTAAAATAAAAGGTTTGACTTTTGAAATACAAATTATATATAAATTAAGATAGAGAGAATATTAACTTTTTATCAAAGAATTATATATTTGTGCAGCATATCAAACGATCCCTAAGAGTTGTTATTGAATGTATGAGTTTGATTTCGAGTTTTAGTTTTAGTTTAAAAATAACAAAATATTTGCTAGAAAACAATTTCCTTCTAAATGTCATGGGATTAAGTTAATTAGGGTTTTTTTTTCTTCAATTAAATCTCACTAGGTATCCTAATTTTTATTTTTATTTTTACCTTGACATAAAATGCTTTAATTCATCTAAAGAATAATTTAACAACATATGCTAGTTGGACCAATACGATAAGACTTGTCGATAATTTAATGAGATTAGTAGAATGAAAATATAATCAGTCTTATCAGTTCTGCATGATTTGTGGAAAGTTGAATAATGCAAACGAATCTTATCAATCTGATATGACTTGTGAACAATTAAAACATAGATAGACTAAAAAATTGTGCTTTAAATCATTCGTCCAATTTGCCTTATTCTTGTTCTTGATGGATAGAGTTACCTAGTGGGAGCTGACAGGTATCTCGTGGAATTAGTCGAGGTACAAACTGACCTGATCATTCCCATCCGACGATCGGTGAACAAGGCAAGTTTGTCCATCCGGCATGTCTTGTGAACAAGTTTAAAAACATATGGAATGAATATTGTACTTAAAGTCGTTCACGATGACTCGTAAAATCGTAATTTTTCCATAAAACTCCTTTCTATACTCTCTTCTACTTATATATGCATTTCACTTTTTACATATTCTTTCAGCAATACAAACAACATCAACTATATCTGTTTTTCCTGTAGTAGAACCTATGTTGGTCGGACTCTTCAAAAATGTCTACTGGTGCGCGTCACATTCTCCAAAAAATAGTGTACTTTTGGAGAATCCGACACGGATGCGGCATGGAAAGTGAAGAGTCCGCACAACTTAGAGTAAAACACAATAAGTTTCTAACTTGTACTAAACATCAATCTCCACAACTCTGTATGAACAAATCACTCAACTCTTTTTTTGGCTATAACAGTAACATAAGACACAATCTAGCTCCAACTAAACGTCTCGGGATTTTCTATATCGTGTTGATGATTTTGAGGACCTATACGAGACGTTGTAGCAGGTTGATTCATCTGTGGCCATCCTCCTGGAGGCAAAACCATCTCTGCATTCTGCTGCTGTTCTAACAAGGCTGCTCGTCGCCTTTTCCATCTAAAGAACTCAACGAGTAACGAACTTGCACTCATTGCAACTCCAAAGCCAGCAAATGTTGATAGCAGAATCGAAAGAACTGGTTGAACGCGAACCTAATACATCATACAGATGTAAAATTTAATCAGTTCAGTATGTCTAGTAAGCTCGAAAACACAATTTCCATCAATATCATTAGGTACTCCGTTTCTCTCATTTTAAGGGGGCGTTTGGCCATAAAGTTCTTGAAAGTTTCGGAGTAATCCAATCCTCTATTGATTTTCTAAAGCGACAACATCTTTCTTAGGCAATATAAGACACTTAAAATGAGACGGAGGGAGTATTAACTTACCAAAGAGTAGAAGATATGTGCAAATAGTACTACTAGGGCGAATTGGACCGATGCATATACCCAAACAAACCTTCGCTTAACTGCACCGTAGATAAAACCATAGTCAAAATACAAAAAAAGACACGATGGACATAAGATCCTTGACAACATTTTTCGAGAAATAACCAAACGAAGATCCAATGTATATATCTTCTTTCCTAATTAGTTGATTTCCGCTGAATTGGCAAGTGCACTTGAGTTATGACTCAGACTAATGTAATTGATAGATCAAAGCTTGTTAAATGTTACCGTTAATGATAAATCACATACCCATAGTTGAAGATGTCATTGACGCGAGTAGGCCTAGTACACAAGAAAAGGGAAGTGAAATAGCAATTGCACCGGTACCCATTTTCCCAACCTGCAGACGGGACAACTTCAAATTTAGTACGATAAATACGTTAGATGACTGTTTTCTCTCGAGATAACGAAAATCTTCTAAACATACCAGTAGCTGCTCAAGAAAACAAAAGTAGGCCAGCATGCTGACAATAACAAGAATTGGTAGTTCCTGCCAAACCCTGTCCAGTGTAGCAAAACTCAGAAACCGAATTTTATTGAGTTGTCACTGACAAAGACGTTTTATTGAAAGTAACAGCGCGATCTTAGTATTTATAGTTGAAAGAAACCAGTAGGATAAGCAGAGAAACGAGGAACGAGAAGAGAGGTCTTAACAATGTTGTTTGCTGATCAAGAACGGAACATGACTTTTTCGTTCAAACGTGAGGAAAGGTGGAATCTTTTATTTCTTAGCTGCTAAAATTTCTACGAAAAGTAGAAGGGTGTATGTTGAAATGATGAAAAGACATTTACCTGTGTCCGTTTAACTCCATATGTCGGAACCTATTGGATCCTGCATTTACATTTCGAACACTTTGCATACGCAAGAGTGTAACGGGGAGATTCTTGACTTCTTGTCTGCACACATCACATGTCTTGTTACCTTTGATACTAAACCATTTTAAAGCACATTCTTGATGAGCCAAAGCGAGTTCGCCTTTGCAGCTGCATTCCATCTTCAGCGTCTCTCCGCCTTCACACAACTCAACGAGGCAAATTCGACAAACAGCTTCCTCTTCTGGTATATCTTCACCACCCTGCTCATTATCCTCTGACAGAAAAAAATAATCGAAAGGGTACATCAAAACGGTGGATTCTTTTAACACTCCCTCCGTTTCAATTTGTTTTGTCTTACTTTCCTTTTTAGTCCATTTCAAAAGAACGTCTTGTTCCTTTTATGGCAACTCTTTCACATGACATGCTTAAGACCGTAAGATTCAAAAGTTTCTTTACTTTCTTAAACTCCGTGTCATGTCGAGTCAAAACCAGACAAACAAATTGAAGCAGAGAGAGTAATACATCAAAGCCTATGAATGCTTAAAACCAAAATCTAACAAGAATTATGAAATTGATTTGAAGCAATTGTTTACCAGGTACTTTCGTAGGACTCGTAGCTGGAACTGAGGAAGAATCCACATCCTTCACTTGAGGCGTTGAAGGAATAACTCGAAAGAAAAATTCTACTCTCCTATTGCTTCCCTCTTTTTCTTTGTTAATAACTGGTAAAGACATCGATCGTGATATGCACACATGTGTTTCCTTCGTCTGCAATAACAACATATCGTATTTCATATGAATGCATCAAAAAAGTATCAAGAATTCAACTATTCCTTCCGTCCTAATTTAAGTGTCTTAGTTTAAGACTTTTGAACCTTATGGTCTTAAACTAAAGATGTTAGATATAGAAAGAGTCTCTTTTCGGAACAGACTAAAAAGGAACACAAGATACTTAAATTGGGACGGAGGAAGTATATATATATTAATACGAAATCAATCAAGCAAATGTCGCGAGAACTTACACCAAGTGTTAGAGAGTTGTTGATGCTTCCACTAATAGACTCAGGATTTGAATGTGAAATTGGTGTAACGGGCAAAGACGAGGTCCTCTTGATGCGAGGCGTAAACATTTTAGTGAGTGACCATGACCTTGAAATGGATACCTTCTCTTGTTGTGGCACAACTGCAGCAACTGAACCTGAATCCGGTACAGTTACCTTCTCTGTATCCGAATTCATACGTGATTTCAAGCTCAGTTTAGGGAAAAGATTTCTAATGGTTGATTTTCCACGACACGGGGAGGGACCTGGTGATGAAGTAGTTATTCTTGAATCACAAGTACTAGGTGTTAAAAGGAAATTCACCCTCTTCGGTGTAGGCGTGAATGGTCTTTTAATCTGAACTAACTCTTGAGGAGACGCGTCTAACGTTCTTGAAGGTATGTCTAAGGATAGGTTTGGTTTCCTCCAATGTTTAGCATGTGTTGTTTCTTCAGTAATCGTGGATGACCTCTCGATCTGTACAACGAAGATACAAACAAGTTCGTTCAGTAAACTAGTAATCAAGAAATGCACTCGGGGTCCTAATTTTGTCGAAACACAAAGCAAATTCACTTCAAGAACTTGATCAACATCTCCAATTACACTACAAATTCATAACACTCCCAAGTCCTAAACCACATTTAGAAAAAGAACATAATAACATGTCTTTACACTCAAATCTCGTAACCTATACGTCACACAGAGACAACTTTTACCGTTGCGCTCTAAGGCTCCCCTTCAAAAAGTTACATACAACAAGTTACAAATAGACAAACAAACAGCCAAGATAAAAAAAAAAAAACACAGTTACACAGAAGTACACAAAAACAACAAAAGATTCATAAACTTATCTTTTCATTTCTCCTTCTTATCAAACCAACCAAAATTAAGAAAACAAAAGACTGTGTGATAAATACTGCGACAGAGCCAGAATTTTCACTAAGGGAATTCAAAATATACTCCGACAGTCTCAAATAAGTCGGGGTTGGTACATCTACTATATATACAACGGATTCATCTGAACTCATTACTTTTCACGTGAAGTATAAATTCGTGTAAAAATCCACTAAATTTTCAATAAATAGTAAATAAATATAATAGATTAAATACTAAGAACAAAAAAAATATCGAGCTAAAAATCCTAGATCCGCCTCTAACAACAACAACTAACAACCCCGCCTCAGTCTCATACAAGTTGAGGTTGGTATATCTACTATATATACATAAAAAATAATGTTTGACATGAATATACAGTATAATTTTTCGACAAAAAAAATTCAGATGAACCAGTTACGCGCGTGATAAACAAGAAATGAAAGCACAACAACAACAAAACAATTAAAAAAAAAAAGCAAATCAAATAGAAAACATAGTCACCTTAGGTGTTGAAATGACAAAATCATTTTCACAAACACCAATTTTTTCATCATTATCAACAACCTCAGCCATGATTTTCTCCTTATGTTCTTCACTCATGATCCAAATATTCCACAATCTACTAATAATACACTTTGTTTACTTAAAATTTGAAAATCTTGAAAAGAGTGAAAATAACAAAAGATTTTTTTTAAAAAAAAAGGTGTAATGGGAGTTTTTTTTTTTTTTTTTTTTTGAGAATCAGAATGTTTGTTACTTTGTATAATAAAATTATTTATGAATTGGCAAAGGAAAAAGTAATGAGAGGCTCTACTATTTATATATTTTTTTATCATTTTTCCCACTCCCCAAAAGTGTGGGCTCACTTACACTCATCACTCCACTACCTTTTTTGCAATAGTATGGGCAAATGTCATGCAAATTAAAACCATGTTAAATTGTGCTAACTGATAATACTTCGTTGAATCGATGATCTATCGAAAATTATTTATATATTATTTTTTATTTTGAAAATAGAGATAAAGTTTGTATATATATTGATTTTTTTCAGACTCTATTTGCAGGATCACATTGTAGTGGTACTATTTAGAATTTATACTTTTGGATTTCAATTATGAATTTTTCACATAATTTATTTAATTTATCAAGTTCGAAATTAATTATTTATACTTATTTAGGCTCTACCCTCCAATGGTAGAGATAAAAAAAATGCGTACGTTCTATCTTATTTAATTTCACTTATGGAATCACATTTCAGATATATTATTAGTATTATTATTGTTATTAATTTTTTATAAATATATATAGAGTCCGAATCAAAATTATCGAGTTTAGATGAAATCATGAGTTGAAATGTACTCTATATCAACTCATGTTGTTTCTGTTAGAATATGAACCTGAAAATTTTTAATTCATTTTCGATGATTATGTAATAGGTTGCACCCTTAAATGTAGAGTAACGATTATACATTGACATGATAAAACAGAAATCACCTTAAATCGTCTAGCTAACCTGCTAAAAACGATTTAAAATTAAATAACATAAAAAAATTAATGCACTAAGTTTTTATTATGCGTAGATACAGTTAATATATTATTCCAAATATTTATTTTTGTTCCCTAGCTTTAATTTATTCCATGCATAAATTCTACATGTAAACCACTCACAATAGTCCAGTCAGAAGTGACACAATTTTAACTTTGTTGTCTAATGTTTACCAATGTGCTTATTAAACTAATATTCTCTATCTATCTAAAAAGGGGAAAAAAATGTATTAAGTTTACTCTATTTAATTTAATTCGAACTCTATTAATTCCTTTACGTGTTATTATGATAAAGACAGTTCGATGCATAAAACATTTTATATTTGCAGAAATGAGTGTCATATAGATAGTTTACTCTAATGCAAGCATTAATAATTGCTTTCACGATTTGAATTAGTGACGTAGCTCTAGGTCATAAGAAAATAATGTTACCGTTGCTTCAAGATCTCCTTCGTAATTTGTTGTAATAGTGAAAAAAAAACCGGTTGATTCTAAAAAAAATTGAAAAAATATACATATATCGATGCAATAAGTTCTCATTGTGCAGCGGATCATAGTAGGATTTATTATACGCAATTTTATTTAGTATTTATGTAAGAAATTGTTTTCACAATTTTCTAATCACATAATAATAACTGTTTTTATCAATTACGTCAGGGCGATGATGACACATCTAATTAATGAGAAAGATAAATAAATAAGTTCTTAAAATGGAATAATTTTAGGTCATGATTTCTTATGGTGAAAGTTGTTTAAAAGAACTGTTTAATACCAAATGCAGTATTTTAACAGAATTTAATTTGCATTACCTAAATAATTATATTCATTAATGGAAAATACGTTTTAAAAGTGCATTTTCAAAGAAAATGTGGATCATATTACCCCATGTGTCAAATTTAAAATACTTCTTTTCGTTTAAAATTAGTCAATTGATATGATAATTTTTAATACGTGTGATGCATTGTAAAAAGCAAACAATAATTGGTTTTAGATAGGTTAATCTCTTAATTATTAGGCCTACTATAAAAATAAAAATAAAATAAAATAATTTATAAAACCAATAAATAAATATAGAAGATATTGAATTGTGACATGTGTTATATTACTAAATTTTTAATTTTTTTTATCAATACCTACCCCTGTTGGCCGGGATCAGTCCGGGCGTTTGGGGTAGGACAGGAGTTGATGTATTTTTATTTAATTTATGTGATATATTTTAACTGAATATAACGTTTAAAAAAAGAAAAATATGATAATTAGTTTGAAATATTTATATTTCTACGGTAAAAAAAAATTATTTTATAATTAAATTACTTTTATATATATAATATAATACGGAGTAAGATAATATATATTTTTTGAATAAATTGTGCGACTGTCGATCTATTATCATTATTAAAATTAAGACTGTGATGATTTAAAAACTTTATTTGAATATCACGGATTGATAAAATATTTAATTGTATTAGTTTCAAGCGATCATCGATAAATTCATGGTTTTGACTTGGTAGTTCAAAATTTATATCATACGTTTAAAATTATGAATTCAAATTTAGTATATGTTAAAGAAAAAAAGTAAGTGAATTTTAACATACTTATGCTTTGTATCAAAATGTTATATTCAAATAAACTCAATAGTTAAGAGTAGCATCCACCCTTACAAGTGAATCTACGATGCACGCTCAAAAAAATTTTATTTTTCAAAATTAAAAGACTCATATAATCATATCAATCAATTTGAAATCGAGTTTATCGAGGTCGGAACTTTCAAATTAGTATTTTAGACCCAAAAAGAATTAATATTATCTTTATTGGTGAGTAGGGTCTTAAATTGACTTTCCATATCAACAGTGAAAAAGTAAATTGGGCTAAAATATAATATATGAAACTTTGAACTCCTCAGAGGCAATTATCCATTCTAAAGTATATATCTTATTCTCACCACTTTTATTTACATAATGAGTACCTCATTTCTATTAGGTGATTATGAATTGCACCTCTAATTTTTCATTCGTTACATTAATCGATCCCTTGGAACATTTTCGAAATGCCTCTTCGATTTGATCTTCGAGAAATCATGAGAACGAACGTCACTTGATCACTTTACGTTGTGAATATATTCCATGTCACTCAGTAAGTGGTAATTTTTCACTGACTATTCACTCAATTACTTATGATTATTTTTTATCTATTTTATCTCCACTTTTGAATTTCATGATTATCGCTCCAAATTTCGATCTATATATCCTTCTCATTTGAAATAACTTTTCTTGATTGTCAAACTCAAGCTATAGTATCTATGAGTGTTAATCTAGTCAGATTTTTTTTTGTCTTTTCTTATTAACTATCAAAAAGGAATAAAGAAAAAAAATAAAATATATAT
>NC_028647.1:63736332-63744071 GCF_001406875.1 Solanum pennellii | reverse complement strand
AAAAAAAAAGAAATAAAAGCAAAGGTTCCTATGAAATCTTGAATATTAAACTTTGAATTTTAAATTACTTTTGTATTCGAAAATAGTAGGTAGTCGAGCGTGTTTTAGTTTTCTTTTCAGTTTTATTATGGTGTTAATTAGCGATTTTAATATTATATGTTTTTTTTTGTTTGAGTTATTGTATTAGTGACGCTATTATTGTTCTCTTCTTCTTTGTATTTGTTATGCTTTACTTGAACTAATAATAATCTATCCGAAATAACTTATCTACCTTCACAATTACGTAGAAATAAGGTTGCATACACACAATATACCCTTCACCTAGACTTCAGTTGTGAAATCACACCGAACTAATTTATTGTTATTGTTACTTTTTTTTTTAATTATTTGTTGTACAAAATTTGATGTTTGTTATGCTTTACTTAAGGCAAGCTGAGTGTATAAAAAACATACAATTATTTATATACATATTTCTTAGATTTTACTTATAAAATTATTTTGTATTTATTATTATTGTTGTTGGTGTATCATTTTCACTACAAATTATAAAAATAAAATAAAAATCTACAACCATCTATATATATATATATAGATGGTTGTAGATTTTTATTTTATTTTTATAATTTGTAGTGAAAATGATACACCAACAACAATAATAATAAATACAAAATAATTTTATAAGTAAAATCTAAGAAATATGTATATAAATAATTGTATGTTTTTTATACACTCAGCTTGCCTTAAGTAAAGCATAACAAACATCAAATTTTGTACAACAAATAATTAAAAAAAAAAGTAACAATAACAATAAATTAGTTCGGTGTGATTTCACAACTGAAGTCTAGGTGAAGGGTATATTGTGTGTATGCAACCTTATTTCTACGTAATTGTGAAGGTAGATAAGTTATTTCGGATAGATTATTATTAGTTCAAGTAAAGCATAACAAATACAAAGAAGAAGAGAACAATAATAGCGTCACTAATACAATAACTCAAACAAAAAAAAACATATAATATTAAAATCGCTAATTAACACCATAATAAAACTGAAAAGAAAACTAAAACACGCTCGACTACCTACTATTTTCGAATACAAAAGTAATTTAAAATTCAAAGTTTAATATTCAAGATTTCATAGGAACCTTTGCTTTTATTTCTTTTTTTTTTCAAAAAAACACTATAATTTTTTTTTTAAAAGAGAATAATTCCCTGTTTGGAAAGCATCCAATTCTAAAACCATTGGCACTTAAAAGAATTTTTTGCATCAAACTACAGTCTCTAATATACAAATTTCATTTAATTGTACACTTTATTTTCCTTTCTCTTTTTTCATAATTAGTACATCCAAACAGATCTTTGCAACTATACATATTTCAAAAAGGAACACTTTTTTGAAGAAAAAAAAAAAAGAAATTATTTCATATTTGATTGAGTCATGTCTCAAGACCGATCGAGTTAAAGATCTAGTTACGAATTCAACAAAATTCAATAACTTTATCCATGAAAATTATATTTATATCTAAAAATTTATTTAATATTTATATAAATATTCAGAGAGTTTAGTAAGTTATCTTTTCTAAAATTTCGCATACAAGAAGTTAAAATGTCATTTAGATATTTCTACAAACATAGATGACATATCCTTAAATTAAACTCATATTAAACAAAGTTTATGGAGGTAAAAGTATAGATAATTAAGTATTAAAAATAATTAAATTAATCCTAATGTGCTATAGGTAAAGTATGATTTTGACCCTTTTTCTTTTTTCTTTTTTACTTTAATCTTTGTCTGTCAATGATAGAAAAAGAAGAGAAAGCACAAAAGCAAGAAAAAGCTAAGACAAGTAGGTTAGATTGTTACAAAAAGGTTAAACTCATATAATTAGGCTTAAAAAGTTAGATTAGGTCTAAGTCTAAGATATGAAAATAACAAACCTAAAAGTTGGTTAGGTTCAAATTTATCATGTCAATCTAAAGATATTTACTTGTTGCAACAAAACAAAGTTAATGTATTGAAAAAATGAAATAAGTTGAGATTCGACTTATTAATTTCAAATTAGTTGAGATTCACCTTTAATAATCGAGGCAATAGGAAACTCGGTCACTTAACTGTATCTAATTTCAAATTAGTTGAGATTCGACTATGTAAGTTCTATGTATTCGTTGCGTTCAACATTTAAAAGTCTCACCAGAATCAAATTGTATTTTATATTTTTTATTTTTTATCTGGTGACTTGTGCTGGCATAGAAACCTCGGATCACATACCGCAAGGCCCCTTAAAGGGTGACTCCCGCAACGGAATTTCTCCATATCCAAAGTTCAAATCTGAAACCTTTTATTAAAGGTGGAACAGTCTCACCACTGTACTTCAACCCATGTTGCTGAACTGTCTTTTATGTGAGTTGCCAACTTGTCGTAGAACTCCTCTTTTATTGGGGATTTGGAGCAATAATACATTTGCACATCAACTTAAAAAGTAAAGACTCATAAGAATGTTTATCTACCCTAAAAGTTACTAAACTCACATAATTAGGCTTAAAAAGTAAGATTAGGTCTCAAGTGTACACATGAATTATAATATTTATTAGACATGTGGTCAAAGTCTAGATATAGAAATAACAAACCTAAAAATTGTAACACTAATTTAGTATAAAACTTAAGTGCTTCAAATTAATCATGTCAAATTTAGAGATATTTACTTTAAACAATGAATAAATTCACTAAATTAATGCCTAACAATAAAGTTAAATAGATTTAGGTTTAAACAAATTAAATTCAATCATGCCACTTCTCCACTAAAAACACATCTCCACTTTAAATGGTTTTGGTGGTAGGAAGATCAAAAAGAAATCTCGATCATTTAACTATATCTAAATTTCGAATAAAATTGACCACAAGAATTACTTTTATCCCCTCGAATCAGTATTTGAACAACTTATCAAAATTGAACCATCTTTTGTGATAATAGCCGATTTACTTCGAACAATTATCTTTTTTACTTAATAAACTTAAAAAGTAAGATTTATAAGACGGTTCTTTTACCATAAAGTTACCTAACTCACACTATTAGGCTTTAAAAAAAAGTGTTTACACATTAATTGTGATATTTTACATAGTGAAACTCTAGATATATAAAAATAATAGGCCTAAAGTTTGTAGCATTTATCTATTAAAGATCTTTTAAGAGTACAAATTAATTATAAAGAAAGTAGGTTTGAATTTATCAAGTCAAATTCTAAACATATTCACTTTGTAATAAAGCATAAAGTAAACGTGTGAAATTAATCGAGTTTGAGTATATTAATTCTTAGTGTCTACTTAATTTGATATTTGAAATGTTTATCAAAATTGAATCGTCTTTTATGTTAGTCGTTGACCTACTTCAACACTTCTCTTTTATCGATCGAAAGCAATAATACTTTTGTTTTATTAATACAGAAATTTTCACAAGTCAAGTGTAATAACACTGTTAACATATATAAGTTAAATTTGATAAGAAAATATAACTTCTTTTCATGCAGGAGAAGAAATTGTTGTTCGATTATTCTTTCACAAGTCAAATGTAATCACACTATCAACATATATAATCACAATTTATGTTTTCATATTTTCTAAAGTTCCCTATCATCATTTGAAAAAATTACAAAATATTCTACTCTTCTATTCTCGAATACATAACTTTACGCAATATATCAAGACGTGAGTCAAGTGATATATATCCAAAACCGAGACAAGACGTATCCAAAATCGAAACACGATGTCGGGACATTTTGAAATATATCCAGATTCCACCAAATTTAAAGATTTTTTGTAAAAAAAATAAATGTAATTGGTTCTTACCCTGGGATTTGTGTTTCAAGGTAAAATATTTCTCTGGAAAAACATTTTCTTCAAACCAATTGCAGATTATTAGGAACATATTTGTGTTCTTTTGCTCTTTTGGGTCCATCTTCTTTTTTCCCTTTTTCCCTTTTTCACATTAAAAACATCTTATGATGTGTCATCGTCATTCTTCAGAGAAACAATTTATTCACACTCGATATTTACATCAAACTACATCAAAAAATGTACACAAAAAACATGTCATGTATTTATAGATTTGATGCTAGTTCCTAGCGCGCAACAAATGTTTATACTATTTTATTTTATTAGGTTGTTATGAAAGAACTTTTCGCGTTTCCTTTTTTCCCCTTTCAACTCAATGAAAATCAACCTTTCCCTACTTTATTTTGAGCCTAATTTTGTTGAATATAACACAAGATATCCAAAGAGAAAAGAATGAAAGCTAAGTGTAACAGCTATAAAAGCACCTTCAACAAATACATTGTCAACAATCTACACAATTGGGGTAGAGAACATTCATATCAAAGAAAGGTAACATTATAATTCCAACTTTAATAATAATTGACTCAACCATTTATAAAGAAGCTACAAAAAGTTGTACTTACCCTACCCTATAATAATGTGGTGTCTTAGGTCGTTTGGTAAAGTGTATTAGTAAATGTCTGCATTAACTTTACATTTATTTACAATTTACAATTATGGTAGAAAAGTTGTAAAAATGATTTTAGAGGGGCAATGAGTTATGTAACCATGTTAATTCATGCATTATTAATACCTAGTAATCTATGGTATTAGTAATACACACATTAATACACGATACAGGAGTAGCAAACAAGATATACCAATATACGTAGTTGATGCATGCATTATTTTTACTAATATATTCTACCAAATAACACCTTAGTTCATCTTGCAAGAACTTCGACTATTCCATCCTACCTGCTAGCTCCCACCAATACAAATACCAAATAGGCTTCACCTTCCAAGGTGCAAATGAGAAGAAATCACCGGTATTTAGCACAAAGCGTAGTAAAGCCAACACAATGTGCATTTGCAAGAAACAAACTAATAAAATATCCAGAATCCGGTTTTTCTACTGAGAGATATTATAAGGATGAAGTAATGTTCTCCCTTATTCTTGAGGGATCTTGTTATTCTATCACAACTAGGATGTCTGGGAATCGTCATCGTAGAGAGTACAAATATTCACACTTGCATTTCATGTTTCGTCTCTGTTTTAGGCAATATATTGACTTCCTTAAACAGACAATGAAACCAGAAACACAAACAATACAAGAATCCGTGATAAAATCCGGATCATGCAACGGAACAAAAATGACTTAACCTTACTTAACATTAACAGAATACTTTTCACTTGAAATTGTTACAGCATCTTAAATTAGATGAGAGGTCATAAACATAATCTGTCATTAATATTAGAGGTATTCTTTTCGAACAGGGAATCAGGAAACTGGAAATTGGTAATAAAATAAGGAAAAAGTTACAAAACAAAATTATGGAAATCTTCCACGAGTAAAAGATTGACTCAAAACTGCCATCAGTAACAGATATCAAGTAACTGTTTGTCGAAAGCGCATCCCTTGTTTTCCACATTGAGAGAACAAATCTAAAGGAACATTTCTATTTCCTCACATAAATATGGCTACTCAAGATTATCACTTAAGGAAATAGATAAATTTACCTCTCCAGAAGCATCACCAGTTCACAATGAGGAGAATGTGGAAAAAGATCAACAGCCATGGCTTTGACAGGTTTAAAAGGCTCTGAATTGGGCATAGATTTGGTCCTATGTCGTGCAAGAGTAGCGCTGCTCATCTTCCTCCATAATCTGTTGTTCCTATTATCCCCCTTTTCCGATTCGTCTGGAGAAGGTGTGCAGAGCTCAATAGCGTTTGCAACCAAGCTTTCAGGATTACAGGAAATGTAACTGAAAAAGAACAGTTCAACATAAACAAAAGTTAGACCAAGGAAATGGAGAAGGGATAAGTTAATGCATAACGGAGCTTACACAAGCCTCCTTAGACGTGAGTTAGTCCTTAAAAGTTTGATAACCTACAAGCATAGAGAACAAAAATTAGCACAAAGTCGCTCATTTCAAGTCTCAACATTTCAAAAACGTAGGAAGCACATAGTAGCACAAAGAACGTAAGAATCACATTGTAATATCTATCCTGAGGGTCACATAAAACAGGGATTAGATCAACGATAAGATGAACTCTTCATCCGTGCATATAGCTTAGAGACTGGTGACCAGCATCATAAGGAACCAAATTTTCTGTCATCCACATATGGCACGAATTTCTGTTTATTACACTATATCCTCCCATTTCTAGCGTAATCTTTTACTCGTAACACCAAGATTCTGGCCTCCATGCAGAACTTGATGCATGCAGCAACTAGAAGTCAAGGAAATGTTATACAAAATTCTCCGGTGTTATCTGAACAATAAAAAGTCATAATAACATTACACTAAACTCGTCTAACAAGTGAGTCCTAAATGGAAAGCAGATCTTCTCAATGGCCAGAAGGAAGATTTCTCAAGTTGCATATGCCTTACGATGTGGCTAACAGACATTAGAGAGCAGCAGCATACAAAGTACTAAACCAGATAACAAACAAGGACGAAAGCAGAGAAATCACTTACAGTGGGATGAAGTCCAGCACGTGGAGGATCTACAATTGCAACAACATTCTTGAAATGTTGCACTGGAGTGGTCAAATTATCTGATGAACACTTCTTAAGTTGGGTTGCTGGTTCTGTAGTGCCATCTGCTGAAGATTCTGACAAGCTTTTACCATTGGTACACTCAAGGCCTGTTTTTTCCTCCGGTTCAGCGGCGCTATCCGTAGAATACATATTCTCAGTAGGTGTAGAATCTTGATCAATGCACATGCTTTTACCATTTTCAGACCCAATACCTGATTCCCCATCTGTTTTCGATGCATTAACTATAGAATCAGTCTTCTCAGTGGAAGTAGTATTTTCTTGGTTTTTCTTTTCTTCTATATCTAGAAGTCCATCTACTTTCGCAGGTGAAGCAAGATATTCTTTCAGTACAGATCCCATGACATCCTCTGCCTGCAATCTCATAATGCAAATTTTGGAATTAAAATGTGCAGAACAAATTCGGATACAAAAGATACTCTATGCTACAGAAAGAGGGAAAGTACAGATAAACATGGTCATTGTTTCCACAGAAATCTAAGCCAGAGCTCCCGAACAAAGCTAACTAGTCTTTACCTACAGGTTGTTTCAAAAATAAGATAGCTTTCCAACCCAAGTTCAAATATACTTCAGAATGTGAAGGCAGATTCATCAGGCTTATACAATTGGTTCCTCAACTTAAAATACCCGATATATCTTTTTCCTAAACTAGAAAAGTCTTGTATATCTTTAATGAAGTTATACGAAAACTTTAGATAGTTAGAATCTCCTGCTAGATTAGTAACATCATCTCCCAGGTAGCTAGGTCAGCAAGAAGCTAAAGGCGGCTCATAAATCATAATATCATTTTATTGAAACAACAAACCTCTGCAATTTCCTCCAAAGCAGTAAAAATTCTCTGGCCTTGAGCACGACATTACAATGACTACATCGGAACATTATAGTTTCTCCAAACATCAGGTCTAATTAGATTGGCTCAAACAGGGAATGTAGTAGTTACTCACTAAGGACAACATTCTTGAAGCCCCAACATAGAAGCAAGAAGTATAATTTGGAACACAAAATGCACCACCTACAGCCATTTCTGATTATCCACTAAGCTGAAAGCAGTACTTAAATTTAGTAACCACATGACTTAGTCAACCTGATTTAAAAAGCTGCATGAATTATTAGTTTACTAAACATAAGTGGAGAACATAAGGTGTACAG
>NC_028647.1:63734023-63735599 GCF_001406875.1 Solanum pennellii | reverse complement strand
CTCCCCTTTGTTTCTTCTATCAAACATCCCTCCTACTAGTACTAGCAGGAGTTGGTTGGGTGTGTGTTCGGGGTTTTGCTGGTGCAAGACTGGTGGGAGGATAGGTGGAGGAGTGGTTCATGGAAGAAGAGAAAAAAGCAAAATTTCTTTTCATTTGTTCTAGCCTCGGTGGACAGAGTTATTTGGTATTTGTTGTAGTAGGTAGGTCTGGCAAGTATATTGTGGAATTAGGCGAGATGCACTCAAGCTGGCCCGGGCACTGTGATTTTCAAAAAAAAAAAAAGAAGTGCAAAAGACTTTTGAAAGAAACACTAAATTACACTAATTTTGGTGATTTTCACGCGCTTCAACGGTTGTGTGGAACACCAAAAATGGCCACATGGGCCAAAAAGGGGGTATTAGTACTCTTCAAAGTTCTAACAACTATAGGGGCAACAAAACCAAACCCAGTGAAATCCCACAGGAACTATAGGGGAGTCATGGTAAAACCCATATCAAACTCAGGTTCACCTTGCTTAACCTTGGGTTAATTTACTTCACATAATTGAGAAGAAAAATTTCTGAATCCTTAGTCCTAGGAGGACCCCCACAAAGTTTGTCTTTTTAAAAACCAAAGACTAGTTTAAGGGGGTCTGTAATTCTGTATTTTCCCAAAAGTAAATCATCACTGCATAGTTTCATGGCAATGACCGAAAGCAAGTAAAATAAAATGTGAACGAAATCCATTGGTAGTGACTAGATATGTAAACCAAGTACGACAAAGATCAGAGGACAGGCCAACATTACAATAGAGGAGGAAGAAATAGTGAGAAAACCAGTAATGATCGTAGTCCAATCTGACCTTTCCACAAATAAATCTACAGTTCTTTATCCCATTGATTTCAGCATTTCTTTGAGCATCAGAAACAGCAGAAGCATTCATTTCAATGCCCACAACCTGAAGAAATGGATGGTTAGAAGAACTTCTTATCATCTCAAGACATCCAAACATATTCAAAGTGCATATAGATTTTACTTTTTAATAAGACGCACTACTCTTAAATGAGAATTGAAATACTAATCCAGTAACAGAAAATGAGGTAGCATTGTCGATATTCTATTATCTTATAATCCCCTAAAAAAATTCTCCCGTGTTTCAAAAGCTTAACCCATTTTCCTTCTTGACTAGCCAAATGCTTGACTACTTCCTTAAACTGGAATCTTTTTTCTCCCTGCAACAATTAAACAAACATATCCGTCCAATTTACTGAGTGCCCAAATAAATACAAACAAATGCAAACTGTTACTAACTTGTATTTCTTGAATTTGGATTGATATATTTGTTTTTAACCAAACTTCCATTTTTTAGTTTTAAACTGTTACTCCTACGAATTGGATTTATATCCAGTTTTCCATTTTGGAACATCCAAAAACTATACTCACTTCATATAAAGAAAAAAATTTCCTTTGATGAAACCTTTACAGTGTTAGAAACAACTCTTTCTCTTATTTCATTTTCCAGAATGAAAAAGTAAACGTATGAGCCTGTATTACACATCTGCACTATCGAGTTTTATATATATATATATATATATAT
>NC_028647.1:63681679-63733311 GCF_001406875.1 Solanum pennellii | reverse complement strand
TTTATATATATATATATATATATATATATATATATATATATATATATAAAGTCAAACTACGACATTCAATTGGGGACAGCACATAAATTTGATGCTTAATTTGCCTAACTAAACATAATAATTTACATAGAATGATAAAATTGCTCTTAAACTCCTGGGGTAATCAAAGTAGAACACTTGTTTTTTACCAGTAATAGGCAACTTTATATAGTTACTTCAGCAAAAAGGAGATGATCGGCAGTTATAACAAGTGTGTAATATGTGGGCCAAAAGTTAACATCATGACACAAAACAATTTCATCAACAACATAACCAGGCTGATCTCACAAGTAAAATTGGGATCTGGGGAGAGTGGAGTGTATGCAAACCTTACCCCTACCTTGTGTGACGTAAAACAAATTCAAAACAAAAATTTAAGATTTAATTAGAGTGGTGAACATTACCATACCAACTCGATTTGCCAGAGTAAGACCAATTGTTCCAGTTCCACAGCAAACGTCAAAAAGTAAGGTATCAGGACCCAAGCTGGCCCAGTCCCCTGCAAGAGAGTATAACTTCTCTGCAGCAAGGGTGTTCACCTGTGCCAAATGAAGAACTTAAAAAACTCGCAACTTCTGCAAGAGAGGGAGAGACGGGGGGAGATAAGAATAGGATCAGCTTAGGACAGAGAAAATAAGCAATGATCTCACCTGAAAGAAGGCCGTCGGCGAAATACAAAACTTAAGTCCATTAATATAATCGTGAATTTTTGCTTCAGCAACTGCATTATCTGCATGCAGTTCAGAATAGCTTTCCTCTCTGGGAAATGGAAGTACACGTAGAGGAGCATCTGCTGGTGCTACATTTGATATACCAGTGTGATCCTGCATTAAAAAGTAACAGCATCAAGGTTGGTTAAAGGCTCCACTGGAAGAACATGTACATAACTCACTAGTATGAAAAAGCTAGCATCTTGAAAAGGTCAAAAACAAGAATATTCTATGAAGCAAGGAAACAGGTATAAATAAAAGATTTAAGACGAGGATAAAGATAGTTTTTATAACTCCCAAGATCCATGGCTTATGTCCACTTTTGAGCAAGCTGTTTTGCTTATATATATTAGTGAGAAACAAGTACCAGATTTTTAGAATTAACCAAAGCTTCACCCCGCTGTCATCATAAATTGAGAAAATTGGAAATAGGAGTGTACAATAATAAAGAAAGAAAATTTGTATGACAACCACCTGAACTACCAGGGCAGTAAGAGGTAATGTTGGTGATGCAATAGAAGCTCCCATAGCAAATGCTTTGGCCAATCCTTGAAGTTCATCATTGACTAATGCATCGTCAAAAGACAGAGTGGAAACCTAGCAATCAAGGAGTAAGAAAAATGAAAAAAAAAAAAAAAGAGCAGCAGTGAGCAAGTCCTAAGCAAAAAGTAAAATCAACTGCTTCATCACTGAATCAGAGAGATCACTAATACAAGTGTGGATCATACAGCTAGCTGCTCATTTTGCTGAAAATGGTAGACATTAAAAAGGACAACCCAGTGCGTGAAGCATCTCTGCATTCACAAAGGGTCCAGGGAAGGACCGCATCTCAACGGGTGATGTAGGTAGTCTACCCTGACACAAACATGAATGGTCCATTCCACGGATCAAACCCCTGACCTATAGGTCACATGGAAACAACTTCATCGTTGGTCCATGACTCTCCTCCTGAAAATGGTATATATGTAGGAACAAAAGAAGGACTAAGTTAACTAGAAAAAAACCTGAACAATCAGCATAACCTCTGAAATGTTTGCACTGGGATTTTCCACCTCTACAATTTTACCAGGCATGCGACCTTCTCGAACCTGGAAGTAGATATACCGAAAGAACCAGTCAGTTGGCTGAGCATCACAACAATACCCCCAATAAAAGAAAGAAAAATACTTAATCTGTCCAGCCACACTAACAATGCACATTGAATCATCTCTGCATGATAGTAGAGGCTGAACAAACTATTAGGTCATAGAAGCAGTTAGACATACAGTAAGTTGACGCCAGAATCCGGTATTATTCAATCTGTTCCAAATAGGTAGGGTTGACTGTTGTAAGAATTCTTGAAAGATAGCAGCATATTTACAGGCAATTCTGGAAACATTTGGGCAGTCCACGGGTTCCTCAACAGCTGTCACACCCTCCCTGGTACAAGGATAATTTCTGTTAAATGAACTACAAAAAGAAAAAATAAAACTAGATCTTAGAAAACTTCAGTTGCCTTTATCCACCTGAAATTTCCAAGCTGAAATCCCACAGTTGGCTTTCCTAGTACAGAGAATCCTGCAGAAAACTCACACTTGTTTCGATATCCAGTGATAAGTGGCGATTCAATTATTCCCTCTAGTTCGCATGGAAGACCACCTGCTCAAACAAATGGTTGAGCGAAAGGTTATATCATTTTTTCTTTGTCAAATGCTACTGGTATTCAGGCACTCGCATGTAACACATGTCAATGAGTATACAATTTTATAACTTCTAGTTAAGCGGTGTATTTGAGTAATAAACATAGGTAGGAGAAAGTGCCTGATTGTGATGTCTGACTTTGCCTCCAGCCACCAAATATAAGATATCTTCATTCTTTTGGAATTACTTAGCATATATACTATAAAGAAATTAAATGATAAGCTTAAAATAAAAGTCTATTGATCTCCTCTAATCTAGTTCGAACTTGATGTGCGATTGTTAAGATATTTGAACTTGATGTGTAAAATGATAGTTTGGTTGGGGGGAGATATAGATATAGCTTTCGTGTTATAATATCATATACTCTATTCGAATAAGATACATTGATATTTACATAAAAAATAGTAATTTATTGAAATAACATGTTTAATCTTCTGTTATTATAACTTAATCGCATATTTTATGTAGGCATTAAAAAGGAGCAGATATATCTTACTTGAATAGAATAGCATATGATTAATAACACGATGTCTATACCAATTTATATTTATATCTATGCTCATCACCTACCATCATTATGCATGCCTCTTACCAATTACAAATCAAGTGCAAATAATCTAACTTAAGAGGAGATCAAATAGGCTACTGTTCCAACTTCCTCATTCAATTTATTTATGTTTAGTATGTCATGCTAACAATCCCAACGAAAGAAGATAGCCATATAAGTTTTGATAATTAGAGGAAAAGTCATAAATCACAATAAGACACTTTATCCTTTAACTTCACTTTATAAGTCAAACACATAATTTAATAATATATGTGATCTTCTACCATTATATACTCATTGATATGGGGGGTACACACACAAGGGCGTGCTAAGAAACTAGTATAGTATTAACATAAGCAAAATACCTAGTTCACCTTAAACACAGTGAACAGGACCAAATCATTTGTCTATTAATTACAAAGATATAGTCATAGAGCCAACTTGCAGCCGATGCAATTCAAAAATAGCATTACCTATTTCCCTAGCTTTGAGAATCCATTCTGGAAGTGGAACGCCATTCGGGCAAGCTTTACGTGCATTTCGAGTCTATGCATATAGAAGATGAAAAAAGGGTCAAAAAGTCTATTTTTGCTATCCCTGGGAAAGTGGCAAGTGACATTATAACAATATGGAATAAGGAGATAAGATATACTAACAAGTGTTTTGAGAGTTCGCGTCAAAGAGCTCTTCTTCTGCTCCAGTTGATCAGCATATGGCATTTTAGCAAGAGGAGTCACCACATCCCGAACACACCTACCCTTCAGAACTGAATCACTGGTCACTGGGTCCTCAGCCTCACTTTCCTCTGATTTTTTAGTCAAATCCAAACCGTCTCCAGTTTCGGTTTGCTTTTCACCTTGTTGATTGTTGTGAAATGAGGACATTGCCGAATTACCTTTTCTCTCAAATGCCCGCGGAATAATATCTCCAACCTTTAAAATCTTGTTGCCAGCAGGCTTTCCATCCAACTCCTGCATAGTTTAAGCTGACAAATAAAGTTTCTGATAATAGAATAACTGCATATCACTCTAATCAAAATTAAGACAACAAAGGAGTACCTTCACAGCAGTTTTCACTTGTTCTGCATTTTCAAAAGTAGCAAATCCTACAGCCATGCCTTTCTTCTTTTTTGCTGATTTAAAAGTAACACCCTGAGATTTAAGGAGTCAACTCCAACAAACATCTCATTTGCGTCATAAAAAGAATCGATGAAGAACACTATAACAATACATCAAAAGATATGAGTAAGGATTATGTTCTCTAGGGAACAGAATCCTGATTTCCAGGAGAGCAGACTTGTCCAGCCATAGAGCAAACACCCGTACTTCTACAGATGCTAACAGTGTTACCGCAAATAGTCTACAAAATTAAACACTTATTTAAACAAACAACGAATTCAAGCGTAAAAGGGTGCGGTCTAGTGTTAATAAGGTGGATTGAGAACCATGAGGTCTCGAGTTAAAATCCTAGGGAAGACAAAAACACTAGGTGTTTCTTCCTACTGTCTTAACTTTGGTGAACAAAATTACCTGGTACATATACTGGTGGGAATCAGCTACCCCATGAAATTAGCGAAGGTGCACACAAGCTAGCCCAAACACCAAGGTTATTTTTTATTTAAAAAAAAAGAAAACAAATAATCGTTTCATCATCAACCTTTAACTGAAAACCAAGGAAAAGCACCTAAAGATCCCACCGCCCTCCAATTTACAACCTTTCCAAGATACTGACTGTTTACACCTCCCTGTGGATCTTTCACTTAATTTTCAGTACAACCCAAATATACTAGGATTTCACAGGATTTTGTAATAAATTATACAATGAGAATAAAAGGCCATGGAATGTTTAAAATCTTTCCTATACTCTTCTAGATCGGAAAGAAAAATGGAACCGTTGGAAGTTCATTCGACCAGAGTATTCCCAGCGGATAAAGGTTTGCACTTTGCAGAAAATTAAAAATGATCCTTTCATCAGAAAGAGACCAAATTGTTGACGTTACACTTTTGGCATAGTGCTTTCAGACTATTCATAGTTTCCAACAACTAATCTTCTGGCTGATGAATTCCCATAATCTTATTCACCACAAAATAAATGCATTGGCATCCATTAGTGTCTAATTAACAAAAACAAACAAGAGTTAACAAAGTTCACATATGTGAAGTTCGCTTCCAAATCGTAATTAGTGAGAACTAAAACTTCAACCCAATTTTTTTACTGTAGCTTAATAACAACAGTTATTGGTTTTCCACTACTCAAAACTGGGAATTGCCAGTATCTGAAAGAGAAAACACAAAATACACCATGACAAAACAAAAACATACCCCATGTTAATCCACAAGTGAAGTCCGGAGAGGGTGATGTGTACACAGCCTAACCACTACCTACCTTGTGAAGGTAGAGCGGTAAATCTTATAGACACTCAGCTCAAGTAAGGCATATCAAAAATCAAGTATGTAAAGCAAATACTGTAGTAAAGAAGTCATACTAACTACAATGTAGAAGAGAACAGAAGCAACAACCAAAAATATGATTTTTGAAGCAAAGGAAACAACACCCAATACTAAAGTCGAAGAATATGCTAGTATGGAAGTGATAATAACAATACTCATAAGAAAACTACTCAAAGCTCAACTATCTAATAACCTTCTATCTTAGTCCTCGACTTCCATATCCTTATAATAGAAGTGATCAGAAAATAAACACCAAAGGAATTGGACGTATATGTTTAATATCTAAAAAAATTCATCTTTGAGCAAACAACTTACATGTTCTTTGAGGAAACACCTTAAATTATCTGAACTCCACTTCATGGGAAGGTTCACCAAGCATTTTGACAACCCAGAAACCGAAGAACATTCGTCATCGTCTAACGCCTCAGTCATCATAACGTCATTGCGCTTCTCTTCTTTATCCTCTGCCTTCTCCCCGTCGTCGTCAGCAGCCGTCTTAGCCATCTTCTTCGCCCGGTCAGAAGTCGGGTCCCATGTATTATCGGGTCGGACCCTGAGCTCTGATTCACCATGAGCGTAACGGCAGGATTCACCATGGCTACATGAACCATCATTTCTTCGAAAGTAAGAACAAAGTGTCGTCTTCCATAATGGATTTTGTTGTTTTTGCTCTGTTTCTGTTACTGTTTCTGATCCTTCTCGCTTTCGTTTCTCCGTCGGTTCCGCAAGAGTTTCCGTCAACTTAAGCTGCTCCGATGTTTCATCTCCGTTCAATTCCGATTTCACGATTACCGACGAATGGAGCTGCTCCGATGAATCCTCGCCATTCAATTCAGTTTTCAGAGTTTCCGGCAACTGAAGGTGCTCCGATGAGTCATCTCCATTCAATTCCGATTTCACGATTACCGGCGAATGGAGCTTCTCCGATGACTCCTCGACGTTCAATTCAGGGTTTACAGTTTCCGTCGACATTGGGAAAGAAGGGTTTTTCGAATTTTTCTGCTGCTGTTTTTGACGGCGGTGACAATTAACTCCCCACTACTGTTCAGTTATTTATTTTTTTTAATCTTATATTTGCTATAATAATAAAATAATAATATAATAAACCTAATGAACTCATTTTTAAAAATATAAATACGAAATTTAACTTATTAAATTTTGTTATTGTTAAAGTAAATGTTTAAATTATTTACTAACATGAAGAAATAAACACTTGAATACTATAGGATTTTGGGTTTATTTGTTTAAATTTGAATAATTAGAGTATCATTTATTTATACACGAATAAAATTAAAAATTATAATTATCAACTAAAATAAGATTAAAGATTATAGTATTTATGTATAGTGTCTTGTATTAAATTGTAATTTTGACAAGGCTAAATTTGATGCACATTTTAATAAAAAAAAATAGAGATGCCAGAGAGATTATGAGAGGGAGAGAGAGGTGAACAAGAATATCAGATATACAATTGATTTGTATACACGATGATAATTGTATCATAAATATAATTGGTTTATATCAAAAGCTAGCTACTAGAAGGAGGAAAGAGACGAGTGAGTTTGAGAGGACAAGGTGTATATATCTAATCAAAAATTGTTTAATAAATACAATTGATTTGTATTAATAAATAAAATTTCATCACAGACTATTTGTATTTAATTCCTTGGTGCAAATCAATTATACCAGGTATATTAACGAAAATAATTTATATCCAAATATATTTAAATTAACTAATCATATCAATAAATTAAATTGTATCATTATTGCAATTCATAACAAAATATATTTGTATTCATTTGGTGATTTGTGTATTGTTTATGTGTTATCGTGTGTGTTTTGTGACATTAATTGTTTTATTTGTATTATTCATTATTACTTATATATATGTAGCGAATGATAATTATTTCAAATTAGAGCGATATATATATATATATATATTTTTCTTACTGTGTAATTTTCTCTATTATAAACCTCAAGTATCTTTTAAGATAATCAATAAATATAACAAATAGGTGCTCTTAAAATTTACATCTATTTTCTATTAATTATTCGTACCAATTTTATGATATTTGATTAGCATTCAATAACTCCTCAACTAATTTTTACACATTGAATGGAGGTTTCTTCGACAAATCACTCTCTTGTCTTTTTTTCTTTTCCTATTTTTTTTATTATTATAATTTTGATTAAATTCGTCTATAGCCTTTTAAAGTTGATATCAAATTTTATTTAAACATTTTAATTGGGTGATGTTCATTTTAGACATTTTATGTAGGATTCCGTTATGTCAATTTAACACTTTTTTGAATAAGCAAAAAATTGAAAGAGAATGTAATACACTGGTTGATGATATGACAAACAACAGTTAAATGATTACATATGTAATTTAAATTTACAAATTACTTTAAAATCTATTTAGTAAAGAAAATAAAAATATTATTCTAAAAAAATCAATTCAACCCCCTCCCGAAGGTAGTTGTTGTCTTTTCTACTACATCCAATAGTTTTTTAATTTTTTTAATCGACTTTTTTTAAATTGTTTCGAATCTTTTTTTTTCTTTTTAGTGTTGTCTTGTGGGGAAAAAAGAGGGTGGCGGAAGAAAATAAATATGAAATGTGAGTGTTGGTATCCATTCTCCGATAAAAGGTAAAACGAGGTGATTGTAGATTTATAAAAGACTAAGAAAAATGACTTGAAAACGGATTTGAATAAAAATTTCGACGTCCATTGAATGACTTTAATATTCAAAAAAATGGTGGAAGGTGATAGCTTGAAAAATAGAGAAGAAAAAGAAAAATAAAACAAAAAATTTAAATAGTTTTTCACGCTCTATTGTTAAATATATCACAGTCACTTTGATATATCTGCAAAATGACACAACAATATCTTATATAAAACTTAGTGCAAACTTTAGAGGGAATTACTGATCAATTCGAAATTGATATATATGAGCTAAATAATTTTTCTATTTTTATAATAATTTTTTTATATATATAGTGAGATTACATTGTTTATGTTATTATAGAAAAAATTGTTTTCATTTGTTATGTTGTTTGTACGGTTCTTATTTATTCGTTTGTATATTTATTTTTCATAATAATGCAACCATTCAAGAACAATTTTATTTTTATTTTTTTAAAAAAATAATTTTGTATAAAAATTATAATTAAATAAGAAATATTGTATCTTGTAAGTGGGATGAATGCTAGTAAAATGATATAAATTAAATGCACCACGTGGTAGACATACTGTTTATGTACCATAATTTAATTAAATAAATTAACGGTCCAAACTCTTCCATTGTCACATGCTCTCATCCCTTCAATTATTGCTTCATATATTTTTCGTAATAAAATGATTAGATAAGATATGATATAATGTATTTGTAATTTATCGAGAAGATAATTTTAGTTATATAAATTGAAGATCAAAATTTAAAGTTAAGTTCTTCAATTAATTTTGTAAAAATGGTTCGAAATATATTTGGATTTGATTGAAATTGTTGTAACAATTTCAAATTCAGGACAAAATCTGTTATATTTTTATATTATTTAATAGTGTATTTTAAATATATAGGTGTTCACGTGGATAACTGGACATTATAAATAGTAACATGTCCAGTTAGACATTTATATATATTTAAAATACACGATTAAATAAAACAGGGATAATAGGTCTCGCAAAAAATGATATATTTCACACTTCTTTCTCATTAGTTTTCCCATAGTGTGTGAGATAATGTGATTTGATAACATTTAATTGTAGACATTAAAATTTACGTTGACGTGTTTAATTTGAATGGGGACTCTAGTAGATATGATCAGCTTCAATCAGAATTCTTAAATGCTACTCAACCTAAATCTAGTTTATGTCTATACGAAGGATATTAAATTCTCTTTAAAAAGATTAATAATTAATTGCAAAATTAACAAAAAAAAACAAAAATAAATAAATAAAAAGTAAAAGTATAACCTAGAAGAATAGTTAATTTCTAAGTTCCTGACAGCAGCATCGAAAACTGTTGGTATCCTTTATATAAAGATGAACTAAAATTTAAGATCGAGCAATCTCCAAAATTTTATCGAACACGTCAGATAGAATCCAATAATTTTCAATATCTAACTAGAATCGAAACGTTAGACGCTATAATTTATAGGTTCACATGATATTCCATCAATATGACAGGATAAATATTTCTTAAGACTATCTAATACCTCTAATAAAACGTAAAATAAATTTAATCTTATAAATTATCACGAAATTATCATACGTTATACGTCACGATAAACGATTTAGTTAGATGACACAAATCCCATATAAAACCTAAACCTTAACTAGGACCCTACTTCCCCTGCAACAACTTCACAATCCTCTCACCGTTTGACACGCAGTGGATAACCGACAAAGAGCTTAATTTTCGTACAGTTCAGCAGCTTCTTTATAGCATCTTCATACTCACTCTTTTTCATTCACAGATCCCAAAGTTCCAATCTTTTTTCACAAATCTTGATACCCTTTTCATATTTGAGTGAATTTTTTTGACTAATTTAGTATGTAGATTTTGATTTTTATGTGAAAATATGAGGCGGGTCGAGCTCAATTATGGGTGATGAATTGGGGTTTTGAGATGGGTATGAATCAGTTTGAAGAAATGGGGAAAAGGGTTCCGAGAAGGGTGTGGCTTAGATCTCAAATGACAATGGTATTAATGGTGGGTGGAAATCACACTTCATCCAGGTTTTGTACTCGTTAATCTGTTTGAATTTGTTGTTTATAGGCTTAAATCTACTGTTTTTAGCTTCTGTGAAAACTTCACTTGCTGTTATAGATCTTGAAAGTTTAAGAAATCTTAAAGAAAAAAATGGATATGAAGGTTTTGAAATGGCAATTTCTTCATGGGTCGTTAGTGAAACGTTTGATTCTGAAAGGGTTCTTGTTTGTTACTGTTATGATTGTTGTGTCATTTGTTCAAATGACACATATGATTCAGAAATCTGAACCTATAATGTTGAATTTTGGTGTATGCCCTTTGAACTTTGGGTCTGATGAGTATATGAATGTGACTGGGTTCTTTAAACCTGTTTCTGGATTGGGGATTTCGCTGTTTGGAGCTTCTTTGATGAAGCGGGACGACGAAAAATTGACCAAGGATGTGTTTAAGGAGCTAATGGAAAAGAATTTCTTGGATTTGAATGCTAATGCATTGTGTGTTGGGAAGAAATCGTCGTTTGCAGCTTTGGTGCTGCGAGAATTGGGACTCTTGAGTGCTGTTGGTGTTGATGCACACCCGTATTTTTCTCTTGTATGGAGAAGATTTATGTACGAGCTCGATCATGAGAACAATTCTTTCGATTTTGTGTTCTCGAGGGATCTGGATAAGGTCACTGTTCCAGCTCTTATGGTGCTTGAGATTGAGCGTGTCTTACGTCCAGGGGGCACCGGTGTTATGCTCGTGGGTTCTAGTAGTTTCTACGCGGGTAACTTGGTAAAAGGCAACTTGATAAGGTCTGCCACCCCAGTTTCGTCGTTCTTGAAGAGTTCTGATGTTGTGCACGTATGTGGGGTTGGCACGTATACTCTAGTGATGTTCAAGAAACGATCAGAGATTGTTCAATCTCTCGTGCATTCTGTGCTTCCTGCTAATTGTCCTTCCAATGTGAACAACAAGCCGTACTTGAAGCACCTTGAGCCACTCGTGGAAAAGAAGCTTGGACAGTTTGACACACAAATCTCATACTTGCCCAAGTTCATGAACATCTCATCAAGGAACAAACTGGTGTATATCAACGTTGGTGCAGGGGAATTCGTAGAATCAACTCTTGCAAGAACATTCAAGCCTCATTATCCGATCCCTCACCACTTGTTCAATGTTTTCGTCATTGATCATAACACCTCCACACTGTCTTTATATGTGAAGAATCCTGGTATTAACTTTGTGTACCATCCAGGACTTGCTGTCGCCGGAGAGACTACTTTGTCATCTGTTGACACTGACGAATATTTGGGTGCACCACTAGATCGTGAAGGATTCGACTTCATTCATTGGTTTAGTGAAACAGTTAAAGACGGAGACTATGTCGTCCTCATGATGAATGCTAGAGCAGCAGAGCTAAACATTCTAGCAGAACTATTCCAAACTGGATCAATCTGCCATGTCGATGAGCTGTTCCTTCGCTGCTCGGCTGCAGATTGCAGAAATGCTCTCTGTGGGGACTGCATAAGCCTTTTCAAAACTCTAAGGAGAAGTGGTGTGTTTGCTCATCAATGGTGGGGAGACTAGAGTTTTGTCAAGAGTTTTAAGTGCATTTTATGTATTCTTGTGTTCAACTTTTTGCTTTAGTGTCTGTTGGGAATAAATTGAGGGGAGGCTGTAGGTTGAAAGTTGATACTGTAATCTTACTTTCTCCCTTCTGGAACTGCACTTGATGTCTTGTGTATGTGTCCATGTGTGTATGTGAGTTGCTTGTCTCTAAGTTTCTCTTTTAAGTTTATGGAAGAAATATGTGTTATGTGTTTTAAAAACTATGCTTTATTGTGATTATTAACATCTCAATCCCATCATCTAAGGGTTAAAAGAAATTAGTCGAGGTGTGTACAAGTTGTCGTAGACACCATGTACGTTAAAAGAAATTAACATCTCAATCCATCATCTAAGGGTGTGAAACAATGGCTAATGAAGTGGATAATTACGTTAAACTTCACCATGCGCAAAATTACTAGGTGATTCTTTCATATATCTTCAAGCCTTTATGAACTGTGCGCATAAACAAAAGTTTAATGCATCAGACTGCTCTTTCGTTTCTTTTTGTTATTCTATTCCATCAAGTAATTGAAGTAAATAAATTGGATAAAGCAAATTAGATGCTTTTGAAGTGTGAACCGTTGATTTTGATATACTTGAAGAAAAAAAACAAAAAAAAAAAAAAAATCTTTAGCAAAACTATTAAATCCTTTTTGGCTAATATAATTCATTGATCAATCACTTACGTCTCAATTTAATACTCTAATCGCGATCAATATTATTAAAAAAAGAAAGTAAAAAAATCATAAGAAAAAGGAAAACTTACAAAAATCCCATACATTTAGGTATCTAACTACATTTTATCCCGAAAGTTTTTCCAATTACAAAAATTTTGAATGTTTCGTTGCTCTCGGATACATACATTGGTTGTCAGATATATTGGAAATGGTATATTACTTAATGGGAGGGTTGTATTCAAGAGGAGATAGATGTATCCGAGAGAAGTTAGGGATATCCGAGAGGGGAGAAATGTATCTGAAAAGGGATAGGGATGTATTCGAGAGAGAATTTTTGTAATTTTTAAAATATTTTAGATATTATGATATCTTAAGTTGTATATTTATGTAATTTTTTTTCGAAAAAAAAAAACAAACTTCATTGCTTTGAAGACAGGGAGGAACTACACTATGATCCAATCCAAAGCTCCCACTTAAATATTGGGCCAAGAAAGCTAACCCAAATAAAGCCTTTATGTATTTGGCCCAAAAGCTATATGGCCCAATCCACTCCAAAGTAGAGCCAAGAGTTTGCCTTTCCACTTCCATTGGGGCATCTCAAAGTACTATCGGGATGTAGCAGGTACTCGTGAAATAGTTAAGTTATGCATAAATCGACTCTTTCGACTAGCACAAATAAATTTTTTTATTTCGTATATAATCTATTAGTTGTACAAAAAAATACAACAATAACAATATTCAATTATAATTTTACAAGTGAAATATGAAAAAAATCGTGTGTTTTGTGCCTGTATCGTTACTGGACCTTATACAAGTAGAATTTTGTTCTTGACCCTCGACTCAAGTATATGAGAAAAATAAGTATCTAAAAAGCATTTCACATACAAAAGTTAGTACACTTAATTTAAAAATTAGCACTTATTTGCATAACCTAGAAAGTAAAAATAATAAAAAAAAAACCATAATGCTGAGTCTGCTAACATTAAACTAATAGTAATTTAAAATATTATACCTATATGTACAGATTAAATTAAAGTTAATAAAAAAAAATTATTTTTTTCCCCCACAATCCCAAAAAAGCAGGGGGGATTTGCTTTTCTTTTTTCCCCCTAATATGGGCTAAAAATGACATATCAAAATGGACAAAAATGAATAAAGTTTTGTCCAAATATGGCATTTGCTTTTTCTAGAAAAATAAATAAATTTAGTACAATCACATGAGTCCCACAAATTCTGCAAATACCATACCTTTCACATAAACTAAAGTCAGATTCTTTTTTTTTTTAAATTAAAAATAATAATTTTTCCTTTTTCACTTACTGTATACATGTGCATAGATATAAATACTCCCATCACAAATAAACAAATCCTGCAACAAATATTCCAGTTTTTTTTCTTGGATTTTTGAATATTTAACTACATATATAAAGAGTGATTATGATGAAACACATCGATAATCTCCTGAATTTATAATTTATTAGTAAAGTATATATTAGGTTAAAGTACTTGTTCTGATAAAGCAATTGAACAAACGATAAAATGTTTCTATTAACACACAGTATGTCATAATTTGAGAATTTAAATGAAATTAGTTGTAAATCTAAGGGGGTGTCGATGTATACAACAAATGATTTAAAGATCAATTAAATTTGGAAAAAAGGTATAGAGATTTACATCTTGCTAAATATATAAATCTATTTTAAACAATGGTGTCGATATCAATTTGCACATTCATTAATTATTCTAACAGTATTTATTACCTCTTATCAACACAAGTATCGTGTGATTGTATAATGAATTTATGTCCCACCCCGTAAACACTTTTGTCTAATTATTTAAAAAGAAGAAGAAGAAAGAAGGCTCTTTTGCCTATTTCCTCCATTTCATTCATGAGTTTTATCACTATCCACCATACAAGTAATTCAATTTATAGTTTAGTAGCATTATTTACATTGCCAAATTAGTCCAATTTTGATGAGGTGTTTAAGTTGTATGTGACAGGCCGTTGGCTAATCAAAAATTCGTATGTCTAAACGATAAAAGTAGAAGAAATGAAAACGGTGAAATGAATGATCGAAAATATTCAGAATAAGGTGAGAGTGACTTCCGTGATATGAATAAGTCGTTCGAAGAGTTTCCAAGAATATTCTTTTGGTTATGTTTTGTGTTTGAAGAAAATATGCATACTGAGCTGTACTTTTGTTTATGTTAAATAATTAGAGAAAGATCCATTACACATCAATTTGTGTCAGAAAAAAATCAAATTAACACTATATATAATAATTAATAAAAATAAATGGTACTTTTACTGTTGATTTAAGGAAATAAAATTCCAAAATATGTTTTTGAGTGGAGGACAAATGCATAATTCAGACTTTACTGAATTTAACAAATATCAACACTGTACAGCTCTTCTTTCTGTGTCTATGCAAGTCTCGGAACTTGAGATCTTATGCCCCTCGACTAATTTCTTAGGATATCTGCTTACCTCTCACGAGAAACCTCGACTAATTTCATAGGATATATGCTTACCTCTCACGAGAGACCTCGACTAATGTCATAGGATATCTGCTTATCTCTCACGAGAGACCTCGACTAATTTCATAGGATATCTGCTTACCTCTCACGAGAGATATCGCGTAACTCTGTAACAAGTCACCTATTAGACTTATATCACTTATATCATCATCATACTGAAATTTATACACCCCCCAAAAAATGACATTTTTTTATCCTATTTGCAATAGTATAATTTCCAATAAAGGGGGATACAACTGAACCCCTTCAAAACCATTACAATACACCCTTAGAAGAGAAAGAACAGATTCAACTTTATACATGAAGCTCACTACCATATCCCTACATCAAATGAGTCTGTTTTACGCATTTATAGTCGAAAGAAAGATTAAACCAAGACAAGTGAGCTAACGATAGCTCCTCCATCGCGCAGAACAAGTTTCCTATTGACTCTAGAGTAAAGCCAGACCAAAATAAGACAACCCTGAGAACAGATTACCAAGGAAAACTGTAAACGACAATATGCATTATGGCTTGTTGAATAGAAAGAAAAACAACGCGAACAGATAATTTAATGAAGAAGCCTCAGGAAAGGAAATTCAGACCCATAAGAAGAAAAATATCCATTATTTGGTATCATGTAGATTAGTGAATCAACCATATTAACTCAATGAACAAGGTGAAAACCGAAATCTGGAAGCAAGCAGTCTGCAGAATGAGTGAGTGAAAATAACCATCCAGTTAAGAGGACATTTTAGCTAAGAACAATTGCTTATCTCAAACAGCTGAAAGATGTTAAATAAAAAGAAATGCTAATAAATCAAACAATGTGTTGGAATTACGCTAGAAACAACAGTTGAAACGAATGACTTCTTTCTCCATTTGGTTGGATGAGTCTCAACAACCCATCACGGCACAATTGTATACAAAGACACCAGAATGCTCTTTTAGGCCGATGACCTTCCAATCCAAGGTGCCGTCTTTACACCCTGATTTTGGTGCCCAAGAACTCAATATAATAGCTTCACCTTCTGGACCCCTGTTGCCACCTACCACAAGAAGTTCTTCACCACATGCTTTGAAAGCAAGACCCCAACCATTCGAAGAATCAGCCCTCACAGGAAGTCTTCCCAATACCTCCCATGAGTTATTTTTCTTGTCATACTTCTTAACCATGTTGGTTAGATATTCAACTGCATATAGTTGGTTATTAACAACTGCAACAAGAGGAGGTGCCTGAGCAGCTCTATTGACGTTTGGATACATGCACTCAATTTTCCTCCACTTCCTTGTTTGTAGATCAAACTCTTCCCCACAAGTCAAAGAATCGGTAGGATTAGTCATCCCACCTATCACATAAAATTTTCCATCCATGAAAAAGCCAGAGCATAATCTGCGGGGAGAATGCATGTTGGGCAGTATTTCCCATGTACCAGTCAAAGAATCATAAAGCTCGGCAGATTTTAGTACATTTCCATTCTTGTCACTACCCCCTGCAACAATAGAAATTGAACCAAGACTACCCGATCCAAACAGACAACGACGATGATTCATCCCTTCACATTTTTCCCAGTTGTTTTGAATCAAACTGTATTTCCATATAGCAAAATCAAACAACTCACGGCCAAAAACCAGTAATTCACTACCAACCGCTAATGACTCCTTATCTGCATAATTAAAGCAATCATCACAAGGAATTTTCGGCAATCTCAACCATTTTTTTCTGAAAGGATCAAAAGCCTCCCAACCCCGAGGATCACAAACCATATAAACCCAGTGTTCAACAACACTTATCCGCCTCCTTAATTCATATAAATAACCACTCTTGACTAATGAATTAAACCTAGCATTCAGGCACGACAACGATGCATAATCTGATCTAGATGCCCGAGCAAGACACGTTAAAGCAACATCATCATGTAGGCCTGGAAGAAGTGATTCACTTGATCTAAATTTGCAATGACCATCATCATCTTCTTCTTCTTCTAACCTCATTCTTTTCCCCTTCTCCTCTTCCTCCTTCACAAATAAATACCCATTCTTCAACTTCTTAGTTTCAGAAGCCATGCTATCATACACAACCCACAGTTTCCAATCAATCACACACTTGAAAAAAGCCACAAAATTTATTTGTGAAAACACAAAATTCCCAAATCTTTTATCAAAATATCAATCTCTCTCACCAAAAAAGCTATGAACTCCAGCTCGCTTATTAACTACTACAACTTCATGAGTATGTCAAAATCTAGCAACTATAATCAAATAGTTCGAAATATTACCCAAAATATTCAAACTTCCTCGTGTTTTTTCCACTGAGATTCAAATTTCACATATTATTCAGAAATTTTCCCTTATTTTGAAGCAGAAAATATAAGATACACAGAACAAAGCTTATTAAACTTGAGAAAAGAGGCAAATTGAATAAGAAATGAATTATTCAGTAAGGAAAAACAGATAGCGATTCGGATCCAAACCAGGTAAGGAAACCTATTCGGATCTCACCGGAAAAACAGCTGCTTATTTCTGCCAGTCGCAAATTAGCGTCGACGGAGATAAAAACCAGTGTGGTGATTATTCCATTGCTGGAGTGAAGTAAGTTTCGATCCGATCTCAGGCAACTATACCGCCGGGATATTCGCCGGAAAACGAACTTACGGCGACCATCTCACCGGGATTTTTAGAGAGAGAATTTTAGAGAGTGGGGATCGGTTTCTTTTAGGCAGAAGACTGATAAAAAGGAAATGGAAAATGAAAGAGGAAACTTTATTTATTTACAATAGTAGTCCTTTATCTTTCGGTATATTGCATAACTTCCCTGTTATTTAAAAATTTTGTGCAAAATCATCCTTTTCAATATTATTATTTTTATTCTAATTTTCTATTATTTTATATATTATTATCATATTGTTCTCCATAAAGATATTATTTAACCAATATGGACTGTCGTGACAATGATGAGACTTCTTCATTCTTTAATCAGGGTCTTAAGTTCGAGCTTTGGGTATGATAAAAATCTTATTGGAAGAGCCACCTTCAAACGAGTCCTACATATTCCGATACGAATTCAGCTAGGGCTCCTATATTCGAACACTTGATGGGAAATCAAATGAAAAAGAAAAAAGAAAAAGAGATATTGTTTCAAGTTAGTTTTGAAAATTTTGTTGGAAGAGTCACCCCTGAACGGATCAATAGTGCGGATTCAAATTTAATCGGAACTTTAATATAAACTCCAAACATCGAATATTGTTTCAAGTTAACTTGGAACAGTATGCTGATCGAATATATATATATATATATATATATATATATATAGAGAGAGAGAGAGAGAGAGAGAGGGCGCGCATTTTCGATATACGTTTCCATTCAAGAAAATCATATCGAATACTAGTAAGGAAAAGATATATTATAATAAAAAATTCATAAAAAAATAAAGGAAAATATACTAACAATAACAAATAATATAATAATCGAACCAAAGAAACAACAAATATATAGAGGGAGAGAGGGGTGACGTATTTTCAATATACGTTTCCATTCAAGAAAATCATATCGAATTTTAGTAAAGAAAGGAAACATAATAATGAAAAATCACATAAATAAATAAGGGGAACATACTAACAATAACAAATAATATAATAATCGAAGTAAAGAAAATAACGGATAATAATAAATCGAGAACGGTTTCGAAAACTCACTTACGTAAGTGAAGTTTGTATTTATCGGATTAAGTACCAAGAAAAAGTCAAATATGCTTTTGTCACCTTATCATTTTAGAGTATTTAATTGAAAGGGTCCTATAAGTTTTATAGTATATACACTTTTGATCCTATAATATAATTTTGAGCATATATAATCCAACTTAACATATTCTTTACGTTATAGAAAAAAATTATAATCATAAAGTTGTAAATAGTAAAGTTCTTCCTCACTAATTCATTTAATTAATGAAAAAATCGTTATATCATAAATTAAATAAAAATAACTTATTTTATACGTATGATCAAAATAAAAAAGAACCATTATAATTATAAAGTAAACAAAATCTTATTCAAATAATCAACATAAATACGAGTAATAAAACTAATATATATACGTTACATGTGATTAAAATACAAAATAACCATAATAAAAACACTAATAATTTTCTTTACTAATTTATTTTTGTTTCAATTGATAAATATATGGATAAACGATATACCTAACAAATTTAACGTGTTTTTTTTATGTTATTAGAATAAAAAATCATAAGAGTAAACATTACAAATCTTTGTCATATCGAGATATCATAAATTTAATGGAATATTTTGCACGCGATTGAAATAAAATAAATCATAATAAAAAAAATCTTCTTCGAACATACAAACAAGTTATAAATCTAATGAAAAATAACGTGTTTTACATGTGATTAAAATACGATTAATCGTAATAAAAAATATTAAAATTTTTTGCCTAAGATATTTTTTGCTTTGATTGATGAACATATAAACAAGTCATGAAACTAACTGATTTAATGTGTTTTTCATGTTATTAGAATAAGAAATAATCATTAATAATAAATATTAAAAATAACATACTTTTTTACATTGCGTTGTTATTAAGCAAATAAACAAATAAATTCTTCCCAAAAAAAGAAAAAAAAATTATATTCCAAATGTCTATTTCAATTATGTATTTTCAGTTCACTTTTTGTTGATAATAATACAAGAAAAGGAAACTGCTTTTTTCTTGTCCCTTCAAATATCAAAATCAAAATTACATAGAAATATAAAGTACTAGGGTTTTTTTTTTCTCATACCAAAATTACTATTTTTGAACCTATAGAAATATATCGAAAAAATATTAGGAAAGAGATGATTAGACAAGATGTAGCGTAGTTAATCGAGGATTTAATGTTAGATAAGTGGATATGAAGGTCCAGAATTAGAATAGAGTGTCGTTTAGAACCATATTTGTATTGTCGTTATTACTTCTGCCACGTACTAATAATATCTTTGTCTTTATTTTTTATCAGTATTACTTTATATTTCTTTATTTCGATTATCATATTATTCAATATTGCTATTGTAAGTTATTTTCATACCTAATTTTGGTATGTTTTACTTGACACAAAAATCTATCAGAAACAATCTCTCTACCTTCACCAAATAAGGGGTAAAGCTACACACATGCGGAATTAGGTGAAGGTTCGTAGGTTCGAACGAATCCAATAGCCTTTTCGTGAACCCTGTATTTGTAGTAGAAAATTAATTACTATATATATGTATATTAAATCGTAAATCTCTAACAAAATTGATTGACGGTTCTAAACGAGTTTAGAACCCTCAAACACTTTATCCTGGCTCCGCCTCTGTAATACTATAGACGATATTAGACAATCATATAATATATACAAAATTATAGAATGTAATATAACATTTTCTCATATTAATTATGCATACCTTACCTCTATCGTGTATAGAGATACGGTTCTCGATAGACCCTCGGCTCAAGAAAAGCGATAAAAGAGGGACATATACTAAAAATCTATAACAGAATGTTCACTTAATAACTTTACTTTACACTATCATATGAAAATTCTTCTTCATATAAAAAAAACACATACAAATATCCACAAAAACAAATATGTTGGCTTTCTTCTAAGTATCAAAACACAAAACTTGTACCATCATCAGTTCATCACCAACAAAAAAACAACGAAAACATATCGCGATGTCTCGCTGCCATTACAACTGAAATAGTACTCTCGGAGTATGACAGAAACCAAACAAAATTTACTCGAACGTCTCATTTTCTACTATCGTTCACATAACATGTATCCGATTGCTCCTGCAAGTGCAATTTGCTGGGGAAAAAAAGACATCCTAGTTTTATCTTCCTACAAGAACTGAGAAGAGAGAACGGAACGTTATAAACATACTAGAACACTCTGCAGTTAATTCAAGTAGGGGTATCCTCTGCGCTCCCATCCTGTACGTCTTTCTGCAACTTTTGGCGCTGGCACCAACACGAGAACTGAGGGATGGGGCCTTCATCTCCTAGGAACCACTCGTGTTGACAAACACTTTCGAGAGTTAGCCTTTGTGTTGGATCTATGCAAAAGGACTTTTTGTTAGGAAAATAGGTGGAGAAACTAGTAGCTACCAACAACAACAACAACATACGGAGTGTAGTCCGAAAAGTGGGGACGGGGGAGGGTAGAAAGTACGCAGACCTTACCCCTACCTTAGCAGGTAGAGACGTTGTTTTCGATAGACACTCGGATCAAAAGGAATGTTATCGAAGAAGCATTGCAAGAAAAATATAACAACTAAATAGCAGATACAAAGCAAATGAAGCAACAAACGCACCACACATAGAAGAATAGGAGACTACGCAGAGTCAAGATATCAAGCAGGACGAGAGACAAACCTTTGCAGAGAAGCCCCTCTAATAAATTCTTCAGTAGCGGATTCATATCGTCGGGGAGAATGATGGGGTTATTTACTATCTGGAAAGACGAAATAAAGGCAGTTAAGAAAGCAGAAAAGACTAACGTCTATGTTGTACCTCGGATATACGATAAGACTCGCACCTTGTCATATGTATCCTGGAGAGTTTCTCCTAGAAACGGGTATTTTCCCAAGATCATGCAATAAAGGGTAACACCAACCGCCCACGTGTCAGCACATTTTCCATGATATCTATCTCCTATTAATAAAGAATACAGAAAAAACCACTTCAATAACAACAACGAAAAATTATGCCTTGGTCCCAAACAAGTAGTCAGCTAAGTTTAACGATAATGTAGATGTCAGCATTCAACGAGTCGAGAAATTCTGACCTACGCAGCATTCAGGAGCAGTGAAAACAGGAGTGCCAGGAGATCGACGGAGTTTATCATTATCATCCTACAAACAGGAATAGTTCCAACTAAAGTTAGTAATATACCGGAAAAGAACAGGAAAGAACAAACATCAAACGAAAACAACTTAAATGAACGCAATCACCACCAAACCCTTCAAGCCCCAAAAGTTTAGAGCCAGTGCAAATAAATTTCCTATCATTAGGACATTATTCCAACTAGGTGCGTCTAAACAAAGACTATCGACCTCTATGACAACCAATCTCTATTTCTACTCATATAACACATTCTTAGTCGTAAGATTATAAGAAACTAGGGCTGGAAATTCAATTTAAAGAATAGAACATTGTTGAGCTTGGTCATACCTCAAAAACTTGGCTGACGCTGAAATCACCAATCTTCACCTTACCAGCAGCAGTCACTAAAAGATTGTCTGGCTTAATATCCCCATGTATGATATTCTGCTCAACACAAAACAAGAAAGAACATAGGTAAAACACTATGCCGTGGATCGGGAATGTAAAGCAGTAAAGTTAAGGTATCCGATAAGCGTAAAATTACTATGGTGCATGATTTCTTATGCCCGGTGGAGACACTAAATTCTAAAGTTTCAAGTCGTAGTTTACTTGATAAAGCAAGTAATCCACATCCCATTGGGATTTTGATGCTGCTAAAAGTACTACCTTTCCGCTTTATAGGAAAAGCAGATCACTCGATAATAACAAAAAACGCAAAAAAGCTCCAAAGGTCCCCAATGGGCCTTTAAGCTCAAATAAAACATAAGCTTCAATGAAAAAAGGCACAAACGGAGAAAAAAATACAAATATATATATATTTAGTCCATAAGCGACACGAAGCGCTCAACAAATTTTGATCCTCGGTTTAGGGCTTAAGCGTGCCTGTCACAACACTGCACTCGATTCATTACAGTCCTATCTCAATGCTCATTAGGAAAGAAAAAGACATCAAAGGCACCAGAGCTCTAGCCAAACAACTAGCTGATGGAACAACCGATAGAATGAAACAGATATCATTTTGGTCTTCGATAAGTGAAAATCAAATAGCTACAGGCCCATATATTCCCTTCAAAAAGGGAGTGAGGGAGGGAAAACATCTGCCTAAGCAAGAGATCATTGTTATTCAACAGCACAGGCTGAAGGTCCATCTATTCTCAAGAAAGGGAGTCCAAGAAAATCCTGGTGACTCGGCTACATAAATTTTAACTTCACTGAAATAGATTCACATTGTCAATTAAGTCGTCAAATGATTCTTTTTCACACGCCTTCCTATCATAGTTTTACAGGAAATCAACGAGAAACTACCTATCTTGACCAACCAACCTATATTCATGACCTTACAAAAACAACATACCTAGTATAGTTCCACAAGTGCAGTTAGGGGAGAATGAGGTGTACGCAGACCTTACCCCTCCGACCTTTGTGGAGTAAGGATGTTGTTTCCGATACACACTCATCCCAAGAAATTATTTTTCGGAACAGTTTTGAAAAAAATGTAAGAGTAAAAAGCTGAGATGAAAGTATTGACCTAGCGTGGTAAATTCTTCAGGACCGAGTCTTCAGAAACTTGTTCTAGAAATGGATAAGGGATCCAGAGTTATTTTTATACAGATCAATCTTTTCTCTTTTAACAAGAGCCGATTGTCCAACTATGATTACTTAACACTTCACTAAAGTGATTGAGATTTGTGAGTTATAGACTGATAGAGGACATGATCTAGAATCCTTGCATATAAGCGTTAAAAGGTAACAACGTTGTCAAAACCGAAAAACGCATCACTGAGGTCTGTTGGGGATGCGAAGTGCACTTACAATGTTGGCTTTAGTAAAGAAACGCGCAATGAAGAAAAAAAAGTAATAAAAATATGTGTGCAATATATAAAAATAATTAATAAATAAATATATCCGAACGGTTGGGACTTACATGAGAATGCAGATACATCAAGCCAGACACTATATCACGCAAGTACAGCCGTGCTTTATTTTCTTCAAGAACACATGGGGGACCAGAATCCTCACAAACCCATTTTCCTTCCACGTACTCGAGAACTGATTAATAAAGGGGGGAAATGTTAGTTGACATTCATATAATTGAAGAACCTGGACAACTCCACAAAAAGGAAACTGGATAATACCCATGTAGAAGTTATCTGTTTCTGGATCATCAATCACCTCAACAAGATTAACTATATTGGGATGGCACAGCATTTTCATGATCGAAACCTGCAAGTGACGAGAATTAACATTGACAAACTTTGGGACAGCTAATAAACAAATCAGCGGACAAATAGCTAATACTACAGGATAAATTTTGCGGATAACCCACAAAAGGAGGATTGAAACTCAAGGGAAGAAATAAAGGACATACCTCACGAAGAACATCACCCATAGCAGTTTCTGAAGGCGCCACCCGCATCTTTGATAAGTGAGACTTGTGAAAGGCCTGCGTTCGATAAAAACAAACATTATCACTATTTGAAAACTTTAATCAAGCCTGTACTCAATGACTAACAAGTAACAACACTAATTGTTCTTTGCGGACAAAATTGTCTGCGACTCTATGTTATTGCCCACTTCCCTTTTCCGACTGTTTCTCCACGACCCTAAATACAATTTTCCCTAGCATAGAGTAATTCAACTACCTAATTATCCCTTCCATGTATGATGTATCTATGAATGAATAGGAATGGGCAGTCTGGTTGGTGATTATTCAAAAATATAGCTCCAAAATCAACATCAGATACCCTAGATGCCAGTATAAATACAACAGCAAAATCCTAAATGTTAAGAATAGTACAATGCAATAAAAACTCCTATCACTAAGTAAAGAAACAATAAGTTTCAAATCCCACTCTCTACATCTAGCGTTTAAACTTCATTGGAAAAGTAAAGAAACAATTTAGCTTTCTGATATGGGAATACCACTAGTACAATTAACCTAAGTAAATGTCGTGACCAAGTAAATTCCCCGATGCTAACTGGAGATGTTAGAAATTTTACCTTAATGGCATAATGTTTTCCATCAGTGCAACTTCTATAAAGTACCTGTGCCATCCCAACGTGATCAGATGTCAACTTTTATCCCTCCAACCGAAAAAAAGAAAGAAAGATAACATTGATATCTTTATGCTCACCACTTTACCGTAGCTACCAGCACCAATTTTGTGTTCACGGACATATTCGTTAACCATCTTGTTCCCATCTTCATCCTGAATCAAAATGACAACAGAGGAGAACAGTCAAGTGTCACCTCCCCTTTTTTTCCCCTGATAAATCAAAACTAGTGATCCTTGTACAAACGTATTTCTGAGCCATCCATGTCTCAATTATGAGTAGAGGATTTTCACAGCGAATGTAAGAAAGAGTTTCCTTCTGTTACCTCTGTGCGCACAACTTTGTGTGTTTCCTTGACAGGGATCTCCCTGCAAATTAACCCATTCTGAGCTCTTTCCATGAGAATCTCTTGATAACGTTTAACCGGGCTGTGACACACTTCATCATCCTCACTACCAGTATCAATTATATCGCCACTATCAAAGCCATCATCTTCGACTTCTTCAGCCTCTTGTTGTAACAATGGTTCATGTGACCAGCTGTTTCCATATCCCCTATTAGGCCTAATTTCCTTTTTTGGTTTTCTTGCAAAAGAGAATCCAAAACATCCACAGCACCCCATTTCTGTAACTTCATCAACAGAATGCATCATCACAGACATCCAAAACAACAGAAAATACGTCCCAGTGGAGTACACTAATATACAGCACAATCGAACAATTTGATTCAAGAACCTGAAAATTAGCATACAACTCTTATTAACATCAATCAACTAGACAACAACGAAATGATAAGCCAAACCAGTGTTATCAAAAGCAAAAGGCAAAAAAAAAAAACTCTAAGGTCCAATGGGGCTTTAAGTGCAAAGTGCAAATAAAGCATGGACTTTAATGAAAAAAGCCGCAGAGAGAAAAAAGTGAAAAATATATATGTTTGGCCAAGACTACTATAGGCATGAAAAACAAATATGTGAACAAGGAAATTGAAAAAGAATTACGATAAAGTGAAATAGGCTCATTGGTAAGGAAAAATATGCCTTAGAACCTTGATAAAAACAATGAAGTGCACATTAAGCGAGGGGAGCGCTCAACAAGTATTGAGTCTTGCTTCCTGGCTTAAGCACACTGCTTTGATAACACTAACCAACATTCTCATATTCATTGGTTCAACGATAGTAGGAAATATATAATGTATGTCAAAAACACGTAATTGAAAACGAAAGCTGATAACAACCTTAAAAAGAGGAAAACGCTATTCGGGCATCCACCCGGGTTCAACTTTGTTATTCAATCGGATGCCATTCAGCAAAATGAAAGAAGCAGTTAATCAAATTGATTCCTGTGCGATTGAACCACGACATCATGAGAGTTCCAATTTATAATAACAACAGACAAGAGATCAATGTCAGGCCAGAATCTTCCATTCGTCACCAGAGTTGGAGCCTCACCACACAAATGGATTACACCTCTGCCACAATTGAAAGAATCAACAAAAAGAAAGCACATTTGAGTATTGACCCACATATAGGAATCAAATTAACTCAAAATACCACAACATCAAAACCAAAAAAAAATACAATCTTTTCCATAGATTCTTCGTAGAAAATCAAAACCATCAAAAAGGAATTCTTCTATAAATTTCCATAAAAACAATCAAAACCAATAAAAATACAATCTTTTTCTGAGATTCTTTGTAGGAAATCAAAACCATCAAGAGGTTCAACCATTCTCCTAAGAACTTCCATAAAAACAATCAAAACCAATAAAAATACAATCTTTTTCCAAGATTCTTTGTAGGAAATCAAAAAAATCAAAAGGTTCAATCATTTTCCTGACAATTTTTTTCATAAAAATGATCAAAACCGAAAAACATTACCATCTTTTCCCAAGATATTTTTTGTAGGAAATCAAAACCATCAAAAGGTTCAATCATTTTCCTAATAATTTTTCATAAAAACGATCAAAAACAATAAAAATACAATCTTTTTCCAAGATTCTTTGTAGGAAATCAAAAATATCAAAGGGTTCAACCATTCTCCAAACGATTTTCCATAAAAACAATCAAAACCAATAAAAATACAATCTTTTTCCAAGATTCTTTGTAGGAAATCAAAAAAATCAAAAGGTTCAATCATTTTCCTGACAATTTTTTTCATAAAAATGATCAAAACCGAAAAACATTACCATCTTTTCCCAAGATATTTTTTGTAGGAAATCAAAACCATCAAAAGGTTCAATCATTTTCCTAATAATTTTTCATAAAAACGATCAAAAACAATAAAAATACAATCTTTTTCCAAGATTCTTTGTAGGAAATCAAAAATATCAAAGGGTTCAATCATTCTCCAAACAATTTTCCATAAAAACAATCAAAACCAATAAAAATACATTCTTTTTCCAAGATTCCTTGTAGGAAATAAGAAACCATCAAAAGGTTCAATCTTTCTCCTAACCATTGTTCATAAAAATAATCAAAACCTACAAAAATACAATATTTTCCCAAAATTCTTTGTAGAAAATCAAAAACATCAAAAGGTTCTATCATTTGGATCACAATGTTTTCAGAAAAATGATCAAAACCAATAAAAACCATCTATTTCCCAAGATGCTTTATAGGAAATCAAAACCATCAAAGGGTTCAGTCATTCTCCATACAAATTTCCATAAAAACAATCAAAACCAATAAAAATCCAATCTCTTTCCAAGATTCTTTGGAGACAATCAAAACCATTCAAAGGTTCAATCATCCTCCTAACAATTGTTCATAAAACAATCAAACCCAATAAAAAACAATCTTCTATCAATATTCTTTATACGAAATCAAAACCATGAAATGGTTCAATCATTCTCCTAACAATTGCTCATAAAAATACAATCTTTTTCCAAGATTCTTTGAAAGAAATCTAAAAACATCAAAAGCTTCAATCTTTCTCCTAACAATTGTTCATAACAACAATCAAAATCAATTAAAAACACAATCTTTTTCCAAGATTCTTTCTGAAATAAAAACCCCATTACCTTAAAGTTGGGAAAGATCAATTCTTGCTCAACAAAATTGGCTGTTCAATGTTCTAAAATCTTATAAACGGCACAGAAAATTTTGATGGGGGAGGAAAAAACAAGAAAAAATGGTGAAGGAGCAAACTTCTAGGGATTATTGAGATGGGGGTGGGTTGGTGGGTGGGGAGCAAGGGTCCATAGAGGCTGTTGATGTGGCCAAGGTTGACTGTCACAGATGCACTTTATGGAAGCCTGCTCCCTGTTGCATAAGAAACTGTTTGGTTAAATACTATAGTCTATAGTATATTTCATTTCATTTTTTGATTTTTCATTTGATCAGAGTATGTTAACGTCAAATTAAATTTAAATTCATGTATTAAGCTTATTTTGATAAACGGTTCGGTCTATATGATTTTTTTTTCAATATTAAAGACTTAAACTCGAGATGAACTAATTAACGGTACAGATTTCCCGCCATAATTTGACACGTATTAATTATATAGGTAAATTAGTTAATTCGTTCGCGTATCGGATACAATTTGTAAACTAATTTTTAAAAATATAAAATTCGTCATGATGTTATAATGTATATGAGTAAAAAAAATATTACGAAGTATAAATAAATATAGTTTACAATATTTAAGTGGTTGTTTAATACGTCGAATAAGGTGAATATCTTATAATTAAATTAGATATTAATTTATATCATATCTGATTAAAAGTATAATTTTATTACTTGAAATAATTTTGATAGTGATATGTAAAATTAAATTTGAATTAGAAATTTTCATTACAAAATTCAAATTACCTAAAAGATAATATTTCAATTTCAAGTATATGCTTTTTTCAATGTTAAAAACTTTATCCATAAGTTATATATATATATATATAAAGAATCAATAATTTTAAAATTCTCAAAAAGAACTCACTTGACGTGAAAAATTTGATGACTAATTGGATAAGTGGATTTTTATAAAATTATATGTATTTGAAAGTTTAGAATAACGTACAATTACAAAAATTTATTTATAAAATAGAATATGCGACTTTTTAGAACATTTCAATACCTTGCATATAAATTATGATTTGTTCATTTGATAAAAATATATAAGAGTTTGAAGCGATAATTTTCACAAAGTTTTCATGTACAAAATTCAAATTGCTTATTTAAACAAAATGTCAACTTTAAGTCAATTCTACTAAAATAATACACTCCGTATAATTACATAATTAGGTTTTAAGGATATGATGTTTACACAATTTTATTCATATCTTGAGAAGCTAGAGAACTCAAATAAAATATATACAAAATCAAGTATGTAAAACAAATTCAATAATGAACAAGTCATACTGAAAATAAGCTACAATAACAACAAATAATACAATCGCGATTCAATAAAAGAGAACCCAAATTTTAGCATCAAAACAAAAGACCTAGACTAATTTAGATGTCCACTTACAATTTTAGCCTTTCACGTAATTGGTGGTGAACTTAAGATTTTAAGCTCGTGGGTGCTCGCTGCCTTTAGCATAAAATAAAAAAATAAAGTTTAAACAAACGAAAAGGAATCAAGAATATAGTTAGCTATAAATAAGTATTTTACAGTAATTGCGTTCTAAACCTTCACTCATCTCAAAAATAAGACCTTTAAGTCAGTTACCGAACAAAAACATGCATGAATTTTTCCAAACATGGGTGCTAATGATTTAGTATATCAATCTCATAAAAGTTTGTACATAACATATATACGAGATTACGTCAAATTAATGAATAGTCAAACACTCTATATGCTGTATATGGATCCACTCTCGGACATAACATATGTTTAGAATAAGTGAAACAAATAATAAGGTTTTCTATAATTCAAGTAAAGATTTTTCATCTCACTTCAAATAATATAGTGCAATGAATAACGATAAAATCTTTGATGGAAATTGTTTATTCCAAAATGAATCTCGTAAATTTAAATTAGTTTGAACTTCAATATAAATACAATAACCAAACAAAAACCAAAATATAAAAATAAAAAAATCACTCCAAAAAAGATCTTTTTTTTTTTTTCGATTTTCAAGAAAGTGTGACGCAGGTGGCCGCCTCCTAGCCGCCAACAGATATTATCAGTGAAGCAAAAGCAAAACACTCACCAAATTCACCCTTTTTTCCATACCCTTAAACTCCTTAGCCGCAATTGCTGTTTCAAGATTGTGTTTTTTTTTAGTACCCTTTTGTTAATTTTCATTGTTTCTTGATTTTGCAACTTGAAAAATGGTTGTGGGTGTTCTTGCTTTACAGGGATCTTTCAATGAACACATTGCAGGTACCCATTTTTGTGCTTTTGATTGTGTAGATGTTTTGTGTTTGTTTTGTTTTGTTTTTTTTCTTATGTGTTTTTGATTTTGACAGTTTTGAAAAGATTGGGAGTGAAAGGTGTGGAGGTGAGAAAGCCAGAGCAGTTGCTGAATGTTAGCTCCCTAATCATCCCTGGTGGGGAGAGCACCACCATGGCCAAGTTGGCTGAGCTCCACAATTTGGTAACTCTCTTATGGTCGTTTGGTTGAGTGTATAAGAATAATGCTGAATATGATGTATTACTAATGCATGCTGAGATTATCTCTTATCCATGGTTTGATTTGGTGTATTAAAAACAATTTTGTATTTAACCATGCTTGTCCATGTTTTTTACAATCCTTGTAATACTGATATAGTTTGTTTTGTATTAGTTATACACTCTATAATATTGAATATGGCATGTTAGTTATGGATAGACTAAAAATCCTACCAAACAAAGGATTGAATATGTCGTGACTAATACATGTATGATTTTACTCTTGTACATTCTACTAACGATCCTTTACTTGCTATTAATAGGCGAAAGGCAGGTCTCCTTGGCCTTTTTGGTTATTTATTGAACAAGGGTTATGGGTAGAAAATTGAAATTTTAAGTTTGTGTAGTAATAAATGTGAGATTTAGCAACCACGAAGCAGTGGAGTGGTAAGGTTGCGTATAACCACCTTCCCAAGACCGACTTGTGGTTACACTGGCTATGCTATTGTTGTTGAAGTGTATAGTGGGATGGGTACTATCACTCCACCCTTAACTAGCACGGTCTCTAGACCCCACTTGTGGGATTACACTTGCTATGTTGTTAATGTTGAAGCGGTGTAGTGGGATAGTTACTGTCACTCCACCCTTAACTAGCACGGCATCTGGTTCTAGCATGAGAATGGAGAACCTTTCAATAGCAGCTCTTTATGCATTAGAGTGGTTTACAAATATTAGGTGCTTAAAGAAAGAAAGAGAAAGGGTGTGAGATTTAGTGGAGTTGTTGATTTTGAGAATTCACGTAACATGCTCCCAATTAGTTTGAGATTGGGAGTAGTAGATTGATGGCTTGCAACCCTCCAGAAACTGATGAATTATTATTGTTGAATTTGATTTGTGGAGCATCGGGAAAAGTGTTGAGCACGAAAGGTTGAATTTTGCTAAGTTCAAGTTATATATACAGAAAACAGTACATAAAAGGCTTGCATTTTGTGTTCGAATCCTACTCACTCATGGTTTGGCTTCGTCTGTTAATTATTGGCATTCATTTCTACTATTATTAGTTTATTACATAGTAAAATTTGTGATTTCATTAGTCGTTTTTTGTTGCATTGTTTCTTAGGGGCATCTTAGTTTAAGTTTGGATGCATAATTTTACTGATTGGTGTTAGTTATTATGTTTGGTATAATTTTGTCCATGTTAGTCTGATCGTATTTCTAATTGCAGTTCCCTGCTTTGCGTGAGTTTGTTCAAATGGGGAAGCCAGTATGGGGGACATGTGCAGGTCTCATTTTCTTGGCAAATAAGGCCACTGGTGAGTGTCCAACTCCATTTCTTACTATAAGTTTAGGACACCCTTTGCAGAGTCCTTGCTGCTTATCCTATTAGTCATCTTATAAAGCAAGATTTTGGGGTCGTTTTTCCAAGAAAAAACTAATTCATGGTTGATATTATAGCCAATTTGGGTGTTTGTAGGTTTGAAATTGGTATGTATTTTCTATAAACCATAGGAAGGGGAGCCTTGGCATAATTGGTAAAGTTATTGTCATGTGACCAGGAGGTCACGTGTTCAAGCTGTGGAAACAAACCTCTCGCAGAAATGCAGGCTAAGGCACATATAATAGGCCGTTATGGTCCGGTCCTTCCACGGATCCGCGCATAGTGGGAGCTTTAGTGCACCGGGCTGCTGTGCCCGTTCTGTAAACCATTGGAATTGCATGCTATGATTAAACAGAGCTCGAGTCAAGGATACTTTTCTCTTCTTTAAAGATCCACATCCACTTCTGTTCTTTGTTTTAATATCACATGAGAGCCATTTGATCTGGCTAATTCTACTTGATCAACAGCCCTTTCCACGGAGAAACAAATAATGTAAATTGACTACGAGATTGAATTTAAGAATTTATATGTAAAAATGTTAACTATATTAGATTTATCTAAAGTTGATAATAGTATATATCTTTGTTTAAAGATGAATTCTGAATATATCAAACGAGAAAAGACATATGTCACTCTTTAGTGTAGTATGATACAACTTATGCTTGTAGTACTGGAGATTATTCGAATCTCTTCTCTGGTAGCATTTGAGGGTCTATTTTGGTTACATATTCTTATATAAGAGCGCATATACTTGTCATGAGTTCTGAGATGATACATTACTATGTATATCTGTATTGCTAGACTTTCTAGGGTAAGTAGTCGATTTTGTTCCCCGCTTCCTTTGCTCCACGCGCACCAATCGAGAATTCGAGATAGAAAGAAAGATTGATTGGTGGGCCATTAAGCCTCATATCACTTTCAAGGCAGATAATGGAAAGGTGAGCCAATATAGCATGCTTGTTTACTCATCCGCTATAACTACTGGATTAATGAAATATGCTCAATAGAGAACAACATTTGTGAACTTCTATATTTCATTTTGTCATGTCAAACTTTCACATTAAGCTTTTACTTGTAACGGTAAAACATTGCCACATCAACTGATGTCAATAACATTAGGCAATTGATCTAAAGGCACCTATTGAGTCTCACAAATTTTGAGAAGTTGTTGTCTCACCTTGGAGGTTGTCTAGGACACAGATTAGGTTGTAATAGGTTAGTAGGTAGTAGAGTGTTGTATTGCTTATCCTTCCATACTAGTAGTATTCGTATTCACCTGTAGATTCTTCTAGATTCTTGTCCTTCGCTTTCTGTTACTATCTATTGTCTCTTATTAGTATTCGCTCTGTGGTTTCTTATCCTTCGATTTGTTTAGGACACAAATTAGTGCACTAGTTTGTTGTAGTTATTGTACCTTTTTTCAGAATGCTTTGTCATGCTTCCTTAGTACTTTGCCATGGTCTCTTCATTTTTTTTTTTTTTTTTTTTGATATGCTTTCCCTTAGCCAAGGGTTCTAGAAACACTCTCTACCTCCCAAGGTAGGGTTGAAGTTTGTGTTCACTGTACCCTCCCCAGACCCCACTCGTGGGATTACGCTGGTTATCTTCTTGTTGTTGTATTAGTTTTGCTACATCTACTGATCTCAACAACATTAGGCAATTAATCTGTAGACACCTATGATTTCACAAATTTTGAGAATTTGTTGTTTCTCCATTTTCTCGGGGTTATTAATTTTGCTTCACTGTTCTAGTTACTTGTAGAGCACCCTCTCCACTTATCCAGAATAATATAAAGCTCACTTTGTCTGGAGTAGTAATCACAAGCTCTTTTGATGAACCTTCTTACTATTTTTTACCATATTGAGGCGAGAGATCTCACACACATTTTGTGGCTTCTCTTCTCAGGGCAGAAAACCGGAGGACAGAAACTAATTGGAGGCCTTGATTGTACTGTACACCGTAACTTTTTTGGAAGCCAGGTAAAAGAGTGGTTCTCTTCCAACATCTTAATAGATCAGCAAGAAAGGAAGAAACTCATTTAGTCATTTACATAGATAAGCAAACACTCCTACTATGTTTATTAGTTATTAGGGAGTCGGGGAACATTGCCTTTATCAAAAAAAGAAAAAGAATAGAGGGAGGCAGGGGTGAGCGAGGCATGCTTATGGGTTTTATTTTCAAGTTAAAGACATTTTGCTACATAAGGTTCCTGTCCCTCGATAAGTAGCATGCAACCGAAGTAGTTAACGACTTAAAGGTCTATCCATAACTAAGAGCTCTTGCAAACACCATAAGAGAGATAGCCACACACATTTTCTATATGATGACGGAGTTGTGGTTGTTATAGCAAACTAGTGAAGAAGTGCTCAATTTTGATGAATGAGTTGGAGTTGGTTTGTGTTATTAACTACAGTATGCTAATGTAGCTTTTTAATTGTCAAATTGAACAGATTCAAAGCTTTGAGACAGAACTTCCTATTCCTCAAGTCGTAGCTGAAGATGGTGGTCCTCCAAGTTTTCGTGCTGTTTTCATCCGTGCTCCGGCAATCCTTGATGTAGGACCAGACGTTGAAGTATTGTCAGACATTCCTCTATCAGCCATAGAAACTCTTAATTCCAATCCTGCTATTCAAAATGAAGAGGTTTACTTTGTCCTTCTGTCCATCTAGTGTCCTAACTGCAATATAGATGTGCCTTATAAAAAATAAAGGCATAACACATAAACAAACACTCAAACTTGGCCTCATCTGGCAGGCAACTAAGCACTCCAACTTTGAGTATGCACACCTAGACACCTAAATGTGGTCTCAACTAACAACTAAACGCTCCAACTCGTCTCCACTGTGTCTTGTGGACGTATGTCGTTGACGTGTCACATAATTTTGGAGGTGTCTAAATGATCATTTGTATGTTGGAGTGTTCACCTGGCACAGTGGAAACGAGTTGAGGTGTCTAGATGTGCATACTCAAAGTTAGAGTGCTTGCTTACCAACTGAGATCAAGTTTGAATGTAATGTTTATATATTATGCTTTTCCTAAAAGTTGGTGCATGTGTAAAGAATTTTTGTTTTCTAACACGTCTACATGTGTCAAAAGATTACACTAGCGAGTAAGACTTGGTGGCCTGTTTTGCGATTGGAAAACAATGAATGTGATAACACACTAGTACACTACAAGTTAGTTTACGGACTCTGATTAAACCAAGTCTAACTCGTCGTAAAGGAGGAATATTGTCATAATGCTACTTAATTTTTTGCTTTCCTATCTGTTTAGAATATCAGCTCAGTGTGATATGATATCTTTTGATGCTTCAGGAATCTACCGAGTCTGGAAAGAAAGTAATTGTTGCTGTAAAGCAAGGGAACTTACTAGCTACTGCTTTTCATCCCGAATTAACTGCAGATACTCGATGGTATGTTTCTTCTGCGACTAGTATGCATGTTATCTACTACCTCAGGGGCATTATGTACTACTATTATAACTTCACTTTGTTACGGCCCCTTGATATGGATCTAGTTATGGGACACTGCCAAATGAAATAAGGTGTTTTCTTCCTACGACCTATGGTGCTAGTTCGTTAAGAAAGAACCCTTTTTTAGTACATAGTCTCATCTCCCTACCTCGAGAAGGTTGATAGCCTGTTTCCTATAGACCCTCGGCTCAAGTAACATCACTTTGTTTTACAGGCACAGTTATTTCTTGAAGATGGTGCCTGAAATCGAAGGAGGAACTTCTGATATTGTGTCAACATCCACCTCAAATCAAAGCTTCGGAACGCGTTCAATTATTGATTTTCCCATATACCAGTAGCAGAAAAAAAAATTGCTTGAAAGAAATGCAGATGATATTAAAAGGTCAAATGGCTTCTCATTGACATTGTTATGTTTTTATTTTTGCTATTTTCATTTGCTCATCATACATTCTAAATGGTCTTCATGCTAAGACATGAAATGTTGAATGCTATTCATTGTTGTACATAATATTAAAGGATTTTCTCTCACACTCCTCATCCACAAATACAATAATAATTACGTCTCAATCCCATACAAGTTTGGGTCCGCTGGTCCCTAACACCTCGGTGTCAATGCGATGGAATCCCTTGTTTATTTTTCGTTACATTTAGGTGCGAATATAAATACTTAGATGGGCATGTTACAATGAAATATGATATGTATTGATATGATTTATTATGAATTAATAAATTTTAGTTATCTGTTGTCTCAGGACTTATAAAATTGGAGGACATTATCGATTCAATTAGATTGTAAACGTTAATACTGTTGTTATGTCTGAAGGGAAAATGTTCAAATTTATCCTCGTATCTGTTTATGAATACGGTTAAATACTCAATATCGGATGAGAAATGAAAAAAAATAATTTACGTTTTACGTTAGCAACAACTCTCCTACCCCACAACCCAAACTCATCACATGGGGTGCATGAATTGGGGTTATTTTTTTTAATATTGAAAAAAAGAAGTAGAAAAGAAGCAAATTATTTAATTGGAAGAGTAATTTAAAAGCATTAAGCTGCTGACTTTTGTAGTTATTTAAGGATCTGAACCACAGCTTTTCAGATCTCAAAAAATAAAAAAATATGACTATTATATGGTGTCATAATTATTAAATTTAAGGATTTAATTACATATTTAGTTCCTTAATTATTGGTAATTTCTAATTCAATCCTTATAACATATGGTTAAATATATTTAACCTTTCTTTATTCGAAAAATGCACTTTTAATCCGTCTATTGAAAATATAAATAAATTTTTAGAATTATCAATCGTTTCACTATTTAATTACTCATTTCTCGTGTTAACTTTATTCAATATTTGAGGTAACATATTCCTTACATAAAGGGACTAAAATCGTACAATTTGATTAATTAAAAGTTAAATGTATGAGTTGTATATTACAAGAACTAAAACAAGAATTCAATAGTAACTGAACGACTAAAGCGCTAATAGCCCTAAAATTTTAATTTTTAAAACTTTATTCTAATAGTTTCATAATTATGTTAATTATATTATTTAATGTACTCTTAGTGCTTCTTAGATTTTTGAGATCCAATGCCATAAAAAATAATATTTGATACTACGTGATTTTTACGACCATTAATTTGCCTTTGACTTCCTTCCATGTGAAGTTATGTTGCATTTAAGTTTTTTTTTTTTTTCCTTTTGACATTCAAGAAAATTACATATTTATTATTACTTTAACAATTTTTATTTTCCATCAGAGCACAATATTTTTTTTTTACTTTAAATTTCTTTCCCATTTAGAAAATACGTGGTCGGCTTAAAAATAAATAATTTCTATTTATTTATTAGTTTAATTATTTGATATTTGAAATTTATTGATCTGGTTAAATCGGTGAGGCAGGAGAAAGGTGGCAACTTTCACTTTTCGAGTCGTTGATTAGAATTTTAGATTTAATGCACAAATTTGCTATATTTAGTGGTTTGTTAACGTGAAAATAAAATTTAGACAAAAATATCCTAATTGTAACATGAAAAATCTCCATTTTTAGAGTTTGAACATTTTTCGATTTTAACTCGAAGAATTTTAAAAAGAGTTTGAATTACATTTGTAACTCCATGAATTTTTCGAACTCAATCACATTTTGTGTTAGAGTTCGAGTTATCAAAGCTTCGAACTTTACAACCCTATGCTAGAATTATTCACTAACAGATAACTTCATTTTCAAAATTCGAATTGAAAAATTCTGATTAAAAATAAATAAATACTTATCACTCGATCATAATTTTTGTCGATGTATGAAAACTAATGTCACAATCACTAAAAGCACAAAGGTATTATTGAACAATTGTACATTAAGCAAAGTGCTGGCCATTGCATAAACAAGTTTTTAGAATGTTTCCATAGTCAAAGATTTGTCTTCAAATGAACTCTTATATGTTACTTATTTTTCTTCTCTAATTTAGAACCTTTATACAATAAAGTTTTATTTGAATACTTGCATAAGAAAAATAGAAGTTTCACATTTAAAACAATGTTCTATTTGAAATAAATAAATAATTATAATCTATAACATTTGACCTCTAATACTCCCTCAGATCCATTTTAGTTATCGTGCTTACTAAAACTAACTGATCCAAATTAAAATAATTGTCATTCTAAAAGATCAAGAATATTACCGTAATTGTTAATTTTCTTTTAGTTGAATTTTTTCTCAAGGGACATGTCGAAGAAAAATATGACAAGTAAAATGAATGGGAGAGATCAGAGTATATATTTACAAGAGAGAGAAGTATTGAAAACACCTCTAAATTTGGCTCAAATTATTAGTTTCGTCTTCGAACTATTGTTAGTCTTAAAAACACTCCTCTACTTGACTAGCTAAACTTAGATACACCCCGATCTTCCACAAGACATAGCAAGTGTCTCAAATTTTTATAGGAGCATGTGACTCTTAATAAAAAAATCCAGAGAAGTGTTAGAAACACTCCTAAACTTGACGAGAATTTAGAGGTCTGTTTCACTCATATTGCGAGATCGGGCATGAATTTAAATTCAGTTAGTCAAGTAAATGAATATTTTTAAAGCTGCCAATAATTCAGAGATGAAATTAACAATTCGCATCAAGTGCATGAATTTTTTCAAATACTTTTCTGAATCTACAATAAGGCATGGAAAATTTAATGCCAAACAAAACCATAACTTGCCATGGGCGGATTCAATCATTTAGCTATGGGTTCATCTGAACTAATATTACTTTCAACGCGTAACACCAATTTTATGTAAAAATCTACTGAAATCACGACCTGATAGAGCTTAAATCCTAAATACGCCCATGTTAATCTTGTGTTAATTATATCTATATCCACCATTCATTTGGTCAAACTCATACCACATTGCATATTGTGCAACACTAGTAGTTTCATCATGTGCATGAAGCTAAAAAAACCCCATGATTTAAGCCTTACTTTAAGTCCCAACACCAATATCTAAACATATATATAACAACCCTATCAACTCTTGTTCCATGCATAAGTGTTATTTTTTCTGTCTAAATAGAAAACAAACAAACAAAAAACAGAAAAAATATATCAACAACAGTCATAGTAGAGATGGATAAGAGAAACTTGTGCTTAATAGCAGCTCTGCTCCTCTTATCCATCTTTTCACAAGTAACCATTGCTGATCAACCAGAAGGCAAAGGTAAGGAGGTGAATGCAGTTGCCCCGGATCCCGGTTATGTTGTGTTGGATCCATTACCAGGTACGGGGCAAGAACGTGCGTTCTGCACCGTTCAGGGAGTTTGTTACTACAGAACTCTTACCTGTCCAACAGAGTGTCCTCAAAGGAAGCCTAAACAGAACAAGAAGCAGAAGGGATGCTATATTGATTGCAGCAGCAAGTGTGAAGCAACTTGCAAGTGTAAGCATTATATACTCACTCTCTGTAGTTTTAGACCACAAAATCTAAGTCTTTTTTGCTTTCTTAAACTTCGTGCCAAGTCAAAACAAACTGAAAAGGAGGGAGTATTACATATCTTCTAGTTTTGCAAGAGATACTAGTGTAATACAAGTAGGCTTCTCAAGCATCACACTACCGCACCACACCTGTCGGATCTTCAAAAAATAGTGCTCCGACATGCACCTATAACATTTTGAAGTGTTTGAGCAACATAGCCTATCTATGCATTTTAACAGTGTGGTAGCAAGTTAATCACCATTTTTACACCGTCAATGCACGGAGTGTAAAGTCTGTCTAAATGAACGTATGAAACAACTCGAGTATACTGTAGGAAAAACTTGATACTGTCAAATGACACTGTTTTCTTGACGACTCTCTAAATGAACTCAAAGTTTTGTTGTTTCACTTCTTTGACAGGGAGACTGCCTAGGTGTGATGGTTATGGTGCTCTATGCTACGATCCAAGATTTGTGGGTGGTGATGGGGTGATGTTCTACTTCCATGGAGCAAAGGAAACCGACTTTGCCATTGTTTCAGATGACAACCTCCACATTAATGCACATCTAATAGGGACACGACCACAGGGAAGGAAGCGCGACTATACATGGGTTCAAACATTGTCAATCATGTTTGACACCCATACATTAGTCGTAGGAGCAAGGGAAGTGTCACATTGGGATGATAAGGTTGATGCTCTTATTGTACAGTGGAATGGTGAGACAGTTAATGTCCCAACAGATGGAGATGTAGAATGGAGTGTTAACACTGCTGAGAGATCAGTCGTGGTTGAAAGGACAGATGATCTTAACAGCGTGAGGGTCACAGTTTCTGGACTGTTGCAATTAGATGTGAAGGTAGTCCCCATTGGAGAAAAAGAAAACAAGGTTCACAACTATCAGCTACCAGCAGATGATGCTTTTGCTCACTTAGAGACACAATTTAAGTTTTTCAATCTATCTAAAGACGTCGAAGGAATTCTTGGCAAGACTTACCAGCCGGGATATGTTAGTCCAGTCAAGAGAGGGGTGCCGATGCCAATCATGGGCGGAGAAGCCAAGTATCAGACACCATCACTCCATTCAGCTATCTGCAAGAATTGCAGGTTCCAAAGACCCTCAAGTGTGGCCTCAGCTTGATAATCTTGATAAAGATATTAACCAATAAGTTTATTGTGTATTGACTAAAGTATTGCTATTTATCTGATTGTATTTGGATGTGTTACTAAATATGTGAATAAAGGATGCGAAAATTACGCAGAAATTTTCGAGTTTTCTGTGATATATCAATCTATAAATGTGTCTTATACTCTGCTTGATGGAAACATCCATGAGGCAACTTTTTTCTAAACTATAATCTCATCAAGTTGGAGAGCAAAGCAAAAGTATTGAAGCTAATTTTCTTTTATTATAATTTCATCAAATCGGTGAGGGAAGCCAAAGTGTTCTTCCTCTCCATGATGTATATGTAGCTAAGCACTATCTTTCTGAAACTGTAACTTAGTAATAGTTTATCTGACCTTATACTACTTTTACACTTAAGGAACGTGCCTTCTCGGTTCATTAGCTCCGTGAGGCATCATGTACAAGAAGCTTCTACAGCTAAACTTTTTGCGACTCCTTTACATGGATCACCAAATACATTTATTGAAACTCCAAGACTACAGCTTTTTGATCCAATGCAAGCCTGCAAAGATGGTTGAATTCTTTTATAGAGTGACAGGTCAAAAACACACTTAAAGTATCCCAGTTATTTTGAGTTTCCTACTCGGACTATTAGATGTTCACTTTTCCTACTTGAATGATCATCAACTATTTCTCAAAACACACTTCAACTATCAGTTGTCCCCTTTTCCTACCTGGACTATCACCACCGTTCAGGTAGGAAAAGGGAACAACTAATAGTTGAGGTGTGTTTCGATAAATATTTGGTGATAGTTAGTTTAAAACTCACACACCTGATAATACAGGCATGAAACTAAAAAAACTAGGATACTTAAGATCAAATAAAATGGATCTAACCTTCTTTACAATTGAAAGAGCATTGCTGCTACTGCATCGACCATGGATAAAGCTCCCGCATGTTCCTTGAGGAGTGCCAAAGCTTGCAAATTTGATTGATGAGATGACTTGATTAGGATGAGGGCACTCAAGAGATAGAGTTGGCCCTGACTTTTTTCGTGCATCGTCTTCCGAAGCCCACATATCAATAGGAAGTGGATGAGCATCAGATATTCTTGAGCATACATTTTGTATCTCTCTTGTTGCAAAAGACAGCTTCGTAGGATCCCCGCCCATTTCCTCAAACAACACCAAGACATTTCCACTGGATTTCAGCCATGAACGAGGAACATGGTATCTACAAAGTTTATATACAAATGTTACATTCAAGATTTCTTAACTAGCATTGACATACCAAAACATTTCACCAGATACTCTCTGAAAACTTTTAAATACTTGAGATGTCCTTAATACTTACAGCATCTGGGATGGTTTTCCACAATTTTTGAGACATTTTTCAGCATTGTATCCTCCTCTATAATTGCAGGGGTCAGTACAACCGTCATTCGGTGCAATATAGGCAGGCCAAAATCGACCAATGCTTTGCCCGTTCACCCATGCCTCACCCTTCCCCATTCCAGTAAAATCCATCGAAAGAGGGGTATCACCAGCAGGAGCATCAAAACTTGCCTAAATGGACAAAACTTCTAGCTCAGTTATGACTGATCAAAAGATTTGGACATTTGTTACCTTAGGATAGATATAGGTTACAAGTACATGAACATACAAAGAATAAGATATATCAGTCCATTATAAGAGGCATATTGCTAACATACCAGACCAACTGTCATGAAAAGAATCCCTAGTTCTTTTATTGTCAACCTACTTTCAAGTAAAATATACGAGCAGATGAAACAAGCATTTTGATAATATTGCTCCACGGTGTGTTCTTTTGATATGAGTTCATCAACATTAGCCTATTATAACTTGTAAACATTAGGAACTTTGGCAAATCCATTCTGATTCTATTAGCAAATCTGTCTGGAACATTTGTAGCCTATTTATTCCATCAAATAAAATCTTCAAACAAGGTTACATAACTGATGTGCAACAACAACATACCCAGCGTAAAACTCACAAGTGGGGTCTGGGGAGGGTAGAGTTTACGTAGATGTTGCCCCTACCTTGGGAGGTAGAGACGCTGCTTCCGGTAGACCCTCAACTCAAGGAAGAGCATATCAAAAGAGCAAATGTCAAAATGTTCACATTTATCCTTAAATTGCACATATCTGAGACGAATATTACCTTATACCATATTAATGGTTGGTTTGTGGGCAATGCAGTTTGTGACTTCCAAAGTGTAGAACCTCCATTAGATAAGCCCAAATCTTCTCCTTTCAATCCAACCTGACCAACAAAGTACACATGACAGGCAACATCAATGTGATTATCCTCCAGAATAAAGACCTTATGCTACCAGAGATTTCGAAAATATAGAAGGAAATGAATGATCGAAAATGGAATGAAATCCTATGGACCTATTAACTTAACCTGATATGTCCACTGCTTTGATGAAAGATCAGTAGTAGAGCCATTTTTGAAACCTTTCAATTGCACTGGACCCGTAATCCCTGCTCCCTTGAGATCAAAGAATGCTCCGTAGTTCTGGAGTCAATATCAGGTATGCATTAGATCATGCTTCTAAAATGGAAGTTATAAAAATGTGAAGTTCTCCATAGATAGTACAAATTAATAATGAAGGACCAAAAGAATATATGGCAGATAACAAATCTTCGATATGAAATGATGGGATTAAACAAAATTCAAACCTGAAGTCCCACAGTCGCACTCAACAGGTCAATTTTGTTTTCTCCAGGCACAAGTGTGACTGGAACTTCAATTGTAAAGTTAGAATGTCCACTGTTGCCTTTTCCACTTCCTACAAACAATCACAAAGTTTACGCAAAATGTTAAGCATTGTAAGAACAACTATGTATAGTTCCAACAAGGATGATTATCTGATGCTTTCGTCAACCAAGAGAAATGCTAAATACAATATCACCACTTGATATGCTTCGGCTACTTTTTTTGCTTTGACATCTTGAATAATCTTACTATAAATCATTGCAGTAAACTTAAATAGCTCAAGACAGTATCTTCTCATTGTTTCGGGTAACTAGTAGGTAGTCATCAAGCATCATTCATTTCCGTTACCTGATAGCTTTCCATTAATGTAAGCATGAAGAACATGGCCAAGTGTTTTCACATGAAGTACCGTTGCAGATCCATCTTGAAGGAAAGGCTCATCATTTTTTATATTGACACTAGAAAAATTAGAATTGATGTAAGAAAAGTGAACTTCAGAGCAGATAACGATCATGCATGCAATCAGAGAACCGTACTTATTCTCATAAAATGCTGCTGATTAGAAACCATAAAAGTGGAGCTGATGCAATCAGATGTAATGTTTTTCTGTTTTTACCTCAGGGAGTACCAGAGATAATCGCTTTTATCAGCTGTAGTATTTATCTGTTCCAACAACCCCATTCTTGTGAATGCATTTTCATTTGAGATGCCTACAGGCTCATTCACCGAAGTCCAACCTGATAGGGATCCACCAGATGCATCAGCTTCCGAAGACCGAGTAACAAATGTTGAGATGGTTGATGCAGAATTAATCTGTCATGGAGAAATGTAAAACCATCAGATTGAGCTGCAACAAGCACATATCTATGATTCAAACTAGACAAGATTATGAGCCAAACCTTTGCAGTACTAAAAGCAACATTCTTGCAGTCAGGTAAAATGCTGACGGACCATGGAGGTAAATGATATGAATTTCCATTGAAGATCACAGCCGCATCAGATTGCGTAGCAGTATTGGCGAGAAATGCAGCACACTGTGAATCAGTTTTATAAACACTGACCTGAAAGAAGAAAAGATATTGTAGCTTATAATGTGAAGCTCTCCTTACAAAAGTAATGCTATCTGCTACAATTCATTCTTCTCTTTTACTATGGTGTTGTTTTTAAGTGAAATATCTGAAATAACAAAGAAGGTGAAAAAGGCAAACTGAAAAAGAGACGGGATGGTTCAAGGATGTTTGTTATACTACCGCTGAGTCCCGGCTTCTAAAGCCATTAGTAGTATGGCATGCTTAGACAATTGTTTTTAGGATCATTTGGGTGGCAATATGTTTGAATACACCGTGAAACTCAGATATGCTAGCATCAACAAATTATGATCTGGTAGACTGGCAGTCTTACAATACAATACACGCCACAACAAATTCTTAACTTGTTGAACCATAGGTCAAACTGCATTACTATTTTAGAAGAAGCAACTGAAAAATTCTTCACAAGTAACTGGAACTGTTTTCGTGTTAGACAAAGGTAAATATACCTCTATATTAGAGCCCAGAGAAGTGATGTTTGGTTCTGTTGCCACCATTGCAGCCTCACAAAGCTTTATGGCTTTATGTAGATCTTTCAAGTGACCCCATTTTGGTTGATTTATAAGCCCTGCATTTCGCAATGGAGATTTTCACCTAGTGAAATGAGAAGCCCACAACAAGCTAGGAAAATAAAGATTGGTCAAGAGGGTGAGGAACCATACCGTACTCATCTAAAGGAGCATCATAGTCATAGCTAGTTGCAATAAACGGTCCACCACTGGTTCGCCCAAAGTTAGTTCCCCCGTGGTACTGTCCGAAAGCAGTAAATATCATTTATAAGACATAGTTCAGCTGTCAACTGTCTTTGTAGGCAGGGAACTATAAATCAAGAAACTCATAGAGTACCATGTAATAGTTCTGGAAAGTTCCGCCTCGCTGGAAAAATCGAGCCACAGCGAAAGCAATGTCTTCCACTGGTCTGTAAGGGACAGGACCACCAAAAGACAGAAACCTATGTTCCAAACAATTCAAAAAGGTGGAATTGTAAGAGAAAGTTGGGATATTTTGAATAGCACCAGATATGATCTGTTTATTAAAGAACAAAAAATCCAAATGCCTACCATCCGGTCCAATTCTCAGTCCACATCTTGGGTGTTTTATCGGAATTTTGCTTGAATTGGTCACAATAAAATCCATTGCAAGTGTTAATCTGTCATTGTCTCAGCACACGCAGAAAGTTAATAATTACCTTAGTGGCAATCTGTATTAATTGTCAGAAAAGTTGGATAGTCTACAGGGGTTCTCAAGGTGTTTTTTCAATCACTTAAACACAAGGTGATGTATGAGAAACTCACAACGGAAGGAGGGGCATCTGGTTGCTGACACATAACCCATGGCACTCCCGTATTCAAAGACGTAGCCATTGATGCTGCCCAGTTCACGTAAGGTTTGGCACGAGGACCATAACGAGACTCAATATCACCATTGCCATACTCATTTTCTATCTGTTTGGTCAACAAAGCATCTTTACTACTCAAACAATAACAAAGAGCAACTAATATCAACTTGTTTCTTAGTACACCGAATGTAGTAAATCACTAGAAGATGCTAACCTGAGACAAGATAACCGGCCCACCCTGGGATGCATATAGATTTTCTTGCTTGATCATGTCAACAATTTTAGCTGTGAATCGCTTCATTTCTGCCTGCAACACAAATCCCTCGTGTCATGAACTCCAAAACCAGTATCCCAAGGAAAAACTAATTAATAGCACAAATGGGAATACCTTGAACGGTTCATTGTCGGTTCGAAATTCAATTCCAGGAATGAAATGCAACCAAAGAGGAAACCCACTGTCTCAAAATAGATCAAAACCATCAATTATCAGTAAAGCAAAAACATTAATATTTGAGAAAAGCAAAAAAAGTATAAGAGTTAGTTACCCATAGTTCCATTCTGCACAAACATAAGGCCCAATCCTTATATGAACAAATAAGCCAGCTTTCTCCACCAACTTCACAAAATTAATCAAATCTTTCCTTCCTTCGAAATCATACTGCAAATGTTTTCATCACATCAGTACTTCCATTTTTCGTCGTGTTCATCACATCACTCAAAATGGAATTCTCAAGTATTTCAATCAAATTTGTCTAGCTCAAGATTTGATACTTACTAAAAGGAAAACAACCTCATTACTTTATTAGTTCAATCAAGTTCTTGGAACTCGAAACAGCAAAAATCTATGTTGGATTCTTCAAAAATGCGGTTGGTGCAATAGGATCCTCTAGAAGTTGTGCATTTTCTGAGGATCCTAGCCAGGTGCGACAACATTTTTGGAAAATCAGAGCAACATAGGTAAAAATGGGAACTTTCCATACTCATTTTTTGTCTAGCTCAAGATTTCTAATTTTATAAAAAGGAAAACAACTGATTACTTTATTTGCTCAATCAAAACTTCTAGACACTCAACATAAGAAACACTAAAAGTAGGAACATTTCCATTCTTTCCTATTCTTGGCCCATAACTGAAGCAAAGAATTGCAACAACACTCATAGTTGAAGTCAGGAGTTGAAGATTATCGAACAGATTTTCACTAAAGCGGTTCAAAATATGAATAAGTAAACCTATGAAGAAGCCAAACAGGGTTCAACACCTACTACATATACCTAAAAACATCATTTTAATCATATATAAACAGTATAATTTTTCATCCAACGAGAGTTCATATGAATCCCTTGGCCTCGCCTAGCTCCACCCCAGAGTCAACTACAACAACAACAACAATCCACTATAATCCCACGAGTAGTGTCTAGGGAGGATAGTGTGTACACATACCTTATCCCGATCAACAACAAAGCTAAAATTACCTGATTTCGAACAGGTTCATGAAGGTTCCAGAAAACATAAGTCTCTATAACATCCAATCCTCCATCTTTTGATTTCTGTATAAGGTCTGGCCACATCTGCATTATAACAAACAATAGATTAAAAAAAAAGCATTTTTTTTTAATTTTGAGTAAAAAAAAAGAAAAGAAACTCACATCAGGAGTACTCCGAGGATAATGTATTGAACCGGAGATCAAAACTCTTCTCTTTCCGTCAACAACCAATGCCCGGTGATCATACGTCACATTAGCGGCAAATGACGTCATCACCAAACAATGCAAGAAAACCACTCCAAACACTAACATTATAACTGATAAACAATACCCACTTCTTCTTTCCATTTTCCGGCCAAAATCTTCAATTTTCCGATCAACTAATACAAAAAAAAAAACCCCAAAATTATTTATACCCAAAACAATGTACAGAGTAACACTCTGTTAGAAACAGAGCTTTTTAAGTTTTTTTTTTTTTTCGCTTTTGCAGCTTTTGGAAGTTTGCTTAAAAGTATGAAAACTGAGAAAAGAAACAAAATGTTAAGGATGAAGATGAAGTTATCATAAGCCGGAGACGACACGACAACTAATAATGTAAAAATGAAAAATTAAAATTAATTATCCTAATGACGTTGTCATCGTCGTTTTGTTCATCATTTTTCTGCAGTAATGGACGGCTTTATACTGATGATGATGAATTTTTTTCAATACATATGAATTATATAATGAAAATAAATACAGAGTATTTAGTATTGTCGGCTCAAAACACTAAGCAAGCAAACATTTTAGCCATTTCTGGGTATTATATAAGAAAATGTATAAAACAGAGTAATAATATTCTTCTATGAAATCTGAAAATTTATGTTACCTCTGATTCTGCTGACACACCGAAAATTTATGAAATTATTTGTCGGATATATGAATTGTGGTGAAATAATTTCAAATTTAGTTTTTAATAAAGAAGATTTTGAATTTAATCGCGTTTCAATATGAATATATATAAGATAATCAAGAAAGAGGTTTAAGTCATTATTTTGAATTGGATAATGGATTCTTTTTGTTTTTACTGTTTGTAATGGGAGGTGAATATTGTGTAATTAAAGAGGTTTAAGTATCACTTTCAATTGGATAAATATATTTTTTCGTTTTTATCGTTTATATTGTGAGGTGAAAATTGAGAACGATGTGGTACTTTCTTTGGTAGGTAGACGTTGGTAATTGTAAAGGTAAATATTTGTTTGTATGTGTGAGTATTTTATCTAAAATGTTCGATATAATGTGAAAATTCTTTTCAATACGAGTGATGGTGAGAACTGAGATCGATCTCAAGAGTTTTACATACCTTTTTGAACAGGGTAAATCATCTAGCTATTTATAGATTGCAATTTTATTATTTAATAATATTTTCAAAATAACTCATTAAATTTATTTAATATATAATTTACTAAAAGTAAAAAGGAAATTATAAATGTCTGTGCTATTTTTGTTGTTGTCAGTTTCCGTTTTACAGACTTTCACGTCACGTGAAAAGGACGATGAAACTGTGTGTCACGCCGTTAGTGAAGTATTTGCCGTTTCAAGTGATTTTATTAGTTTTTTTTTTTAAATTTTAGATGAAAATTCTGTCTTTATCATTAAAGCTAGAATAAATATATATTTTTTTATTTAATTACAAATTTAATTTCGAATATGTTAAATAAATATACTTTATCACAAAAACTATAATATTTATAGAATCAAATATAGAAGAAGTGGTAGACAAATTATTACCCAAGCAATTCCAATCCCAATACCCCTTTTTGCCTTTTCCCATCATTTTTTAAATAAAAAAAGGAATTAAAATATGATAATAATAATAATAATAATGATAATAATAATAATAATTAGAAAAAATATATTTAGGATAATTTTACATCAGAAATGTGGGGAGGATGGTCTTACACCTATCTTGTTAAGAAGTGGGAAAATTATAAGTGGATCAGTATATTCGTTTAAATTTGATTAGTTATCGATTCATTCATTTAACAACTTGATTTATTTCAATTCATTAAAATTAACGACATGCCAAATTAATTTATAAGAAATTTTATTTTAAAAAAGGCTTTGTTTAGTTTAATATTTTATATAAAACCATTCATGAGAAAAATAAAAATTTTATTAAATACTTAAAAAACAATTAAAACTTAATGGAAAATGACCATTACCTCTCTTTTATTTCCTTTCAATTCAAAATAATTTTAAGTAAATTAATAATATATTTATTTTAATTTGCTTAATTTTAATTAAACTCGCTTATTTTTGTAAAAAAACGAAGAGAATCCCAATATTTTGTTTTTGATTTTTGAAGGAAAAAAAAAGGTGTAAACGTGTAACGTATCAGATAGTGCATATAACTAGAGAAAAATATTATTATATGGTTAAAGTTGATTATATTATTAGTGCCTTTTGACATGGTTCCAAACCTTATGATATACGCCAATTTTCACCTATAGCAAATATAAAATTTATATTTGTATGTTATAGCAAAATTTACATAATTGTACTCCATAGCAAACATATAAATGTATAATTCATTATACATATACAATTGAAACGAAGAGTATAAAACGAGAAAGAGAAAGAGACTTGGGACAGAAAATTGTATAAAAGTGAATTGTACAATTATAAGTGTATAGAACGATTATATACAATTTGAATTTGTATAAAATGAGAAAGAGAGAAAGGCAAAAGAGACTTGGGCAGGGAATATACAATTGAATCGAATTGTATAAAACGAGAAAGAGAGAAATTATATACAATTTGAATTTGTATAAAACGAGAAAAAGAGAAAGGCAAAAAAAAATTGGGCAGAGGAGTATTTTATTGTATAATTATAAGTGTATAGGACGAAGATATATGTATTTGCATGTGTATATACAATTTTCTCTCGCTTTATAGAAACAGAAACACAATTTATTCATTTTGCTTCTGTTTGTATAAGCGAGAGAGGCGAGGGTGACGAGCGAGATTAGGGAGAGTGGCGAGCGAGATCTGGAAGAGGAGAGAGAGGGAACAAAAATATATGTATTTATACAATTTCCTCTGCTTTATACAAATAGAAACAACTTTTATACACTTGTGTTTGTATAAAAGGGAGAGGAAGCGGGCGAGATATGGAGCGAGAGAGGAGAATGGCGAGCGAGAGTTTGAGGGATAGAGGTGACTGATAAAAAGTTTGCTACGGGACACAATTAAATCAAAAGATGGTTCTAACAATTAATTTAATTTATTAATTTGTCATTATATATAATTTTCCCAATTATATAATTTATTTTAGAAAAATACTTTATATAATTAAACATAGTGTTGGTAAATAGCACCTAAAGTTGTTGGTGGAGTAATAAATTTAAAATGCCAATTTATTTAATTTGTTCCAACATTTAGTAATTGGTAGGGACTCCACACACATATTACCTACTCTTCCCACTACAAAGTGTTCTATTTTTCTTTCTTATATCTATTTTAAGGTTCTATTTTTTTTACGAGATATCTATTTACACTTGATTCAGATTTATGGAAAAAAAAATATATTAAGGTAAAATATTATGCACCTAAGATTTACTTTTTACACTTTGTTAGATCATATATATTTTTTATGATTGAGTTAACTATAATATTTTAACTTTAGAGGTATGTCCACGTCTAGACATCTTAATTGGTTTATAAAATATTCATTAATGTTGATTGTTTACGAGACACAACAAAAATGAATTAGAATATTAAGTTGTTAACTATTTTTTCCGTCCAAAATTATTTGGTAGGTATACTAAAAAAATAAATGTCCAAGATTAATTGTTAATTTCAAATAATCAAGAAACAATTCGTTATTTTTTTTCAAATTTGCCCTTAATGATAGTGTAGATCAACTGGAAAGTTAGGTAGACTTTTGATATTCTTGATAGGGTTATATTGGTCAAATTACACATTGTATTAAATTTTCGTTGAGGGGTGTACATGACCTTAAGATGACAAATAATTATGGACGGAGAGAGTAACACCTAATTATGATACTTGATGTGGACTTTCAAAATTAAAGCGTTCACATTAAAAACTTTAAATTCCGAATTCGAGTCATTTGGAGCAATTGCGTCATGAATATGAATTAATGGTGAGACTGTTTCACCTTTAATTAGATTGAGTTTGAATCTTAGATATAAAGAAAATTCTATCGAGAGCGTCACCTCCAAATGACCTCTGTAATATATGATTTAAATTTGATCAAGACTTTGATGTAGATTTCAAACACCGAACGAGAAAAATAAAAGGTATATGGACCAAGGGGGTCACCTTCAATGTACCTTGCAATCATGCAATAGTAGAGCTAATAGCTACCACAAATTAATTGCATTGTCCATTTTACTTTGAATGCTATTCCAATCTTTCATTATTTTTTCATTTTTCATTTGAGTTTGGTAAAAAATATCATTTGCATGGCCTTGTGAAATTTGGTATAACGATAATAATATATTGGATATAATTTTATAAATAAAATTTTAAAAAGATAATACATAAACTTAAATCTTATTTCTATATTTTTACTTTTTTGTGAAATTCGTATCAAATTTAAATGGATTTGACTCGTAGGCTCAATCGTGAGGTATATATAATATATTCAAACGAA
>NC_028647.1:63665112-63671679 GCF_001406875.1 Solanum pennellii | reverse complement strand
CTTTATATATATATATATATATATATATATATATCATTTCATTTCATCCATTTTTCTTACCGGAGCTAGGGCACGATGTTTTTCGTAAAAGAGAGTTATCATAAGCGAAATAGATTTAATGAAGGAGAGGTCAAAAAAAAAAAGTTAAGATGAGATATCATGCGTGAAGATTTGAGTCACTATAATCAAGTTAAGTTTGTAAGTTATCCAATACGATAACTAGGTTGAAGCGCAAGTTTTATCGATTTGTCATGACTCATATACCGATATTATGAAAAAAATATATTATTTTTTGCATCCTTTTTAATTGTAGCTATGAAATACACAAATTCATGAGTTTCATTTTATTAAGCAAAACATTGGGCTAGGAAAAATTTTCTAAGCCCATTAGAATGTACTAAGACAAGTAAGTTATATTGCAGAGGCCTTTATGATACTTTGGTTATTTTTCTCAGTTCCATATTTGGTATATGAGTGAAATATTTTTAATAAGATATTCATCTAATATCGGACGAACAAAATATTATATAATGATTGATATAATTGAGACTTGCTTAACAATTGAACTAATCTAAATGCTTGAATAGAAAAAAAAAAGTGTATAAATATTGTATCAAGCTTAAAGATATATTAAAATGAAACTCATACAATACAAGGCGAAAATCATTCTACGGTACACAAGATTAGAGAGGCTAAATAAAGATTAAAATTTAAAATAGACAATTAGTAGATAGTCGAGTACTGCATGTGAAAGAGGCGAGAGATTAGCCTCATCCCGTCCCCTCTTATTAGTACTAGTAGTTTTTTCTGATTCCTACTTAGTATCTGATACTCATAACGAAGCGTGATTAAATTCAAATTCAAGCTGACAAAGTTTACATTAATTGATAAGTCGCTTCCGAACATGTGCAATTTATACCGAAGGAAAATAGTAGTTACTAATCACTAAACATTCCTAACTACCTTTATTGCGATAGCCTTTTCGTGTTTCAATTTATTTGACACTCTTATTCCGAACACCTTCACATAAAAACATCATAATTTACTATAATTTTCTATAAAAATTGTTCAAAAAAGAAGCCATAGACAAGCTTGGAATCAAGTTTTTTGTTGGGTAAAAATGATACAATCTGTTTGTGTTCGAGCTTCAGCTCTGCCATTGCCACCCATTGATTCTCACAGGCAATTTCTATTTCCTCACATTGGCGTTAAATATTTTTTTTTGGGGGAAATTACTCATTTTTTATTGATACCATAATTTGCTTACTATGTGTTTGTAGAAATGCCGCAATGGCTAACAGTTTTGCAATTGATGCTCAAAATCTTAGCTATTCAGTTGTCTCAAAACAAGGAAAATTACTTCCAATTCTTAAAGATTGTTCACTACAAGTTCCTTCTGGACAATTCTGGATGCTTTTGGGACCTAATGGTTGTGGAAAATCAACCCTTTTAAAGGTATATACATCTAGGACCCTTTTTTTTTGGTTGTTAGTATAATTGATACGAAGGTGTGGAGGTCGAGGATTAGCTTAAAGGACTAGTAGTAGGTACTTTCGCGTAGTTTTTAAACCAGTAGTTTTAGTATTATTTGGGAAGATGTGATTATACATGACATGTAGAAGTTGAAGGTTATCGAGTATATGACATATGGAGATTGTGGATTACATAGATTAAGTTAGAACTTAGAAGTATAGCAAGTGGTTTAGCTTTTTCTCGCTTATCCTTCCGTACTTGTAGTCGTAGTAATTTTCCTGTAGTTTCTTGTCCTTCGATATATGTTAGTTACTTTCTATTGTCTCTTGTACTTCGATCATCACACTATTTTATTGTAGTTTTTTTTTTTTGTGTCATGCTTTTTATAGTATCTTCTTCGATATGTTTTTTCATGAGCCGAGGGTCTATTGGATAAACCTTCCCCAAACTCCACTTTTGGTATTGTATTTGGGTATTTTAGTGTATTTTTGTTATTTTATTATTTTCGTATTTCTCATTCTTAGTTTTCTAATACTGCTTGTTGTCTATTATGCTTTGATTTTTTTCTTACTACCTTGCTGTGGTTACTACTTGTGTTTCATCAATGTTGTGTTTATCTTTTTGTTGCGCCGAGGGTCTATCGGAAACTACCTATTTACCTGCACAAGGTAGGGGTAAAGTTTTCGTATATCCTACCCTCGCCAAACCCGACTTGTGGAATTACATTGGTATGTTGTTGTAGTCTGTCAGAATTAATGGGTTTTGTTCTTTTTTTGGGTGAACTTGTTTCAGATATTAGCAGGTCTATTGAGTCCAGATGATGGTTTCTTGTATGTGGAGAGGCCAAGGAGCTTTGTGTATCAGAATCCTGATCATCAGGTGTACTTACTTGACGCAATTTTCAGTTTTTTCGTTTTAAGTTGCCTTTAGGCTTTAGAGGGTAATGCTGCCTAATTATCAGTCCTCTTCGGATTTGTCGCCCTCTTTTGTGGGTTAAATTGGATGATTAAGCGAGAATGTTTGGATTCCCATATTGTGCTGATGACTTCTAACTTGTTGATGATGAATGAATTGTAAGATTAATGGCGTAAAATTCGAGATTCAAGATACTTATCACAACAACAACCACAACAACTTAACCACCTCAATTCCAATCTAGTCGGTCAGCTATATAAATCTTCACTATCCATGTCACTCTATTTAAACTCGTCTTGATCCAATCTTTGAAAAAAAAGGGATTCCTATCACACCAATTCAATAACTGAAAGTTGGGGTTTAATGGAATCACTGCGAATGGATGTAAAACACTAGGGGAACCTAAAGATGTTGCCTAATGGTCAATTAAGAGGGTGAAAACCACGGAAGATAAGTTCAAAAATGAGCATAGACCAAAAAAAAGGCCTAGGTGATCTTTTTTCCTTTGCTTAAGCCAACGAGTTACTAGGTACCTGTGATGGTGTGAAGTAACATGTACCTAGTGAAATAGTCGAGGTGCGTATAAGTTGGCTTAGATATTGACATTATCACAAAGAGAATGTAAATCATGATTGAACTACAAAAGATTGCGTGCTTCATCTTGTATAAGCTTAATTCCATATAAGAGAATCAAGTCCCCTTGATAACTATCCTACTGATGTAATTATGCTTTTGGGTTTTCTTGCTTTTGTTGAACTATATCTCAATCGAGTTTAGATTTGGAAAGATCATCACTTTTAAAGAAATTAAGCAATTTGCCATCATAAGGACTAAAATGTCATTATAGAACTTCTATTGTAGCCCTGTAAGTAGGCAGAATCTGGAAAAGTTCTTAACTTTCTACATCGTATTGCTGATTATACTGGTTTGTAACTCTGCATGTCCATTACTTTGGGTGGATGGTGCAGTTTATCCATCTTTGTAAAACCTCCAGAATATGTGGTTGCAAAGTCCTCATCATTCTAGCATTGCACTCATGAGTCATTTAGTAGCACAAGTGTCTGTCATGATTCCAAACTCTGCATTTACTGATTCGAGAATGCGAATCTATAGAGTTTTTGCTACATTGGTCCATTTATTTTTTGTATGGTAATTCTACAAGGCTTCTTATCATAGACTCACATGCTTTTGGCATGATGAGTTCACGAGGTCTCTGCAAAACAGATGTTGTGCTTGGTGCGGCTATAGCAGAGAGCCACATATGCCGTTATTTGTTATGTTAGTTTGCCTGAATCGCTGGATGGTTTTTATGAATTGAACTTTCCATGACCACATATTAAGTAAGTATTCTGCTCTGAAATGCATAGCCTTCTTTATTTATTGTGCTTACAGGTCGTGATGCCAACAGTGGAAGCTGATGTCGCTTTTGGTCTTGGTAAATTGAACTTAACACCAAATGAGATTAAGACTAGGGTGGCAAAAGCTTTGGATGCAGTTGGGATGTATGAATATTTGAAAGTATGTTCTTCAGGTATGGTTTCTTGAGTTCCTAACGTATTATACCGAACTGCTCTCATGTCCGTGCTTTTGTTTACACCAAGCAGAAACCAGTTCATACTCTAAGTGGTGGCCAAAAACAAAGGGTTGCTACGGCTGGTGCTTTGGCGGAAGCTTGCAAAGTTTTGTTACTTGATGAACTGACTACTTTTTTGGATGAAACTGATCAGGTATAATCTGATTCAACTTTTATTTCACTTCGTAGGATCCAATCTTTCACTTTGGTCCCCTAAATAATGTAGGGGTCGTCTGGCATGCCGGATAGGATAAGCAAATATATCCTACCTTCTATATGGGATAGTAATCCCACAGTTTTGGTAGAAATGTTGGGATATAAAATAATCCGGGGATTAACTAATGCCTCAAACCAAACATGGGATAAAGTTAATCCCAAATTTTATCCTGGTATTATTATCCCTATCCCACGTACCAAACCACCCTTGTATTAGTGTGCTATCCAACTGTTGAACTATCAAAGGAAAGGACCTAAGCATATTTTCTTGAACTGAAACTGCTCAAGATAATCATTCAAGTGAAATCCTATGCACAACAGATGTGGACAAACTTGAAACTTTAGTTCATGTTCAACAGAGAGAGGTAGCATAATCACAGTGTAAAATATATTAATGCTATCCATGCTGTGTTGTCAAAGGCAAGTACACTTAAGCCCTAAAGCGAGGCTCAGAATGTGTTGAGCGCTTCGCCTCACTTAATGTGCGCTTCATTGTCGTCATTAAACTAAAATAGTGTTTTTCTTTGACCGACTTGGCTACTCTGCATGACATGGTTATTCCATTTCCATATTCTATGTTCTTTCAATTCCTTTTTGCCTTTGGCTTTTGTGCTGTCCATAAGAGGAAGTAAGTTTTTCTTAGTTTACTCCATCGATGAGGAGAAGAACAACATGCTGTTTAGTATGGAAATTCTTTTATCCGGAATAGACAAATTTTACGAGTGAAATGTTTTCTGTCCTTCGACTTTTGCTAGATTGGAGTGATAAAAGCAATGAGAAACTCCATGGATACATCTCAAGGAATTACTGCATTGTGGGTAACTCATCGCTTGGAAGAACTCGAGTTTGCAGATGGTGCAGTGTACATGGAAGATGGAAGAATTGTTCGACAAGGTGATGCAACTAGTATAAGGAAATTCATTGAAGATAAACTGACATCTTATGTCAACCAAATAAACTTGTAACCACTTTTCCTCAATGAATCCTGTACGTGCTGATGCGGATCCAGAATTTGAACATTAAGCGTTCAAGTTCAAGATTTTACCACATCACATTTGATTTACAGTATCGAAATCTGTTATTTGTATCTATTTCAGTGAGCTTTTACCAGATATACAGTGATCGAGTCAAAGTTACTTGGTTCACGTGAATCTGTAAGTCATACTCTATATCCAACCATGTGTACACCAAAAGAAAGTGTATCTATAATCTTAGCTATATACACATTTAGAAGTAAAAAAAAACTCTCACACTTCTTTTGACCCGAGGGTCTATCGAAGCAATCTCTCTACCTGTCAACCTTACAATGATAGTGATAAGGTCTGAATACATCTTACCCTCCCGACACCCTAGTGGTGAGTAGTGACCATCATTCCTCATAGGTTGAATTATGGTAAAACATCAAATTAGAGATTTTGATGTAATGTACTAACTGTTTGTAAACTTTCCCATAAACTTTGTTTACTCACTTTGTGTCTATCATAGATACTGTTGTGTTGAATAATTATATCAAATAATGGTTAATCATGTTTAGAAATTTTGATTAACTGAGTTTGTCTGCTGGTGATGGCAGTGGGTAAGTAGTTTACCTCAACTTTAACTAAATCAATAAGATTTAAAATACTAAGAAGATGGTGAGAGCATACCATAAAAAACGAGTTTACGTTCTATGCACAGATTAGATAAAAACTCGCCTATTAGTGCTAGGTGAGAGGAAGTAAAGAGGAAGTGATCTATTATGACCACTTATAAGTATAGTAGAAGAAAAAGGGATAATGCACAAGTATCCCCTTAACTTATGCCCGAAATCTTCGAGACATACTTATACTATACTAATGTCCTATTACCCTCCTGGACTTATTTTATAAGTAATTTTCTACCCTTTTTCGGCCTAGGTGACACTATCTTGTGGACTCAACACTGATTGACTTTTTTTTTCAAGCTAGTGTCACGTAGGCCGAAAAGGGTTAGAAAAATTACTTATAAAATTAAATCGGGGGGTAAATAAGACATTAGTATAGTATAAGTGTGTCTCTGGGATTTCGGATATAGGTTGAGGGGTACTTGTTATTTTCCCGAAGAAAAATGACCTTTTCACTTGGTAATGTAAGTAGTTTCTATTTACATTATCTAGATATTTCGAATTTCAGAAAATGAAAAGAAAACTTGATAAAAAGTATTTTCCTTTCTAATGGTCTTATATGTCATGAATCTGAATTGATCCGTCTCTTAAAACAAATACCAAATATCGAATGTTTCTAATGGTCTTATATGACATGAATCTGAATTAATCCATCTCTTAAAACAAATACCAAATATCGAACGAAAAACTAAGCTGAAAGGTAACCACGAAAAGAAGAAAAACAAGAAAAAGGCAGCCTAGTTTATGA
>NC_028647.1:63659562-63664515 GCF_001406875.1 Solanum pennellii | reverse complement strand
CACCCACCCCAAGATCAATGTTCTTGATTGAAGCTTTCTTTTCAAGTAATATATATTCAAACTCCGCTACAATAACATAGTTAATTTCAATATTCTTTTATTGTTATAATAAAATATTGTTATATAACACATGTAATATATAACATAACATGAAAATCAGTTATAAAAACTATATTTAACCATTATAAGACAACATTATTATAGAAGAAGACTGGTATAAACAAGTTTACATATATGACATACCAATCATTGCATTAGATTGTATGTACTCACAACTGTACAACAACAACAAACTCAATGCGATTTCATAAGTACAATCTAAAAAAGACATAATTTATATAAATTTTATTCCTATCTCGTAAAAATAGAAAAACTATTCCCAGAACGGCTATACATATAAAACTTTTTATCTCTTCTATATTCCTTCCTATCTAAGCAAAATTATGAGCAATAATATTTTCTTCACCTCCACCCAAGCCCCACCCCTTCAAAAATAATATGAGATTTTTTCTACTTCTTGTAACCACTATTATTGTAACTTCCCACCAAACTTCAATATTAAAGGAATGCCATACTAACTATAGGATTATGTAATATGAAGAAGTTTTACACTATATGTGTAATAACTCGATTATATAGCTGGTTATCTGTCTTATTTATATACATTCGTTATTAGTTTCATTTATTATGAACAATTTTTGATGTTGATTTACAAATAAATTTATACGATATAAGTTTTAAATGTGTATTCTTCCACTCCAACTTATAAAGGAAATAAACATTATTCCCAAAATAAAACTAAAAAGCCTTCTCTCACTCACCAAACACATTCTTTCCTTTCCATATATAAAACCCTAAATTTTCTCACATCTATTATCAACAACAGCAAAAAAACACTACATCATTTCCTTCTTGAATTTTTTTTTTTTAAAAATGAAACACCAAATTATTTTTTTAATTATTATTATCCTCCAATTTTCAACCTTAACACTATCTCAAACACCCCCTTCTGGTCCAAAAAACATAACACAAATCCTAGAAAAAGCAGGCCAATTCACAACATTAATTAGACTAATGAAAGTATCACAAGTTAGTGACCAAATCAACACACAATTAAACAATTCAAATGAAGGGAATGGGATGACTATTTTTGCACCAACAGATAATGCATTTTCTAGCCTAAAATCAGGCACAATAAATTCACTAAGTGCACAACAACAAGTTCAATTAGTACAATTTCATGTTTTACCAAATTTTATTTCAATGTCACAATTTCAAACTATTAGTAACCCTTTGAGAACACAAGCTGGTGATTCTACTCCCGGAGACTTCCCGTTAAACGTAACGACGTCCGGTAATCAAGTCAATGTCTCTACCGGAGTTGATGATGCTACTATTGCTAACACAATTTATACTGATGGTCAGCTTGCTGTTTATCAGGTAATCGTTTTAAGTTTATTTGGTACGATGAAAAATATTTTTTTTTTCAGAAAAATAAGTTTTGGATTACGAGAAATTACTTCTCTACGTTACATTATGAGGTAGGCATTTTCGCTTCTTTTACGTTAAAAAAACATATTAAACTTACACCTCAAAAGTAAATTATCGATAGAATAAATTCTTTAAGATTTTATTGGACGTTAATACCCTTTAAAAAAGAACTAAATTACCTTTCACATTAATTGACACGCAAAGATGTAATATTATAATGAGAGTATGTATATATAAGAATTTTTACACCATTATATGGTCCTTAACAATTTTAGTAGTAGATAACATGTTTTATTTTCGAGATAAATTTTTTTGATATTTTATAAGGATATATATTTGTAAATATTTTTCGATGATCTGATAGTGTAATAATTCTCAGGTTGATAAAGTGCTTCAACCTATGAGTATTTTTGCTGCTTCGTCTCCGGCAATGGCACCGACTCCGGCAACGTTGAAACCAAAGAGCAAGTCTCCGGCAGGATTGAGCCCTACCTCCGGCAACGATGACTCGCCGGCGGCGGATAATTCCGGTGTTGAGAGGATTGCCATGCACGGCACAACGGTTTTGTTTTTTGGAATTTCTTTGTTTGTAGTGTTGTAAATTTTAGAAAATGGACGGTGAGGATTCGTTGTGATTTTTTTGATAAGTTGATTCAACGATTGTGATTCATTTGAATAATTACCATTTCATTTCAAATTCTTCTTTTTCATGTTTTTTTTTTTTTTACCTTGTTATCTAGATTTGTATTCAGCTACACACTTTCTTATGTTCATTTTAACTTATTCATTCCGAATTTTATACGTCTCTTAAAAAGTAATGATTGATATTTATATATTTTGTCATAATATTTACATTGATTGATATTTAGTCTTAAACTTTAAAAAATAATTTGAAAAATAAGTAATTAATTTTGAGAGTAGAACATAAGAAAATAACATATTTTTCTTTTGATATACTAAAAATAACAATAATAACAACTCAAAGAAGTTTCACAGTGGGGGGTTTGAGAAGGGCATACGAAGTATATGGAAGACCTTATCTTACCTCGTGGAAGTACATAGATTTTTCAAAAGATCCTCGATTCGAATAATGCATGTCTGATTTCTTTTTAGAAAAACACTTTAACAGATAATTAATACGAAAATTATAACAAAACATTCAACTGAAACTCTGACTAATCAAGTAAATTCATTCAAATTAATATGGAAAAATTACATAAATACACTACTTATTTTCTTATAATTTCTAAAACTTTCGACCAATTAAAAAACTTACAAAAATTTACTTTCAAATACATCTTTTCTTATTAAGTAATGTATTATTTGCAGTCCATGAGCTATGTATCCGATACACAAGTTTCCTGATGTATAAGAGATCCTATAAATTTAAAGAATTTTTGTAATTTAAAAATAATAAAAATAGGATATAATTAGCTCTTAACACCATGAGATTAATGTAATTTTTACAATTAATATAAATAATTTCTAGAACAAACATTAAGGAACAAAAGGGTTTAGGTTATCATCTTGACATGCTAGTTCTTGAACTGGATCATGTTTTCGGCCCACTTAGATAGGCCCAAATAGAAATTTGACTTTCAAATTGGTTTAGAAAAAAGTTTCTAATTATACAAATATTTCTATTACATTTATTACTAAATTTTTTGTATAGTTTGAAACAATTATGTTTTGCTTCACTATTTAATAATTTAATGTCAAATTTCAAGTTAGGTACATCTAAATACATATTTTTTGCTATCAAATATTCTGAAATAGATCTAGAGAGAGAAGCGAGTATGAACAGGAGATAGTCGAGCGAGAGTTATCTGTATACCCCACATACATGTAAATCACACTATAATATATCTGTGATACAAGGAGCGAGAAATGAGAGTGGTAAGCGAGATGTGTGGGAGGAACACAAGCAAAATTATCTGTCTATAAATTCCATATACATGCAAATTCATTTGAATATAGTATATCGTGAATAAATTAGACCTAATTTTAGTCCCTATATATTTTAAGATATATATATATATATATATATCTGAATACATCAAAATCTCATCAAAATATTCGGCTTTCGAGATGGTTTAATAAATTTGGGACATATTATAAGTTTATTTTAAAAGTCTAATATTACGGTTTACTAGATATTCTTCTGTCTCCTCTTTATTTTATTTTTTTTGCTCCTTTTTGGAATTTAGCATTCTAACTTAGTTATTGAAACTTTGATGCATAATTTTATGTACGATATAAGTAAACCTAATTCACTTACACTAATTCAAGCCTAATGCATTTTATCTAAGAATGATAAATATTTATTTCTACTTTATATTTATAATAAATAACGAATATATAAGACTTTTATGATAAGAAAATAGACTGTGAATCTAATCCAATTTGAAAAATTAATTCATATAGTTGAAATTATCGAGGATCCTATAAGAAGATAAATTAACATATTTATTGTTGATATATGAATGATATAACTAAAGACGAAATTAATAATAAATATCAAACAAGAATATATATATTTATGAAATATTTAAATATCTCCTTTTTTTTTTATAATATGCAAATAATATTGTGGAGGACAGCTCTGATAGTTTTATCACATGGAGGATTTGACACCTACATCTAGTCATGCATTATTGTGAAATAAAAGATTCATTCTGATCGTCTGATTAATTATTGCTTTATTTTAATTTATTCGTGTTATTTTTCTTTTTAGCTCGTTAAAATATATATATATGTATATTACTATAATAAAAATGATTATTAGCGGTATTTAATTTTTAATTGCCGTTAAATATGTATTTTTAGCGGTAATTGTCACTCTTTGTATATGTCGCTAAGCCTTTAGCGACTTTGATTCTAATGATACTTAACTAATGCCGATAAAGACTTTAACACTTTTTATTAGTTTTAATATTTAATGTCGCTAAAAGTTATTTTTATTTTAGTGTATATATATATATGTGTGTGTGTGTGTGTGTATAAATACTTTTTGATAATTTTTTAAATTTAATTTTCTATATAGCATGCTTAAAATCATAAGACTAATAAAAAACTATTCAATATACTAAATATATATTTTTAATTTAAGATCATAAATTAAAATTCAAAAAAAATCTTACAATTAAAACAGAAGGAGTATTACACAAAAATAAAAGAGTAAAATATTGTAACGGAGAAGAATAAACAATTTTATTTTACTTTATTTCAAAAATTAAGCTTCAAAACTTGTCCTTTTGTATTACAATATAAACAATATATTTTTTTAAAAAAATTAAGCTAGAAAACTTGTCTTTTTATTCATTAAAACTTTAAATTATAAGTGTGGGAAAGAGGTGGAATAATATTTTTGGGCATCTTTTTTTTTTTCCTTCTTCTTGTGAGTATGTATGCTGCCAAAACAAAAGACAAGCCACTGAAATGTACCCTCTCTAAATGTTTATA
>NC_028647.1:63637974-63658987 GCF_001406875.1 Solanum pennellii | reverse complement strand
TATATATATATATATATATTTGTTGATATATATTGAAGTTACGGATTTTGATGATATATTTTGAATTTATAGTGTTTAAATTTAGAGACTTCACGATATATTTTTTTCACTCCTAAAGATGAACGTTAGTTAGTATTCTCTTATTTCATTTTTAATTGTATGTTATATTCTTGGAAAGTTACTTTGATTAATTTTTAAAGTTAATTTAGATTACATTAGTTTGATATTTTAAGCACAAGTTTTAGATATTAAAAAATATACGAAAAGTAATATAAATTACGATTTTAATGTTAGTCAAAATCCTTATAATTTGATTCTAAAAAGGAGAATCATGATAACTAAAAGTAGACGGAGGGAGTATGATAATCTTACCCTTCGATTCTTGGAAAAAGAAAATTCATTGCAAACTTGCATGATATATTTTGAAAAAAAGAAAAAGAAAAAGCAATAACAAAATTCTTAGAATTTGATGATTAAAATATAGAATATATACCACATTTATAACGTTATTGTTACATCACATATATATAACAAAATTAGGGTTTAGTAATTGGCCGAAATATTTTTTTGAGTCGAGGATCTATGAGAAATAATTTTTCTATCTCATATAAAAATAAGGATAAGGTCAATATTTTTATCCTTCTTAGATTCTTACTTATAATATAACATAAATTTTGTTGTTATTACTATGAACGCGTTTGTATATATACTAGATGAGCGTTGCCCGTGCTAAGCACGGGCCCAACGATTAATATTTTAATATTTTAAATATTTATTATTATTTTATTTTACGATACATGTTCACAAAATAAATGTCTGTTTATTAAGCAAATTGACAGTATGAAGAAAGTGAACATCTAGAGCAGCTGAATGTTAACAAATTATCAATTAACATTTAGGAGTTGCTGAATTTGTATGCATAATACTGCTCCGGGCTTGCAGACATACTTTCAGCTGATGATGCTGTAGTTGGAAGCATTATAGGTATTTATAATGGACCTAAATTTAATGAGTTGCATATTAAACAAACAAAATTAATATTTCAATGAGAAAAATTAGTGATTCGAACACATTATAGCTGCCAAATTTGTTCAAAATATATTTTCATGTGCATGTCATACTACTGAATATCGAAGTGAGATACTTACATAGTTTAACATTTTCATATGTGGGAATACTAATTACATACATTTACATACTGTATAGAATGACAAAAACAGATGCATCTTTCATGCTTGGATCTTCTGGATCATCTTTGATAAAAAATCACCTGTTAGCACAGAATAGCATCACATAACTTTTACAACACAAAATGAAAAAAAATGTGACAACATTAAGCTTCAACTAAGCCTCATCTTTGAATTCCTATTTCACGATTGACATAAGACATTTTATATAATAACACCAATATGAACAAAAGTATGTTATTTTTTTTTTAAAACTATGTCATAGATAGATCATTTAGCAAGATAATGTCAACCAGAATAGCATAAACACTACATTTTGTCGTATTGGAATAGAATAGAAAATTAGTGGAAGAAAATAAGAAAGCCAAATGAAATGTAAAGCATCAATTACAAATGTATGAAATGAGATCTTAATTAAAGATTAATATTATCTTTATAGTAAAAGATTGCAAAAACAGTGAAGAAAACAAAGTGACAATATGACCAAACAAAGTGAACAAAGCTCAATAGCTGTAAAGATAACAACCCTCGTACAAGATTAAGAGAATCTTAACAACAGAAGACCACACAAATTTAAAATTAAAGTATATGTTAAGAAGAGAGAAGTAAAATGAAGAGTTACTTAAAGGTTTTGGATGGAAATTAGAAAAACGAAGAGTTATTTAAAGGTTGAATGAAAATTTCTACATCATAATGTGGGAAGAATATTCAGCCACTTGGTAAAAAAATAATGGATAGGTAAAAAAAAAGGAGGAGAAGTCTTTGCTAAAAGCCTAAAAAGTGAAAATAGTAGCCTACACTAATGATAAAAGCCTAAAATGCAGGAGCTACACCACTCCATTTGTTATTGTGCATAAAGCAATATATATTTTCTTTAAGACACGTATCATGTTTACTGTTGTAGTACATCTTATGTAATTATTATTACCACTTCCCCTATCTTTTCTTTTTTATTTGAATTTTAAACATTAATCTAGAAAGAAAAAGAAATTATAAACACTTCTTGTACATATACATCTCTATGTTTCATATTTTTTTTATTTATTATATAAATTATAATTATAAATTATTGTTCATATTTTTTTTTTTGTTAGAGATATTTGAGATTCAGACAAAATCAATGAACATATCAGAAATTGAAAAATTTTATTTTAAATTTAAATATTAATGTAGAAAGAAAATAAAATAAAAAAAGGAGGAAAAGTCTTTGCTAAAAGACAAAAAAATAAAAATTACACTACTGCTAAAAGCCTAAAAAGCAGGAGCTACATCACACATCTCTATGTTTCATACCTTTATTTATTATATAAATTATAATTATAAATTATTATTCATATTTTTTTTTGTTTGAGATATTTGTGATTCAGACAAAATCAATGAACATATCAGAAATTGAAAATTTTTATTTTAAATTTAAATATTAATGTAGAAAGAAAATAAAAAAAAAAAAAGGAGGGGCTACGTGTAATGTAGGAAGTGGAATTCCTAAGAAAAAGGAAAACAAAAAGTGAAAAGCAATTTACACCTGTCTTCTTTAATCATTATTAAACTCATAATGTGTCAAGTTAATCATATATTACTTTCGTTAATTTTTATTAGTTATTATTTAATTTGATACACAATTAAAAAATAATTATTAACGTATTTTACTATACTATTTCTATTGATGATGTTTAGTAGAGTATTAGGTCTTAAAATAATTTATCGAATAAGTATTTAATATTAAGAGTAAAATATATAAAAAAAAATAATTATTATAACCACTTCCCCTATCTTTTCTTTTATTTATTTTAAATTTAAACATTAATCTACAAAGAAAAAGAAATTATAAACACTTCTTGTACATATACATCTCTATGTTTCATATTTTTATTTATTTATTATACTAATTATAATTATAAATTATTATTCATATTTTTTTTTTGTTTGAGATATTTGTGATTCAGACAAAATCAATGAACATATCAGAAATTGAAAATTTTTATTTTAAATTTAATATTAATGTAGAAAGAAAATAAAATTAAAAAAAGGAGGAAAAGTCTTTGCTAAAAGCAAAAAAAAAATAAAAAAATTTACACTACTGCTAAAAGCATAAAAAGCAGGAGCTACATCACTCCATTTGTTATTGTGTATAAAACAATATATATTTTCTTTAAGACACATATTATTTTTAGTGTTGTAATATATCTTATGTAATTATTATAACCACTTTCCCTATCTTTTCTTTTTTATTTTAAATTTAAACATTAATCTAGAAAGAAAAAGAAATTATAAACACTTCTTGTACATATACATCTCTATGTTTCATTTTTTTTATTTATTATACTAATTATAATTATAAATTATTATTCATATTTTTTTGGTTAGAGATCTTTGAGATTCATACAAAATCAATGAGAAAAATGAAGAGTTATTTAAAGGTTGAATGGAAATTTCTACATAGAAGATATTTCATAATGTGTGATGAATATTCAGTCACTTGGTAAAAAAATAATGGATAGATAAAAAATGGAGGAAAAGTCTTTGCTAAAAGCCTAAAAAGTAAAAATAGTAGCCTATACTGCTGCTAAAAGTCTAAAAAGCAGAAGCTACATCACTAAAGCCTAAAATGCAGGAGCTACACCACTCCATTTGTTATTTTGCATATATAATAATTATAATTATAAATTATTATTCATATTTTTTTAATGAGAGAATGAGGAATTTCAATTTTTCCAGACCTGGTGTAAAACTCATCGGGTGTCTCCATGTGATAAAGAACCCACTATTTTTCTGCCGGTTCCTACACCTACACATACACAATTCATAAATCAAAACAATTCATGAGTAATAAATAAACATTAATCTAGAAAGAAAAAGAAATTGTAAACACTTCTTGTATATATACATATCTTTGTTTCATAATTTTTTAATTTATTATACTAATTATAATTATAAATTATTATTCATATTTTTTTTGGTTAGAGATTTTTGAGATTCAGACAAAATGAATGAATAAATAAGAAATTAAAAAATTTTATTTTAACTTTAAATATTAATCTAGAAAGGAAAACAATTATAAACACTTTTCGTACATATACATACATCTAACAGAAATAGTCAATTTTTGAGAGACTGAAGATGCAAGTTTAAATTAGAAGAAGAAGAAACCGACCTGGTGTAGAACTCCACGGGTGTCTCCATGTGAAAAAGAACCCTAGAAAGAAAAAGAAATTGTAAACACTTCTTGTACATATACATATCTATGTTTCATAATTTTTTAATTTATTATACTAATTATAATTATAAATTATTATTCATATTTTTTTTGGTTAAGAGATTTTTGAGATTCAGACAATGAATGAACAAATAAGAAATTAAAAATTTTTATTTTAAATTTAAATATTAATCTAGAAAGGAAAAAAATTATAAACACTTCTTGTACATATACATACATCTAACAGAAATAGTCAATTTTTGAGAGACTAAAGATGCAAGTTTAAATTAAATTATTATTCATATTTTTTTTGGTTAGAGATTTTTGATATTCAGACAATGAATGAACAAATAAGAAACTAAAAAATTTTATTTTAAATTTAAATATTAATCTAGAAAGGAAAAAAATTATAAACACTTCTTGTACATATACATACATCTAACAGAAATAGTCAATTTTTGAGAGACTAAAGATGCAAGTTTAAATTAGAAGAAAAAGAAACCGACCTGGTGTAGAACTCCACGGGTGTCTCCATGTGAAAAAGAACCCACCATTTTTCTGCTGGTTCCTACACCTACACATACACAATTCATAAATCAAAACAATTCATGAGTAATTAAAATGAAAAGAGGCCAATTATAAAAAAAAAAAAAAACAATACAGTTACCATGAGAAACAGAGAAGAAAAGCATGACAAAAACAGCAATGATGAAAATGGAACGCCCCATTGATCTACAAACATTGCTATTGAAATTGAAAGTTGTCCATTTTTAATGTAAAATTACATACTTGCCCTTCTTGTTTTTGGAAATGAAATTTGTCCATTTTTTATTAATGTAAATTACTATTATGCCCTTGGTCGTCCATGTGATGGCTCTTCTATATAGTAGTAATAATTAGAGCAACTTACAAAATTGACTAGTTTTAGGATTATTAGATTAGAGTAGCTATAAGTATTAGATTTACCTGAATTAAATAGCTATAGTTTCTATCAAAAACTCGTTGTATATAAAGTATTTATATTTTTTAAAAAAAAAATTACAATGATACAATTTTAAATATAATGCATTAAATAAGGGGTATTATGTTATTATNTATAAAATCTAATGAAAAAAGTTTAAATTATATATAAACTAACAATCTAAATATCATTTAACATTATTAATATATATTTTTTTCCTTTTTTAAATATCGATTGAATCATGGACGAACGCCTTCAATACAGCTCAAGTAATGATTTCAAATTAAACTAATCATATCACATTATTATGATCAATCGTCTATTATATATAATAGTGTAACTTATTCGAATATCTTCAATATGCTATAATAAAATATTAATTATAAGAAATATAACATAATATGACATATCGATTTCACAAAAACTAAAACTTTCGATCAATACAAATTTACATGACGAGGAATGAAAAAAAATAAAATTTCCAGAAGTGTACAATTATAAGATACCAATAATTTTAACTTTTTCATAAATTCTAATTTTTTTTTATCAGAGATAAGTCACAGGTTTCACAGTACTACGTGGTCCATATACTATATAATAAAAATAAATGCATAAAATAAAATGTGGGTAAAAAGCCATATCACTTTTTTGTCAACTTTTTTTTAGTAGCCCCCACAATTCACAAGATCTCTAAAGAAAAATATGTTTTTTTCTTTCGAAATTGATATATGTATTGAGATTCGATTAAATTTAAATTTGTATATAATAAATATGGACGAAGCTAGAGCATATAAGTCAATCTACAGATTCGATCGAATTCATTAATTAACTTTTACTCATATTTGTATTATCCGTATAACATGTATAAATTCTACATTTAGAACTCATTTAGTAACACTTAATTATATAGCCATTTTAAAATTTTAGAATTTATAAAATTGAAATTTTGATTTTGCCTCTGATTATTTGATGGATATTTTTTTCTAGAGGTGACACTCTCAACTACTTTTTTTTTGTTGTCTTCAACATCGTACGATTCCAATTAAGGGGAAAAAAAATCTAATAACCTATTAAAAAATCCTAGAATTATTATTATTATTATTTTCAAACTTGGCCATCTCATGAGTTTGTTGCAAAAATAGCCTCTTTTCATTCCTTCCAACACCAAGAAAATCTCTTGTTAAGTTACCTTGCTTCCCTTTATCTTGCATCATCATCAAAGTATTTGCATTGTTAGCCACAAAAGTTGTTGAATTTGTAGCCCCTATTAGCAATCCATTATTTCCTTGAACATTTTCATGAATAGCCACATTTGAGGCACTTGATGATGAAGAATTATTCATCATATTAAGGCTAGATGAGGTCATTAGCCCAAATTGATTGCTAAAGAGTGGTGAATTGTTGTTGCTCCTTGTTGATCCAACTTGGGCTGCTTTTTGCAAAAGTGCTGTTGCTGACATGTGGCTATTATTGTAATACATTGGGCTAAGAGTTTTGTTCTCTTCTTCCTCTTTTAGAACACGTGGCATCGATGACGAGGTGGTGATGATGGCATCACCACCATCGTCATTGACGAACCATTGATTATTGTTATTGTTGTTGTTATTGTTATGCGACGAAGACGAGCCTAACGTGTTTGTATGTGGTGCCACTTGTACCAACTCATGAGCCAAGGTGCTTGTTGTGGTTGATGGTGTTGATAAAAAGTCATTAGGGTTACCTACACAATAAAGACAGATTCAAAATTTGAAATAACAATAAAAGAAATTTCACACATATATATATATACATACCTAGTTAACTGGAACTCACTAGTAACTTAAAGAAACGAAATCATAAATTTAATTTTGAATATGCATTCCAAAAAAAAATGTAAATTATATGGGAATTTTCATAGGAATTAGTATAAAATTTCATAGTTTACTTATTTTTCTATAAATTTTCATACTAATTTCCAGGAAAATCTCAATATAATTCATAGTTTTCTTATAGTGATGATTACAACATTTAATTTATGTTGTTTAGACTCTATAAAATATGATGTTGCACCATGTGTTACATCCTTCAAAATACACTATTTTTTTGAGAATCTAACATCTACTAATATTGCTAATTCATTGAACTTTTCGAAATTACATGTCAAAATGAATTTTATCGATATTTTAGTGACTTCCACTTATATATATTCGTACTGAATTCAGATGAACTTATATGCTTACCATAATTTGAATTGTCATGATGAAGCCAAAGTGGTAGCCTTGATTTTTGTCCATGATCAAGATTAAGTTGATTTGAAGGGTCTAATGATCCCAATCCCAATAATTGAGAAATATTTCCACTCATTTGTTGTTGTTGTTGTTGGAGATTAGTGCTAATCCCACCATTAATCAATTGATTTCTCAAATTATTAAGATTTACTGCTGTTTGGATTGATGTAAATCTTGTACTTTCTTCAGCTAATGCATCACAAAATGCTCTGTGTGTTATAAAGCTATCCTTTCTGTTATAGAAATTATCGACAGATAAAATTAAATAAATAGAGGAAAACAAAACCCTTCAAAAATACAAACTATATATATGATAACAACAAAAATCCATCGCTAGTCCTATTTAGCGATATATTACATACACAATGGCATATTATCAACACTTATCTACGAACAATTAACGATAAATTATCAAAAACATCGCTACGAGCAATTTACCATTAAATTAATGACAAATTATAAAAAAAAAAAACTTAGCTACAAAGAATGGATTAGTGACATGTTAGAGACGTATTATTAAAAACTTAGCAAACAAAAATTTTTGTAACAGATTAACGATGGATTATATAAAAAAAAAATTCATCAACTTGATAGAGTTTTGAATTAAATTTCACATATAGTTATACCATTTATTTCATCAACAAACTAATCATAGGACAATATTACTTTATTACCTATATTCTCTATCAAATTAAATTCTCTAAAAGTAATAAAATCTAAGTCATGAAAGGTACCTAGAAAATAGTGTACCATAGTGACATCTAATACTTAGCTAAAGACAGTCAAAGAAAGACTCGTATGAATCTTGATATCTGAATATGTCATATAAATTGAGATAGATGTAATTAAAGAAAAATTCGTATGAATTTTAAAATTTGAATATGTCATATAAATTAAAACAGATACGGTCAAAGAAAGATTCGTACGAATCTTGATATCTGAATATGTCATATAAATTGAGACAAATATAGTTAAAGAAAAACTTGTCTGAATATGCCATATAAATTTAGACAAATACAGTCAAAGAAAGACTTGTATGAATCTTGAAATCTGAATATGTCACATGAATTGAGACATTTATATAATTAAAGAAAGACTTGTATAATGAATCGTGAAATGTAAAATGTGTCACGTAAATTGAGACAGAGATTACGTACCTGGAAAAAAGTGTGCCACAATCACATTTATACTCTCTAGTACCACAAATCTTACTATGAGCTTTCCAATCAGATTGAACTGCATATTTTTTTGAACATTTTTCACATTTCCATTTTTTTTCACCATGTTTTCTTGAATAATGTTTTTTAACCCCAGTTAAATCACCTAATGCTCTTGATGGATCATGATGTACACATGATTTTTCAGGACAAATATAAACTTTTTTCTTTATAACTTCTTTGTTATTTCTTTGTTTCAATTTCCATGGTAAATTGTGACCTCTTCTATGGAGTTGTAAATTTTGATCTCTTTGGAAACCCTTGTTGCATATTTCACACACGAATCGATTCGTCGCCATTAGAGATTTTGGTGAAAGAGCTATCACTTCTGCATTTGGATCTATTTTTTTAGCAACAAAAAAGAAGTTATAGTTATGTTAGTAGAGCAATTAGAAGAGTTAAAAAGAGAAGAAAAAATCTTAATTTAGAGTGTTGTATATCATTTTCAATTGAAAAAAAAAAGGAAAAAAAAAAAAGAAATAAAATCTTGTATGTATGTATAAAAAAACAAATTATTGATTGATTCAGAGGCGAATTCAGAGTTTTAGGATGGAGTTTGATGAACGTTCCTACGTCATCTTCAACTAAAATAATATACATACATGAAAAACCCTTAAAAACTATAGTTGTATAAATACTAAGTTCTAAACTCAATTTTTTGAAGAACATATAATCTTGGAACCGTTAAATACATAAATTCTGAATGCATCTCTGAACTTAATAGCAAACAAAATATATCCATATATATAAGCTTCATAATTCAAATACTGGATCTGCCTCTGACTACTTTACCTGGATTTCCGGGGAGATTTCTCTTCCTCTTATTAGCTGAAGAAACATCTAGATTTGAATTAGGGTTTGGATTTGGATGATTAATATTAGTACTAGGGTTTTTTGGATCTTGAATCAAAGTCAAACCACCTCTCATGGAACAAGAAAGTCCATCATTAGACATCATTTTTCTTCTTGAACCTCAAAATTTGAAGTAAAATGAACACACACACACCAAAAAGAAAAAGAAGAAGTTCGGTTTAGTTCAATTCAGTTCAGTTCAGCTCAACTCGATTTCAAGAGAAGCCACAAGATTTTGCTCAAAACAGCTAAATCCCAAAAAATACTCATTGTATAGTGTACAATGTTATTAAAACAAAAACAAACAATAGAGTTGTTATAACAACTTCACTTCTTCTTCTTGATTTTCCTTTTTTCTAAGTTTTTGTTTATTTTAGTATATAGTAGAAGTAGAAGCAAAAAATAAAATATGATATTATATATAACTTAGTAAAAGAAAGAATATTTTCTCTATTATATTATTCCTTCTCTCACACACGGCTTTTGTCTATATGAGTCGGTCAGCCATAGACTCAAGTGGACCACTTCAACCTAATTACGGAGTAGTCGTTGAGTGACAAGTACTCTTTTCGTCTTAACCAGAGATTTCAAATTCATATTCTTATTGAATACGATTCACTTTCGTAAGAGAGCTTAATTTCTGGGTATAATACATAAATATGCCCTTTAACTTGGCTTCGAATCACATTTATGCCCTTCAACTTTGGGTGTGCACAAGTAGAAACTTAAACTTGTATAAAGTTGAACAAATAGATACACATGTCCTACATGTCATCCTACATGTCATTTTTTGTCCTACGTGTATTCTGCCATGTAGGACTCATGTATTTATTTATTTAAAAGTTGGATAGTTAAAGTGTCTGTTTGTGCATTATGAAAGTTGGAAGTCAAATTTAAAATTTGAAGCCAAGTTTAGGGTCCAATATATTTATTATGTCTAATTTTTAATATGGAACTTCCGGACATAAACGTGAGTCTAATTGAGCCTTATGTTAATATCAGACACGGAATGAGAAACTAAAAGAAGAAAATATTTGTAAGATTTAAAATTTATGAATTCTTGACGATAACTTTAAGTTAATAATATATTTTATTTATAAAATAATCAAGTTCATAATAAATTAAATAATTGAAAATATTTAATATCTATTTTGATATATAAGATGAAAATGAAAGTTACTGAATTTTCGTAAATCTTGAGTTGTGCTCTAAATTTTCCCATGCAAGTAAATATTGTATACAGTGGGGTGAGTGAGGAGAATAACTGTATCAATTTGTCAATATATATACTGCTGCCACAGCTTTGCATGATGTGTTGCTTTCAAAATATATATAAAATAATTGAGATAATATTTATTTTGAATATGAAGATTCTGCTTTTGAATTATATATATTACGATTTCGCTCATTTCAATTTATACGATATATTTTATATTTTTTCCAGTCTCGATAAATATATATAAATTCATTTAACTTATTAGTTCAGTAAGGTGATCGAGTTGCCTACACCTTCACCCTTGTGGTGGGCGTTCGAAACCCATTGTATACCCTTCTCAGCCTAAAAAAACAAAATATTTTATATTTAATAAAATAATTTAATATATTTTATATTTAATAAAATAATTTATAATCATATAAATATTTAACACTTTATCATCATGAAAATTTGAAGGGAAACTAGAGTACTTCCTTTTATGACTCTTTAATAATCCTCCAATCAATTTAAGTGATGTTATACATTTCTTTTTTAATTATCTAATTCTTTTAAAATATATATGATATGTTTAAGATTTTTTCTAATATATAGGACTTTTTATTCCACGTCTAATATACATATCAGAACTCGATAAAATTTGAATTTCGATCAAGAAGTCCTATATTGGGAGTGTAGCGTTTTTTAACAATGGCGAATTCGTATTCAAAAGGACTCAAATTCGAGTTCTCTTGAATAAAGATGAAGAAGTACTTATCACTTTATTATATTTTTTATTTAAATTTTATACTCAATCAAATACCGCATACCGCAAAGTTCAATTACCATATGATGAATTAAAGAGAAAAGGGTAAAAAGACATAATGAAAAACTTTAGTTCTCCAAAAAGATTAATTGAGGGATTGAAAAAAAGTATGTTGCCTTTACAATTTACATATGGTAAAAATGATTATGTCATTATTGTTTTTCTACACCTTAATTGGTGACTGTTAATAATTAAATTTAATATTTTTTCTCACACAGTACTTATTTTACATTATTAAAAAGTTACTATTTTCTTATTAGTTTCTCACTGAAAATGTTAGGTAGCTTTTTTTTTTTTTAAATTATAAATATGGTATATTGGTGAAAAAATAAAGAGTAGTAGTGTTTACAGAAAAATAGGGAACTTTTCATATTTTGTCTGAGAATTCATTTTCATTTTATATCATGCTTTTTTCAATGAGTTGGTTCAGTAAAAAAATAGATGAAAAATTCACGTTATATAACATAATTTTTTTATCGATTCATAATGGGAAAAGCCTTGTTTAGTGTTAGGACTCGACTAATTTGGAATCTCTCTTCTTTTTTCCATTCAATGGTCCGTACTCTATTGGATTCGAGTAATTGATATTTGTTTTGAATAAGGTCTATTCGAAGGTAGCACTCCACCGAACACTTTTTCATATTTAGAATTCGAAATTTAAAACTCTCATTAACGAAGAAGCAATTGTATCCCCTTTGCCACATCTATTGATTGTGATTAATTTAAGATCTTTATTTATAAAAAAAAAAAATTTGTCAACTCTATCATTAAAAAAAAATTACTTTCCACGCAAAATAAAAATTTATATTTGCTAGGGTCTCTCTCAAACACATCTTATCTAAATTTTCTACAAAGAGAGAATGGTTGAATAGATTGTGATGGTGATATCGAACTAATATTTTTATTATAATTTTTATAATTACTTTCATTTCAATTTTTTATAGTAAACTAATAATTTTTTAAATACATTTTAATTTATTAGTTATTGTAATTATTAATATATATTTTATGTAATTTTTAAACATATAAATTTTAATTTTTTAAAAATAAACTCTAATTAGTTAAACTCTCATGTTACGAATGATTTGACTAGAACATAGTAACTAAAAAAGCCCTAGTGCACATATAGCCAACCTTTGGGGGGCATTATTTTTATTTGTCTATTTGCTTCGAAACAACTTTATATAAATGGCATTTGAAGTTAAGTAGTCGGACATCATATTAAAATTTAATATCAATATTATTTATATATATTTTATCTAATACAATCAGTCAAACGATTCTTAAAAGAACGATAATGTATACGCTCTAGGCGTCTCTATTAAATATACTTAAATAGAAAAAAGGAAGCATATTTTACTCAACCACTTTTTTGGAATCAAGCTCTTGGAATTTAGTAATTGAAAATTAGATAATTTTTATTTAATTCTCTATATTGTTTTTCTTGAATAAAATGATGGAGACATATACCCAACAACTTCAACTAATCTCATTACTCTTTAAATAGCTCTTTGTATAATTAATCCTAATTAATTCTCTTGCAAAAAGCAAAAAAAAATAAAATAGTGCTAATAGGAATTTACACTCACTCATTTTTTTCTTATATACATCTTTTAAGCGATATTTTTGACTGTTTTATATTTATGTCTTAGATATATTTTGTCTTTATTAAATAATCAATCTGAGGTAATAAAATGAGGAGAAAAATTAATAATATGAGACTAATGAAATATTATGTTATATTATTCCCGAGAAGCACGACAAAATTGACATTAATTCCTTGGCCAATTAATATATCAAAGAGTCCCCTCTCATAATTTGATGAATATAAAAAATGAACATGTTGGCACTCGTGTTTTGTGTGTTTCTTCACAGTTACTTGTATTGAAGTTCGATTAATACAAATTTAAATCGAAAAAGCTCAACTTCAAAAGTGTGACAATACTATATTCGAGACCTGAACTTGACACTTTTTTAATATTTTATTTTCCGATGAGAGTTCATAAGTGGAGTTTGAGAACCATAGAGCATGTGCAAATTTTATTATTATATCATGGAGATACAGAGTTTGTTTTCCAAAAAAAAACTTCAGCTCAAGTGGGGTAATCCAAGAAAGGAACAAGATCAACAAAATAGTGTGATAACTGAAACACAATAAACAACAAAGGATGATATGTAGTACATCAAAAGCAAAGAACTACAATACTATAGCTAATACAACGAGAAACGCCAAAAAACCCTTAGCGCTCAAAAAGCAAGACAACACATCACTATCTATTATTAATAGTGCGATAACCGTATGCATATATATTAGTAATAAGGAACAAATGAAAACAAATAAAAATTTTAGAAGCGGATTCAGAATTTTTAATTTATGTATTCTGAACCATAATCCTTTTTGCTTACTGGTTGAATAAATTATTTATACATATCAAATAATTATTTTATCACAAATAAAGAATTGGAACCAAAACCACTAGCTAGGTTCCCCAATCCGTAGCTAAAATTGTGACTCCGCCTCTGCTAGAATGCTCCCCTCTCCCTCCCACCAGAAAATGAACACTCCATCTGTTTCTGTTCAATATTCTTTCTTGCTCTAAAATTTATGGTAAAAAGGATTGGCTGGTAGATAAAATTGATTCATTTCTACACAGGCTTCTATAAACAAACTCTTATATTAAGAAGACAATAAAAAGGTGAATTAGCCAAAATATACAATCTTAACTGTGATTTCTAGGATCTCCCAAGGCTAGTACAGTATAGAATTAAGCGCGGGGAGTAGATGAATCTTACATCTGACCGTGGGAGATCAGTCAGGATCAAATGAAGCTCGAGGTCCCGGTACTTTACTTTAGTACGCTGCACCAATAAAGAAAAATTGTTTAGAAGTGCTAGATACAAGATCTATTGCATGGTTACTTTACTTTTACACCACTGCCCAGGAGCATAGCAGAAAAGTTGATGAACTGTTACTTAATTTGTTCAAGTTCATAGATACGCAGGCCTAGTTGGTACATTTTTAAACAGAATCAATCCAAATTCTAATGGCTTAGCCAGTTTGAACACCGAGTCAAAACAGAATCTCTGGTTTCCTCATTTTTCTTCTAGGCAATCATCAACTAAAGAAACTACTTGACATCAACCAAAGATTGTGCCGATTGTGCCGAGTGAAAAGAAGGATAAATTGTACGCAAAACCTTACCCCTACCTCCCAGGTAGAGAGGTTGTTTCCCATAGATCCTTGGCTCAAACGGAAAAAATAGTTTAAAGCAGTCCAGATAGTAACAGAACAGAAACTACAACGAAACAATAAAATAATCGAGGTACTAGTAATCAACATATAGTATCAGAAATTGAAGAACAAGAAACTACAGAAGCAATACTACAACTACTAATATGAACGAACAAGAAGACAACACACTGCTACCTACTGACCTTCTACCCTAATCTGTGTCCTCCACACTCTTTTATCTAAGGTCATGTCATCGGTAAGTTAAAACTGCATTATGTCCTGTCTAATCACCTCTCCCCAATACTTTTTCGGTCTTTCTATAATGTAAGTAATGAAATTCAGATTCCCATACGTTTGTCAGACTATTATGCGAATAGTAATGATGTTGCATCTTTTCTTAACTTCTATCATAATTATCATCAAGGAAGGAATCACAAAGCTGAATAAAAAGAAACAATGTGAAGTAATCTCTCGAGATAGATACTCACTTGTAAAGATAGGCCATAATTCCCAGAAGGATACAGATAAGTATTATATCGATAAAGATGTTTTTGCTTGACCTTATCTGGAGAAAAAAAATGCAACAGTTAATAGACCTCATAAGAAAATAGAATCAAAACAAAGAAAAAGAGATCTGCTTCGTGAACCGGACAAGAGAGCAGGAATTCTAATAAAACTTTAGGATACCTTGTTGATGTTATCCTTGAGTCTGACATTATTGTTTTTGATATCAGTGGTTGCCTTATCCACCTGTAAGAGAACCGAAGTAAGGTGAATTATGAACGTTGTTTGTTACAGTAGTCCAATAAATGGAGATTTAAGAAATCATTCTAACCTTTGTATCAATTTCGTCCATCAAAGGAACTTGCCTATCCAATTCCTGAAACAAAGTGGAACAAAATAATGATCAAGAAACAGTTTTATTCCTGAGAACAGAATCATGTTTAGGAGGCAAATTGGGTGATGAGGGAAACCTCGTTCATATCACGAGCCAAATTCTTCAGTGTGTCCAGACCTTCTGAAATAACATCTAATCCTTCATCCTATAGAATTCAACATTCGGTTATGTGATGGTTCCTTGTAAAACTAACAGAGAAAAAGGAATTAAAGAACAAGAATTGGAAAGTTACAAGCCTGTTTCATTTTCCGCATCTCATACTCAGATCTAAAATGAGAGCCCTCTTCAGTTTGCTCGTAGAAACCCTCGTTGAACTGTCCCTCTAATATGCGTTTTTGACATCATGAGAAATCCAGAAACTACATTGTAACGAAAGCAAAGGAGAATTGATTATATATTACCTGAGTCAAATTTTATATTTTTGTTGAATGATGAAGTCCCGCGACCTCCTGTTGTTTTGGCTGCATTTATACTTCCATCAGGTATTGCCTGAATTCTCTCCGATAGCATATGTACCAAATCACCACGAGTCTCCAGTTCCTCTTGGGATAGTCCTTTAACCTGATTGTAATCTAGTTATGACTAACATTTGCCCAATGTAAAAAGTTATATACCTCGACCAAAAGACAAGTTATCAAAACTAGCACAAAAAGGTTATTAAATTCCGCAGTTAAACTTTCTTTATACCTAATATCTTTGTTGCTTGGACTCTTAAGAAACGTCAACAAGCGCATGTTGGATTCTTCAAAAGTAGTGCATTTTTAGAAGGATACAACATGGTTACGGGAGCATTTTTGGATAGTATGAGTAACATGATACTCGGGAATGTTGGAAGCAACCATTTTGCTCAACATAACCTTACAACAGGAGAACCTATCAACTAATTTTGACATTACTAAACATAAAAAGAAAATCATATGGTTCAAAATCACATCTAGTAAGTATTTCCTTCGGAGCACGCCTTGACGCACTATCAAGGATTGTGATGAGATGAATATGATCCTTTCATACTTAACTAAGAGGTCTGAGGTTCGAGCCTGGATATAGAAAAAATCTTGGTACAGAGCGCTTTCATTAAATGGGTCCAAATGCAGGTACTAGACATCGGATGGGTAACCAAAACAACGAGCAAAATACAGAATTCTCGAAAAACACACAAAAGAACAACTACTCCAATTACATACATACATTAAAACACCAAAATACCCAAAATTTAAACAAATTTTTACCTTTTTCTGAGCAAGTTTGTGCAATTTTTTGATTTCATCCATTAAACGAGCCTTTGTTCGTCGTACTTCCGCCTTCATAGCCACCGCTTTAGCTCTGTTAGTTTCCATAGCAGCCATCTCTGCTTTCTGCAAAATCGAACAACAAATTTCTCAAAAAAAAAAAAACTCTAAATTCGATTCAACTTTGAAATCGGAACGAGAAATTACCTCAGAAGTAGCGTCAATTTGAGATTCGAAGGACGAATAAAGGCGAGCGAAGGCGTCGCCGGGGGAATCATTAGCTGAATGCTTCTCGACATCGTACTTTTCGTACTTCTTACATATCGTATCGACTCTGAAGATAATGTCGATGACGCTCATTTTCGGTTCCGGTTAACTTATTTTTCCCGGTGACGGAGGATTTCGGAGAAGTAGAAAATGATGGCGGACGGGAAAAAGGGAGGAGAGAGAAACGTAGATATACTTCTTCCTCTATTTGTCACATCGAACTCTTCCATTTTTTCACTTTCTCTTTCTCTCTCTAGTTTACCGGCGAAGCAAAGGTTCACCGGCGATATCGGCTTTTGCGGGAGAGAAGAGTGAATTTAGCGGGAGTAATTAATTAGTAGTAATCCGTTTTTTCGGTCATAAAAGGAGCTTAATCACAAAAAGGGGTGAGGGTAAATTTTTTTTGAAAATTTTCACATATAGTCACTTAAAAATAATTAATTATTTTTTTTCCTATAATTTAATTATTACAATTTATAGTTACATTTTATATAGAGGAGAGAAGCGAGCGAGATTGGGAGAGAGAGGCGAGAGAGAGGGAAAAAGAGTGGGAAAAAGGTAAATTGTATATGTATATTGATTAGATAATTGTATATTATACATATTTATTTGTATATATGACAAGAGAGATTGAGGAGAGAGAGGTGAGCGAGACTGGGAGAGAAAGGAAAGAGGCGCGAGATCGGGAGAGGGAAGAGAGAGGCGCGAGAGAGTGGGAGAGAGGTAAATTGTATATGTATATAATTGTATATAACTATATACTATATATAGACATTTGTATAAATTGCAAGCGAGATTGGGAGAGGGAGGAGAGAGGCGAGCGAGAGAGGGCAGAGAGTGGGAGAGAGGTGAATTATATATATATATATATCGGAAAAGGGCCTAAAATACCCTCAAAGTATTGGAAATGGTACAAAATTACCCTCCATCCACCTATTGGCTCCAAAATACCCTTCTCGCCCACCTATTGGTTCCAAAATACCCTTGTCATCCACCTTTTGGTTCAAAATTGACCACTTATTTAACGGTTTTAAATTTAAACTATTTAAATATTTTTTTAAATACGTGCGCTAAATCAATCCACTACCCACCCATTACTAATTAAACTCCTCCAAATTAATAAACCCGTCACATCATTAATGCAACAACTGAAAAACTATTACCAATTGAGTGTTTTTAAAAATTTGAGGTGAAAATATCGATAGAAGAAAACTATCATACATTCAAGTTTCTAAATAAAAATTATCGATAAACTTAAAAGTCTGACTATGTTCATCTTAACTATCCTTACGTCTCAATTATGTGATGTTACTTCATAAGTAAAAAAATTTCAAAATAATGTATTAAAGGTTTTAAAACATATCATAAATATTTATAAAATTATATTTAAAAAAGGTGCATGAATTAATTCGGGGATGTATTACTTCTTTACCTTTAATCATAAATTTCTAATTCAATCTTGAAAGAGAATCCTATTGAAAGTGTCGTCCTAAATAAGCGGCTCAACCTAAATTTAATTGGGGTTTCGATTTGGACTCGAATAATTTTGGATGTCATTTTTAAGAATCTATAATTTCATCGTGTTTTAGTAGTGTTTATAGCGATTTTGATATTATAATTGAAATTATTAATTGAGTGGCGTTTAGTTAGTAATGAGTGGATAGTGGATTGATTTATAAATTATATTAATAAATTAAATTATAACCAACAGTTGAACGCCAAGTATTTTAAAATATTTAAAGAGTTTAATTTTAAAACAATTAAATAAGTGGTCAATTTTGAACCCAAAGGTAGATGACAAGGGTATTTTGGAGCCAATAAGTAGATGAGAAGGGCATTTTAGAGTCAATAGGTGGATGAGAAGGGCATTTTGGAGTCAATAGGTGGATGGAGGGTAATTTTGTACCATTTTCAATACTTTAAGGGTATTTTAGCCCCTTTTCCGTATATATATATATATAGGTTTACAAAATTGTATATTATATATATGTATTCGTATATCCTGACGAATTATACATATACAAACATGACTAATTATACAAATTCGAAGTCAGCCCACGTAATTAATGTATAATGTTAGTACGAGGTGATAATTATAGCAAATTATATCTATAATGAATAATTAAATAGTATAAATTTGTTTAATCACATAATTTTTCATTTTTTTTTATTTCACTACAGCCCCAACTTCTAATAATCTCCTAAACTTATCAATAAATTTCATTCTAACTTTGATTTATGATGTTTCTAATGAGGATATAAACCTATGGTGAAGTCTATCTATTAAATACTTTTGACTTAAATTTTTAATTGTTCATTTCATTGATAGATTAATTACTTAAAATATATTATATAATTAAAATATATACACACTAACCTTGATAACACGTAAAATCCTATGCATAGTTAATTGTTATAAATGTGTATAATTAAAAATATATATTCATTATATTCTATGTGATTAACGTAACAATCTATAACGAACACATGTAACTCACAAAAAAACCATTGCAAATGAATTGAAAATATCTAATTAAAATTACTTTATTATATATTTAAATACTTGATTAAAACATATCATAAGTTTAATATACATATATAGTGGTGCTCAGTTCTCGACATATAATTGCAATAATTCAGAAAGGATAAAATTGCATCAATATAATAATATGGTAATGTAATCCATCCATCTTGGGAAAAACAAAATATTTTATCTTGTAAATTAATTAATTAAAACAATAGTATTCAATATTACATCAATTCAAATTCATCATTACATTGCAAAAATTAAACAAAACCAACAAAACATCATTATTCGATAACTCTAAATTCAAATTCTATATTTATCTCTGATTCCATCAATAATTTGAGTTGCGTGGAAGAAGAGGAGAACCATGTGAGGCTCGAACACGCCTCCCGGTGTGTTCATGAACGCGACGATGGTGACGATTGAATTCTTGATCATAAAGACTTGAATAATGAACGATAACTAGTGAAATGAAAAGCACACACAAACAGAAAACTGCATAGCATTGTCTTCCAAATTTTCCTACTATCCCTTGAAAGTAATTCTCCATCTCTCAAATAAAATTATGTCTTGTGTTTTGTGAGAAATGTGGTGTGTAGAAATTAAATTGGTGGATGAAAAGACAATACAAACAAGAGGCAATAATAAAGCAAAGGGTGAGAGGCTTTGGGACTTACTGACAAAAACTTTATGCTTCTCAATTTTTGAGTCGAGGATCGTTCAAAATCATATAAAGTGAACAATCTGGTATGAAATAGATAGTGTCATATTGATTGTATCACGCTGTTTAACTTGTTCCGTATCTTCGACTTTTTCTATCTTTAAAATTACATATCTAGGCGAGTGACGATTAGAGTTTCGCCTAATGAGCTTGGCATTATTCAAAACTTAACAAGCTGTGTTCTCTATATCAGAATTCATAAACTCAAAATTCTTAATCCATCTCTATAACATATATATGATATTTGAAGAGTGAATATTATATATATATATATATATATATATATATATATAAACATCAGAATCAAATATTATACATTTTCAAAATTAAATTTTAAAATAAAGATCAACCACATTTTAATAATGATACCAAATATACAAATAAAGAAATTTAAGATACAAAATATAAATTATAATATATATATATTAAAAATTCTAAATT
>NC_028647.1:63609538-63637601 GCF_001406875.1 Solanum pennellii | reverse complement strand
ATATATATAGGGGTGGGTGGGGTGGGGTGGTGGGCGGGCAGCCATTAGAAAAGTTGCACAAATTATTGTATTATGGGCGCTGCATTTTTATATGTCACTTGTCGTTCCCATAGTTTGTCGTTTTATAGTGGAAAATCATCGGAATATGTTCATATTCGGAAATTGAATTTGAAATTTTTAATTAAGAAAGAAAAAGTATTTATTGTTATATAAAATATTTTACGTAATTTTGGGTGAGTCATCATCTTTATATCCTTCATTATATCATCACACAATTTGTATATTTCATAACAATTTTATTATGTAATATTTTTAAGTAAAAATTATGAGCGGTGAAATCTAAATTTTTATTGAAGTGACTAGAAGTAAACACATAAAATAATTAACGAAAAATTAAATATATAATATACATACATAAAAGAAGAAGAAAAATTAAACTATCAATGAAGTATAATTCTCCAATAAAGAGATCAATTAACTTCCTTTCGACGAAAGTGACTTTGCCACTCATGATATGAATTCTAACATTTAATTATACACTAGTTGTTCTTTTATCAAAAGAAAAATCCCTTGAACGAGCAATATTGATCTCGTATTGTTCACAAGCCTCAATTTCTGACAAATTAGGCTCGTGAACTTCAGAGTCATGACGTATTACGTCTTGATGCATGTAGGATGGTGAGGGTGAGCCATCTCCAGTACCACCCTGGTAGAATCGAGTTGGAGATGGTGAGCCCTCAATATCCCAATGGTCTACATTATCATAACTCGATCTTCGTGGACTCACGTCCATGTCACTCGTCCTGATACCGCGTAGGAGATGGACGGGTGACATGCCGATAGAGGGAGTTGCTGGCCTACTTGACGTTGGTGTTGTTGGATTTGAGTGTTGCTTGTTGATCTCTTTGATGTGTTTTTTGGCACTATGGTGCCATTTTCTCAATGCCATTGCTACTCTTTCATTGAAGATTGTTGGTTTCATTGTTGATCCCATCTATTAAAAAATGTGCAAATATTTTGAGAGAATAAGTTTAATTTCTACGAATTAACAACGTAAAAATTTTTTTATGCTATCGCAAGACTTAAATATTTACAGTATTTTCATAATAAATGAAATTGATAATATGAAAGGTAAGATAGCTAATACTGACGGTACATATAAATTAAATCCTATCAGTATTTTCATTCCTATAAAGGTGTGGAAAAAAAAAGTTTCTAGTGAAGGATAGAAATTTTAGTGTCCGTTTGTTGACCATGGATAGTTTTCACTTTTTTCAGAAGAAAATTGTTTGAACATAGAGTTGTTTTAATTTTTCGAAATTCAAAGAAACTCCATTTTTTCACTCCAAATCATTTGCGAACGTTCAAAACAACTTTAATTTGTATTCATGTCCAAATACAATTTCAATTTCTAATTTCTTAACATCATTTTTTAACTTGAAAATAAAAACATTCTACTTTCTTCCAAAAATTCAAATTAATTCTTATGTCCAAACGCCTACGTAATATCTAGGAGTTGTTAATATTCGTTATCATTATGTTGTTGTTTTTATGACTTGAAACTTAAAATGCGAGATTAATAATCTTAAAATTAAAACGAATTATATATTCAAAGTTAACCTTATTAGATAAAAAAAATTACGCTGACGATATATATAACTAAATTTACCTGTGTTACAAGAGCATATAATGGAAGAGTGACATAGCTGCAAAGAATCTGAATAAGAACCCTGCACCAAAAATTAAATCAACATTTTTATATGTAAGTAATTTGGATCAAATTAATTAAAGTTTAATTAGAAATTAGAAAATAATTAATACTAACCCCATTGTCATTCTAATTACGATGTCCTCAGTATGGTCATGGAAACAAGATTTCAGCCCAAATTCATACTGTTTTTTTTTTATTTAATTACAAGAGAAATCAACAAAGTTAGAAATAATTATGAGATATAATTCGCAAATAATCACTTTTCAGTCCTTATAATTGACAAATAGTCGTTGTCATGAAATTTCAAAATATTGTTATATGTTAATAAGTTGTTGTTGCGTGATGTACAGAATGTGAAAACAGTCTCTTACAAAGATACGTGATAATGTTTTTATAATAGACCCCGACATTGCGGAAGCTTAGTATACTGACTGCAATGGCTGAGCCAAAATTTTCAATAAGGGAATTCAAAATCTGAGAAAATAGACACACGAAATAGTCGAAGGGATTCAACATCTAATATATATACCTAAAAATGATTTTAACCATTTATAAATAATATAATTTTCTGTCGAAAAGGAATTCAGATGAACCCATGAATATAAGGTGGCTCCACCACTGACCGACCGGACTACCCTTTTCAGAAACAAACTTTCTACCTTATAAAGATAAGGTTTGCATATATCCTCTCCTTCTCAGATCTCACTTATAAAATAATACTGAATACATTATATCGTTATTATTATAACAAAATCCAAAATATTTTCATGAATGAAATTCGAAATTTCATGACAATGACAATTTTATCGATTTTCGAAAGTTGATATTATATAGAGTTAATTGGTGGGCTTACCCAAGTCCAAGCAAAGAAAGCCAATTGAAAAGCATTCTGCAATAAATCACAGAAAATATAAAATTAACAAGGTCAAAAATAAAAATTAAATTATTTAAATTTAAAAAATGACTTTTCTTAAAAATAAAATTAAAAAAATACCTGAAAAAGAACAAAATTGTAGACGAGGACGATTAAACCAAAATAAATCATCTCCAGGTTGAACCACAGGTACCCCTTTCACTACTTCTCCCCTTTCTTGAATTCTTAATCCCATTTTTGTTATAATCACTTGTAGTTTAGTCCCTACTAATAATATCACCTGTATCGATCGATGACGAAGTCAGAATTTTCACGAATATTAAAAGCATCGAAAAACATAGACTAAATTCGGAATTCAAAAATTATGATGAGTTATACGATTAACAATCTCAAGTTAATATATAATACTGTATAATTAATATTCTTTCCGTCTTAATTTATGTGATATTTTTTAAATTTTAAGACTCAAACAAGACTGTAAATTTTTCGTATATTTTTTAAATATTTTGAGTTGTCAATTATTGTGAATTGTAATACGCTTTAATTACATAGTTTACAGATATATAAATTTTATTTTTAGAAAATATTATAATTCATGTGTAAATTCTCAGTCACACTTAAATTATTTATTAGCTCTCGAAAAATAAAAAAAATAATATAAATTAAAATAGAGAGATATAATAAATAAATTTTTTAATACATAAAGAATTATTAAAAGTTATTGTGTTTGACTATGGAAAGATGGATATATATATATATATATATATATATATATATATATATAATATGAGAAATAGAAATAAATGAAATAAAAAGTCAAATGCAAAATGATTTGGAAATACTTACAAGTAACGGAATGAACGGTAGCCACAGATAAGAATACCAGCCTGTCCACAAATGACAATGAAATTACTTAATAAATTTCGATAATTATATTAAAATTCGATTAAATTTAAATTTATGTTAGAAAAGTTCATATCAAAAGGTAAAGACATTTATATTCATATTGGAAAGTCCAAATTAAAAGAAAAAGCATTTCGTAATAAAATTGATTAATTTCACATGTTTAAAACTCAAACTCGAAATATTTGATTAAAATTTTAAAAAAAAATGTTTACTTGAAGTATCAATCGTTTTACCATTTGAATATATATGTGTACTAAATTAAACTTTATTTTCACTTCATATTTGAGTGTGACACACTTTTATAAATAGTTAGAATATAATATAATATTGATATAAAGATATCAAAAACGTATATTTTAATTAATTGAAAGTTAATTTCAGTATTTATTTACCATGAGTATTGAAGAGTAGGAATAATACAGCAAGGAACCAAATTGGTGGACTGCAAAAAAACACAATATTTTTGGAAAAAAAAATGGATCAAAGTATATTTAATTATTTAAATTTAGAAATAATAATTATAAGTTTGAAGGTCAAAAAATACCTGATGCTAACAACTACTTTGAAGTCTTCTTCTAATGACCTCTTAATATATTTTTGAAAATCAAAATTTATGTTGCTCTGAGGTGCCAAATGTGCCTGAAACAAAAAATTAGAAAATTAGAAGAAAAAAAATATATATATATATATATAAGATAATTTTAAATAAAGATACTCCGATTGAAGGTAATGAATTCAGACTTTTATAAATTTTAGTTATATCTATATATTTATGGCTTGCGTCAAAAACATTCAGTTTAGTTGAATTCATTGAGTCCGTACACCATCCGTCTCTGCTTTAAAAAATATACGACTTTTTTTAAATTTTTATATATTGAAAGAAACTCATAAATTGTCATTTTCCATTTTCGTAGATTTATTTTATGAACTTAATTATCATTAAATTTTCAAGATTAATTAGTTATATCATTCATATTAATTATTGATTTATGTATTTACCGTGATAAAACCATGTCGTAGGGTCAAATAATCAACTTTTGGAACAGATCTTACAAATTGCCTGAAGAAACAAACCTGCAAATTAAATTACAAATAAATAATTAAATATAAAAATATAACATAATATATTATTTTCAATTATAATAGGTTTTTTTAACTCAAAATTTATTTTTATAATAAATTTGAGATCAAGGATACTTACAATCCATAGAAGAACTGAATTTTTAGTCCAAAAACTCAAATGTCTTCTTCCAAATGATGTATCTCTAGCAAATCGAAATCTCTCTGGATCTGTTAAATTATTAAACACGTTAATATAATGACTCTTAATTTCTTACACTACTAAAAAAAAAAAATTTGAATATCGATAACATGCTCTATATTTAACGAGATAATTTTCGATAAACTTCAATCGAAAATTTATTTTTAGGATGATTTTTACCATGAGAAAATTGGTACTCAGCTGTTCTTGTTTCCTTTTCCCATATCTTCCAACGACTCATCTGAAATTAATAAATTAAAAAATAACTTGACCTATTTTGAATAATTCTATAGTATTTTCTATTCTTTTTAAAAAGGAAAAATAAGTAAATAAATATTTATTTATATATTGTTTGATTAAAATACCTTAGCTCTTCCCAATGCCAATGTGGTAACACAATAAAATACATGAAAAATAGCCAGCACAAAAATGAAAATATGTAATTGATGAATACCATCAGCAGACACAAATGCTACTTTTCCCTGAAAATTACAAATCCAAAAAAAAATAATTAATTTACACCTCGTTTTGATTAGATGATCGTAAATAGTTGATAAATTTAAATATAAAAAAATATATTCAAGCGTTGAAATTAATTTTATAAACAAATTGTTAAGTATGTTTTTGAACAATTGGCATGTTTGTTAAGAAAAAATCTTGATAAATTTAAAAGTATCAATGTATCATTATGTTATAATGGTAATTTTATTTTTTTATTCTTTATTTTAGAAAAAACAAAAAACATATACGGAAGAAAAGGAAGTTAGGATTTTTATTTAGCTAAAAATATTTCAAATAAAAAAGGATAAAATAATAAAATAAAAATAGTCAAACTCAAAGTACTTAATACTATAGGCTAAAATTAATTAGGAGTAATATATAAGTAATAACTAAGTTATGACTTTTGACATATTTTGATTTATAAGCATTGGCATTGACTTATAAAGTTAGCGTGAGTTTTGGCTAATTTTAAATCGATTAAATTAGCTTATAAGTATTTTTTTAATTTACGGTATAATATGTTATTTACTTATAAAATATATAAATATACTTTATTGTTCTAGAGTATATATAATATTTTTTTCGTTCAATTTTAACTGTCATTTTTATTAAGAAAAAAATAATAAATACGAGTAACATGCCTTGTCAGCACATTTGTCAGTTCCGGCAGCCGCCAAAACTCGCCGGACTCCGCCATTGTCAGCCGTGAAAAGTCGCCGGCGATGACCCTCTAAGTCACCGGAAATATATTTGTTCATTTCAGCTTCTTTTTGTTTACTACATGGATGCCAAGTACTTGCAATCTTTTCAGATACACAAATATTTGAAATTGGATCTTGCCCTACTGTTAATAGTAAGGATATAAATCCCAACAACATTAACTCTATATAAAAAAAAATTAAAAAATATTAGTAAAAATAAATAAAAATATGTTCGTTAGAAAATTAACTAGCATATATATGTTGTTCAAATTCTACAAAAATATCTTGCAGTGTATGTTGATCAGACTAATCCTTCAAAAGTTATGTAAATTATGAAGAATCAGCTAATAAAAGAACAAAAATGACAATATATTTGAAAGATTTGAAAAATATGAATTTAAAGTGTATACAAAAATACCGTTTGGTGTATATTGATCAGATCAATCCTTCAAAAGTTATATAATTATGAAGAATCAGATAATAACAAAACAACAACGACAATATATTTGAAAGGTCCAGATAATATGAATTTAAAGTGTATACAAAATAACCGTTTGGTGTGTATTGATCAGATCAATCCTTCAAAAGTTATACTATTATGAAGAATTAGATAATAACAAAACAACAACGACAATATATTTGAAAGGTCCAGATAATATGAATTTAAAGTGTATACAAAAATACCGTTTGGTGTATATTGATCAGATCAATCCTTCAAAAGTTATACTATTATGAAGAATTAGATAATAACAAAACAACAACGACAATATATTTGAAAGGTCCAGATAATATGAATTTAAAGTGTATACAAAAATACCGTTTGGTGTATATTGATCAGATCAATCCTTCAAAAGTTATACTATTATGAAGAATTAGATAATAACAAAACAACAACGACAATATATTTGAAAGGTCCAGATAATATGAATTTAAAGTGTATACAAAAATACCGTTTGGTGTATATTGATCAGATCAATCCTTCAAAAGTTATACTATTATGAAGAATTAGATAATAACAAAACAACAACGACAATATATTTGAAAGGTCCAGATAATATGAATTTAAAGTGTATACAAAAATACCGTTTGGTGTATATTGATCAGATCAATCCTTCAAAAGTTATACTATTATGAAGAATTAGATAATAACAAAACAACAACGACAATATATTTGAAAGGTCCAGATAATATGAATTTAAAGTGTACCTGCTTTTATCTTCTCAAGTGCTTCATATAATGCTCTTTTATGTTTAGACTTCAACCACTATACATGCAAGGGCAAAAAAATATTAATGATAAAATTATATTTGTGAATTTATTGAAATATATCTATGTTATACGTACACTATAAATATCTATGAATTTATGACCTAATTATATAGATACTTTTTACCTCTTTGGTGTAAGAATTTTTTATATAAACAGACATTTTCACTTGTAAGAACAAGTAAAATATATTAATCATAAAATTATAAATTTCATAATTTAATGACCAGACTTAGTAGATATCTTTTGAATAATCGAATAATACATATATATATAACTTAAACTCTATCAATATATTATTGCATGGTTAGTGGCCTACCTTGCCAATAAGATGGATGATGAACTCTATTACAATGGAAATGGCAACCAATGCAAAACAAACTAGGGCAACCGCCCACGTCGGCGTTTGCTCCAACGATCTTCCTCCTCCTCCTCCCGCCATCTCCCTGTCTCAACCTTAATTAGTTCAAAGGGTCGATCAGGTGATGATCAGAGTAAATGAGACTTTTTCACTCTTGATTTACTAGAAATCTTGATTTTGTTATTAATATATAAAGAATTTATCGATAAAAATCAAGTACGTACTATATTATCTTTTATAGTGAGTCTACTTAGCGTAAATCGAAATTAATGAGAAGGAGATATGTAGAGTGTAGTAGCTAGAGTAGTTAGGATAGTACACAAAGTGAAAATATGTAATGATTTATATACAACTCCAATTATAGAATTGGGGAAAATAAGATAACTAAAAGAAAAAAGAATAAAATTATACAATTAGGGGAAAATGGATGACTTTGACTTTATAGACGCGTAAGAAAGAATTGAAAGGAGGAATGACTTTTTTTTCTTTCGTTTTTCATTGAGTATTCGAAAATCTGACTAAATTAAATTTATATTCGTATATATTATAAGGTTTATCGTGTCTAACAAAATCCATTTCTGATGATTAATGCTTTAAATAGGATTTTTTTTTATCAATCTTTACCCTATGATATTTATAATACTTAAATCTAAGTAAGCCCAGAAATTTACATATTATAAGACTTATTTTTTAAAATAACGCTTTAATAAGATTTTTATAATTTTTTAAAAAATTTAAAATCAAAATTTTAATATGAAGAATCTCGAAACAATCTCACCACGATCCAAACCCATGATGGTGAGTGATGAAAGGAGGATATGACTCATTGACTTAAACCAATATATTAGAGGAAATACTTAGTTTGACTTGATCAAACTACTATTTCATACTATATAATTTATATGCCTAAATATTCGTGTACTTTATATTTTATGATTAAGAAATATTAGTTTTACTTTTTCGTTGGTATTATATTATTCATATATTTAGATAGTCATGATATGATGTATGTATTATACATATTTCTTTTGACTATCGTGACGATTTTTTATTTTACTTAAATTAGAAAAAATGAAAAATAATTCTAAATGTTATAATCAACCAACCATCTGTCACCTTATTAATTGTTAAGAGAATATTGGTTTTACATTCTCTTTTAAGTCATGTAAATTAGTTTATTTCGATCAAATTAAAATATCGAGTATAAGAGTACTAGTCTGTTCTATCAAGATTTTAAGGCGTAACAAAATTAGTATCAGAAATTCAGAGTATTTCATTGAAAACAATTGGAATGTTGACTTATTATGGAATAATTATCGGTTTATTATGTGTATTAAAATAATGTTCGATTTTTTTTTTAATTTCTTTTTTTGAAGTTGAAGACGTATGGAGGTGTACAACCATATAATTTATTATTGTGGTTATTATTATTATTATTATTATTATTATTATTATTATTATTATTATTATAACAAGTCATTTATTGTTAGCTAATTAGAGTATATCCTTAATAATATAAAAACGTTTATTTCAATTTTTTAGAGTATTTAAAATGGACAGATAACTAATGCAAGAAATTGGATGGAATTTGACAGGATAATTTAGAATAAATTAATTAACCCGCTGATTAAATAAATTAATATAAAAGATTTAAAATAATTAAATATAAAACATAGGTGTCCTTGTGTGACTTTATTTAAGGTAGTATGACGTCTTCATTTGATGACAATTTTTTCCGTTAATTTCGAAATTATAATTAAAAAAATAATTCATTTTATTTTTAATAAGGATAAAATAATATTAAATTTGAAATATAATTTTATTTTGAAATTCGTTATATATTTAACTAAATAAAACATAAGCTTAATTTAGAAATATTCATCTTATTCTTCACAAATCAAATGACTCGTACGAATATCACTACAAGAAAACTGTGAAGAATTTTTCCAGGTATTAGTATGAGAATTCGGAAGAAACTTATTTTCCTGTAAATTTTTATACTAATTCCCACAAAAATTCCTATGTAGATCACAATTTTCGTGTAGCGTATGTCCAACAACTCTTGTTTTTAACTAATAAGATGTGGACATTATGATAGATAATTATTAGTTAATCATAATAAAAAGAATTAAACTAATCTCTTAGACACTTTCAAACTATATGTGAAGTTGAACGATTCTCAAATCTCAAGTACTAATTATGTACTTTCCTTCTGATTAAAATATGTTCATTTATTTGACAAGAAAAATAGTTTTTTTGAATTTCTTAATTATATGTATTATTATCTCTTCTCCCTTTTTCTTTTTTATTTTTTTGGACAATAGATTCCAATATTATATTTTCTGGTCAAATGAACATATTAATTGATAAACAGTCAAACAAAGCAGAGTAAATATTCTATAATTAAGTGAATGAAAAATGCAAAACGATGACTTTCGACATAAGTTGACATAAGACTTTTAATTTCTTTTTCATTATTAAGAGATCAAATCATTAAAATCTTAACGATAGAGTTACTCGATATACATATTGACTTGAGATAAGATTAACGGAGCTAAAGTTCTAATTGCGGATTCTGCATACTATAGTTTTGGCTAGAACATATATTTGTGTATGTTTATTAAACTTTAAATTGAATTGTGTAATTATGGATTGTAATTTGAATCCTAATTAATGAGTTTTACAATTAATTATGTAAATTGGACCTATTGTGGTTTAAGTCCAATGATGTTGAAAGAGCAAATTGAGATTTATGACTTGAATTAGCATTTTACTTCATCAGTAGTATTTTGGCTGCTTCATAAAATATAATCTTTCTTCATTTAATATTTACTCTATTTATGTGACATAATTGAGAGATTTAAAGTGTCCAAGAACAACTATTACTAAATGTAAAATGGAGAAAAGTGAACTTTTATTATTATCTTTTTAAGATAAATAATTTTTGGAAAAGGCTCAAATATGTCATTCAACTTTCAAAAAAGGTTTATTTACGTTATCAGGTAAAAGTTTTGCTCGTTTATATCATTATCGTTAAAGAAAAGACTTATTTATGCCATTATTTTTAAAAGTGGTTTACAAAATCATTTTTGATACGTGGCCAATTATAATTCGGTCACGTCATCAATTTTTTTTAAAAAAAAATTAATTCTGAAAAAAAAATTGAATTAATTTTTTTTTATTAAATAAATTGATGACTTGCCGAATTATAATTGGCCACGCCATCGATATTTTTAATAAAAAATTCAAAATTTTGAACAAAAATTGATTTTTTTTATTTTTTTATTAAAAAAATTGATGACGCGGCCGAATTATAATTGGTGATGTGTCAAAAATGGTTTTGCAAAACCATCGTTAAAAAATAATGGCATGAATGAGCCTTTTCTTTAACAGTCTTGGCATAAATGAGCCAAACTTTTAACTGATGAAATAAATGAGCATTTTCTGAAAATCTAATGACATATTCGCCTTTTCCCGATAAATTTTAATCAAGAACGATAAATATTTTAAGACAGACACGATATTTCTCTCGTATGATAAGTTCATCAACTCTTTTTTTTTTCTTTATAGAAAACTTAAGTTCACATAGAAAAAGAAACTTTCTTTGTTAGATTTCAAGCAAATGAGAACACAATTTATTTAAAATATAAATTCTTCAAAGTGGCATCTCATCAATTTGTTCATTGGTCAAGTTTTAAGTGCTTGTCATCTTTGCTATTTTTAGTCACTCTTTTGAAATAATCACTATATACATCACAAATTGTTATGAAACTTCCCTTCAAGTTGATTGTTTTACTTCTTCTTATATAAACAATTTTGCATGCAAATTGCAAGTCATCAATGCATGCTTAGTCAATTGTATTATTTATCTTATCATCATATCATATGATATAAGTTCGAAATAAGTGTCATAATTTAAAAAGCAACTGAAGCAAGCAGGATAACAAAAAGCTGCTCAAAGTCTTAAGTTTTAAAATAAGTGTCATAAGTTAAATAATATTAAATGATTATTTTCATTTATGTAAAAGTCATTCAAATAATGTTAAATGGTTATTTCGCTTATGGTATATTTTTAATTTAATTTTGGAATTTCGATTTTACAAGGGAAATTTTGGTCGACATTTTATTTCCTCTTTTAAAAAAATAAAACTTTGAATAGTTTTGACTTTTGAAATATTATAAAGTTCAATTAGCGGTTCAAAAAGTGGCTATTTTCCTAAAGAAGTCCTCTTTCGACCCAATAATAGCCCAAAACAACCCTCTTGGGCAGCGGCCCAACTTACGGGTCATTTACACTTTTATTCCTATTCTTTACGGGTCTTTACACGATCTTACGAAAATTACGTAACTATAAGACTTCAGATAACATGATATTTAAAAATTTCTATCATTTGAATTATTTAAGAATTTTTTTCTTTTTCAATCTAAATATTTGGATATATCACTTCACTTCTATCATACACATTACATCTTTGTTTGTGTAAAATATATATGGTACAAATATTATTGTTGATATATAAAATCAATTGTTTCAAACCTAAATCAATATGAATTTGATTTATTGTTATGTATCGTATGAAGGAACAATTTACTCGCAATTTTTGAAAAGTTTGACATTATTGTGATTTTGAAAACGTTCGGGATAGAATGTAATTAGCGCCCAAATTATCAGAATTTATGTGTTTTATATAAAAGGTGGAATGATGGATCTTAATGTAAAGAGAGAGAGAGAGAAGGAAAATGGTTTTTTTTTTTTGTAATTAATTCAAATGATAGGATTTTTTTGTGATTATGTTATCTTAAAATGTGGAGCACAAATTTATATTTTTGCTTATAGTATTTTATAAGTTATGTCTCGTACCTTTAAAAATTTTATTACCCAGTCTAAGGGTAAAAATTAAAGGTCAACCCATTTAAAAACAAAAATTAGAAAACATCTCATTTGAAAGACAAATCGTAATTATTTGTATTTCAACTAACTGAGTTCAAATCAGCAATAAAGCCCCCCCCCCCCCCAAAAAAAATGAACTCCTAAAAAACGTAGAAACAAATACAAAAGAAAAATGCGAGTATCATCCCGAAAAGACGGATCCTGCATTCGAGAACCCGAATAGAGTCAGAGTCTAATGTGAATATCAAAACATCGAGTAAAAATTAAAAAGAATATTTTAAAAAGTTCCCAATTTGCCCCTTTAGCTTTATAAACAAAAAATAAACTAATAAAGGAGCGCATGATATAACCGCGCCTAACTCTTGACTTTAAATTAAAAAACCTGTTCCCGCTTTTAATCATTTTTTGAACTTCAAAAAAAAAAGAAGTTATAATTCCAAATTCCAAATATATTAATATTAACAATTAACAATAAATATAATTCTATAAGTTTAATTCAAACTCAAATTTTTTCTCAAAATTATTATTGTCTATGGATATGGATCTTCATCCTACACCATTTCCAGGTAAAATTATGTTTACGCATATTTAAATTATTATGTTATGTATTATAATTTTTTTTTTATATTAACACAAAAATTACAGGTAAATTTCAATCTGTGAAATCAAGATTCAATAAAAACATCTCAAAAGCACCAAAAATCCAATCCAAAGAACCATCCATTCCCAGGTAAACAAAAAAGAAAATCAAACTTTTTAGACCTTTTTTTGTGTATAGTTAGTATATGTTCGAGGGGCGGAGCCAAAGTTACGAGTTTGATAAATTTAGTAGTTTTAGTTCAAACTCTGTATTTGTGTTTAAAAATCATTAAACATGTACAAATAATGTATTCAGATGATCAAAATACTCATAAACTTTTTGTAAGTTTCTTCCAATTTTTCATACCATTTCTTGTGTATAGATTAGTTAGTAGCGGAGCCACGTAGAATGAAGGGTTGTGGATGAACAACGAACCCCCTTCGTCAGAAAACTATAATGTGTACTTATGCATAGATATATTTCTTTGAGTCGAGAGTTTATCAGAAACATACATGTGTAAGGATTATACTGGCTATGTTATTGTCGTTGCATTATACTAAGATACTAATCTTGAACTGTTTTTTTTTTGTGAAATTTCTGGTTACGCCAATTGAGTTAGCAATATATGTTTTGTTTCAGGCAAAACAGAGTTTTTGGCACAATTCGAAGCACGAATGTTCCAACGAAAACAGTTGTTGGAAAGCCATTAGCAAAATCATCATCTGGTGTTTCTCAAAAACAACTCAAATCACCAAAAAAGTCTCAATCTTTAACTGATTCTGCAGTAAATACAGTAACGGAAAGCGCCAAGAAAGAAGAAAACAGAGCAAAAACAAGAAAGAAAAGTGTTTGTTTTCGAGAAAACAGAGATGTTGCTGTTGAGCCTAAAACACCGGTGAAATCGCCTGTTTTGGCGAAGCCTCGACTCTCTGGAAGCACAACTCCATTTCACAGTGCTGAGAAATGCAGCAAATGCAGATTTGATAGATTGGAAACGTCGAGTTATTGGCTTTCTCAGATCAAACTGGCTGAAAATGTTGAAAAACACTCTGTTTCTGCTGTTTTTTTTCAACTGGCTTTTGATATCAAAGCTGAGGTTCTATTTTCCCCCTCTCTTTTAAGTTTTCTGTTGTTTCCTTTGCTTCAGTTATCGTAACTGTATATATTCCTCGTGCATGTTTTGATATGTTTTGTTTGAGTCGATGATCTATTGGAAACATGTAAACAACTTCTAGATCTTCACGAGGTAGAGGGTAAGGTTGTATACACATTATACTCACCAGACTGCACTTTAGAATTTTACTGAATATGTCATTGATGTTGTAGTGAGAATAATAATATCGAGAATATGAATTTTTTTTTGGAGCATATACTATAAGACTAACTTGATTTTATTGTGTATTTTTTCTCTTAGCCCTTTCGAAACATTTTGTTGGAATTGAAAAGGTATCTACGAAGACACACGCATTTATCCGAGGGCAAAGAGTGGAAAGAGGTTTGTTTTAGCTATGGTTTATTGAAGGATGAGAGCAATTCTAAGGACAAAATTGGAAATAGTAGCAAGAATAAGGAGATTGAAAAAGAAAAAGAAGAAGAAGAAGAAGAATTAAAGTGGTTGAATTTGGAAGTTGATGAAGAATATAGTATTATTCAAGAAGGAAATGAAGTTCCATTTTCATTATTGTGTTGAATATTATGTACTAAAGTTATAGTATTTGTGTTTACATATTATATATATATGAATGTAACTTGTAGATTAGTAGTAATATGTTTTGGTTTTGTTTTGAATTTGGTTTGTTCTCGTAGATACACGATCAGACCTCTATGTAACAGTTATCTTTTATAACAATTATTTATGTAACAGTTATCTTTTATAACAATTATTTTTGTTGCTCATTGTGAATGATTGATCTATCGTACTTTTTATATGTACGGACATTTAAAAAGAAAGATAAACTTTCATTATTATGAATTTATAATCTTGAAAATAAGACAATGTATGAGTGTTATAACGTAAACTCGGTATAAAGTACCCGAGCCTTCGGGGAATGGGAAAAAAAGTTAGGGGCATTCCGAGAATTGAACTCGGGACCTCTCGCACCCTAAGCGAGAATCATACCACTAGACCAAATGCCCTTTTTGTAACTTTTAATTAAAAAAGCCATAAAACAATAATTGAAGTCAAAATGGGAATTAAAAGTTTCTTGGGCCTACGTTGAGCCCAATTCATTTGGCAAAATTTGGGCCAGCTGCAATTACAATACATATATATACATGTGATATTTCTAATTAAATCTTTTTTCCTCTTTAAAGTTTTTATGGCTAGCACGACTTAGAGGTTGATTCAGAATTTTAAACGGTAAATATAATAGTTATACTTGTGATTGTAGTATTCACTAAAGCTTTTTTCGATGGTCGATTCGAATTTAGTTCAAGTATAAGGTAGGTACACTCGAATTTATAACAATGTAGACCGGTGTTGTGAATGGCGAGCGCCTCATCGCCTTTGGCGAGAGGCGAGGCGAGGCCTCCTCGCCATTCCCCACTGAGGCGAGGCGGTATGCAGAAGGCGGCCCATGGCGACCTAATGGCGCCAGAAAAGGCGGCGCCTTTTTTATTATTTATTTTTTAAAATATTTGACTTAACAATATTAGTCAAAATTAGGGCTTTTTTTAATATTTTCAAAATCTGCTGCTGCGCACTCTTCTCCCCGACTCTCTTCCCCTCGCGATCTCTTCACCTGGTCTCCATCATCTTCGAGTTGCTGCTGCTGAAGACCTGAGGTATACCTCTTTTTTTCTGTTCTTCTTCTTCAATTTTCGTTTCAGACTTTCAGTTGTGTTTTCTTCAAGTTTTTTTCACTATTCTTTTTTTTCCTCAATTTTCTTCACTCTTTGTTTTGTCCCAGATTACTGTAAAATGCCTTCTGTTTTCACTGTGCTGTGAGTTTGTGACTGCTGTCCATTATTTTTTTGAAAAAAAAAATAATTCTTTCTATAGAAATTATTATAGTATTTGTAATATATGTAATTGCTATTGAAATTTTGAATATTATATGTGCAATTAAATATTTTTAATTTTTGATACTAATTGGCGCTTCGATTCAAAAAGGCGAGCGGCGAGCGTGGCGAGGCAGGCCCTTGTCGCCTCTCGCCGTACAAAACACTGATGTAGACATAGACCAAATTTTGATATGATATATTCGAACTTTTAGATTTTTAGTACTGAATTCATTATAAATAACAAAAGTTATAAATTCAAATTTAATATTTATTAAAATGGTAATAATTTTTTTTTAATATAAGATTATCTACGTTAAAAATATTAAATTTTACTGAACTCATAATTATAACAGTGGATCCGCCCCCTACATGCATGGATCCCCCACCCCCACCCACCCCCCTAGGTTCTGAGGATACATTTATGTCTCCCAGCAGTATGTGAATTGCCATGGCAAGTCCAACTTATTGAGAAAATAAATTTGCTATAAACTCTGAAGTGAAACATCAAGAGAAAGGGACCAACTAATTAAAAAAATTATGAATTCGAGTTTTTGTTAGGTACAAAGTCGCTATTATTAGGGGATATTTTACTGATAATATGACAGATTTTAGCGTAAATTTGAATTTAATCAAGTCTCAATATGAATATTAATTTCTAATTCAAGCTCTATTAGGTACAAAGTCACCATAATTATAGGGTGTTTTACTCCTTATATGAGATTTTTCAACGCATATTTAAATTTAATCAAGTCTCAATATTGATACCTAAAATCGAACCAAAAAAGGCACATGCAACACACAACAATAATTTTAAACATTTTTCTGGTTACTCGTCCCATATGAAGTATCTACATTGGAGTCCGACTTATCTAGATTTTCTCTTTTGCTCGTCTCATTTCTTTGAGGTGACGCTCGCATTAAAATTTATTTTCTTGATTTCATTTCTCAGTACTCAAACACAAAATCTCTAATTAAGGATCGAGAAATCACAACGATCCTACTAGGACCCACGTCTATATAATAATAATAAACATTGAATGTGACATTATTGATAATCTGTATAACTGTTATTAAACAGTAAAATGTTTGAAACAATAAAAGACTTGCGGATTAAATGTTGACATGAAACATCATAACCCATGCAAATTGGACAGTAGCCCCAAATTGGGCCCATATTTACTGTTAAAAGATAAGGCCCACTGACTAATTAGGCCCAAATATGACAAATGAAATCAACTTTTAAAGACATGTTGGCCCATATTGATGTTGTGGTAACTTCATAAACAAAAATTCATTCATTTAAAGAAAAATTACTGAAATACACGTATTGTATACGTTTTTCTTATTTTCAATATCCCCTTCTATTTTTAAAAACCTCTAAAACTCATTATTCTTTTAATGTATCCGAACAAGTGTTTAATGTATCCAATTTATTTTATAATGTATCCGAGCTGGTTTTTAATGTATTCGAGCTACGTATTATGTATCCGATCTAGTTTTGAATGTATCCGAGCTACATATTATGTATCCGATTTATTTCGTAATGTATCTGAGATACTCGTTAATATATCTGAGCTACATATTATATATCCCTTTTGTGTCACTTTTTAAGGGATTAAGTAATTACAAATTAAAAAGGGATATATTGTAATTTCATATTAAAACTACGTGATTCCTAAAATTTATCCAAAATTAATTAATTTAATTGTTTAAAAAACATTGGAGAATACAAATATATATTTTTGTGTTAGGGAAAATATTGGTTTTTTTAGCTTTCACCAACTGGGGAAAAGGGCCACCTTGTTCCATGTCTAATAAGTTGTTTTTTCATTGGGATGTTAACATTTTTTTTGTTAGGTGGCTTAGAGAAATTTCACATGTTTAGTTGTAATCATTAATGGTTGTATATTCAATGTATACCAAATGTATATAACTCACTAAATTTTGCAACAATAAGATAAAGGCTATCTTTTGTTGTAATCATTTTGCAAATGATCACCCTCATTTATTCAAGATGTTATGGAAGAACACTAAAAGGAAATTGGTTTAGATTTGCAAATCTTGACCTCTTTTTTTTTTTTCTAAACCAAATTGACTATTAACTAACACACATTACAATTAAAAACTTAATGAATGCTTTCCTCTTAAGAAATTGTAGGGGAACCAAATTTAATGGAGATTAATTAAGACATTGACATGGTGATTAAAACATTTTGATTGCTCACCTCAATTATATACAAAAATCAAGAAATGACATGAATGGATCACCACACAATGTCCAATCAATCACTTTGAAATAGATGTTATAACAACTCTCCTTTTGTTGAACATTATATAGTTGCCAAAATGTCTGTTTTTTAGACCCCTTTTCTTTTTATATATATATATAATTTGATTGTTTTTTTTTTTTCATATCATAGTATAATAAATTATTTGATTAATGAGACATATTGTGTGACTTGTTTAGGAGTAGAAACCAAACATCATTAATCTTTGTGTAGGTCTTGGAGGTGCATGAATTAGGGACAAAAAGGCCCTCTCAACATAGAGATATTGATAGGGCAAAAAAAAATGTTTTTCTTGTTTGTTTTCATCATGGGGAACCATGTTTTGTATCTTTATATTATTATTATTATGGATCTTAACATTTTTAATCAGTCGAATAAAAATTATTCTACGGAATAATCATAATAGTTTGTAGTTGTAGGTGTATACTCAGTATATATAAAATGTATATCAGATATATTATTTGATACTTGTTGATGTGACTAATCTTTGAAGTGGTGTAAGACTCACTAAAAGGTAAAATGTTTTCCATTAAGAGTTTTTTTTTTTTTCATTTTTAGGACTCGGACATGAATCTCTAATCAAGAATGGATGTGGATTTTTCAGGATCAATTCTTTCGCTCTTAACTAAAACTCGAGTTCAAGATCTTAGAAATGCAAAAACATTTGTTGTGACTGAATGCCTCTAGAGATAAACCATGCAAAACAACAACAACAACAATAGATCCAATATAATTCACAGTTAGGGTTCAGAGAGTGTATCGGCTCAAATGCAATATGGGCCTTGCTATGCACGATTTTACTTTTATTTAACTAGATTTTGAGTTCGAGATTTTAGAAATGAAAAAAAATAATATAATTAGTTGTGAATGCCTCTAGAGAAAGACCATACAACGCATCAACAACAACAACAACGTAACCAGTACAATTCAATAGCTAGGGTTCAAAGAGTATATCGACTTAAGTGCAACAAGGGTCTTGCTATGCGCAATTTTACTTTTATTTAACTGGATTTCGAGTTCAAGATCTTATTAACCAGAAATAAAACATTTTTGTGAGTTGATCCTTCTAGAGATAAGACCTTGCAACACAACAACAACAACATAGCCAGTGCAATTCAACCACCGGATTTCAGAGAGTATATCAACTCAAGTGCAACAAGGGCCTTGCTATCCGTGATTTGAATTTCAATCTGACTCTAATACAAATATCAAATCGCGAAAAAAAAAAAGACATTGAAAAAACATTTAAAAAAAAAAGAAAGCCTAGGTGGGTGGTGTCCACAAGCACATGCCCAAGTCAAGGGCTTGAGAGGATAGACAAAGACAGATGAGGAAATCTGGAATTTTGTACGTTAAACGCGGGCGATAAAGTTAGTACTACTGACCATGAATAGTTAATTTTTTGAACAGTACAATTATTTAAATCGGAACGATCAAATTCACGAATGTTTTCAATATTTTTCTTTACATACACTACAACTTAAGTGAAATTTAAATTTATGTGTTCGAAATTCTAGTCCTTTTGAGTAGTTATTGGTTCCACGTTGATAATTTGTAGTATGTATTTTTATCGATTTTAAAGAAAAATATATAAGATAAAAATTACTAGTGCGCAAAAGCTAGTCCAGACACTCAGGTCAGTTAAAAAAATTAAGGAGTGGAGCTATTGCGCTTCTCTTACAGATTCAGTCAAACTCAATAATTTTTGTTTCGAACCCTATTTTATACTTTAAAAGTCTATTATATATAGAACTCAATAACTTTAACGGATTAGAGTCTTGAATTCGTAAATTTTAAATTGTAACTCTATCGCTATCGACCTCGTAGATGAAGTTGTACATCCTATATCTATAGATACTATATATATGTGGAGCCAAACTTAAAATCCATGACCATAAAGAAGAAAAATCTACTAACAATCAATAGTTCCTACCAAAAAGATAAAATCAAATAATACATATATTATTTTTTCTAATACATTTTACGATATAACTGGTCCTAAATATTATCCATGGAATACAAGGACTAATAAAAGGGAAGACAAAGGCTGTACAAAAGCAACATGGTCAAGTCATTTTCATACGTTACATGCGGGCGATAATTTAGCAATGGTATTACAACAATATAATATTCTCTCGTTTTAATTTGTTCGTGAGTCTTGTTTTAATTTGGCACGAAGTTTACGAAATTAATTGGACTTTTGAACTTTATGGTTTTTATCATTTATGTTATGTGGAAAGTCGAAATTAAAGAGTTAGTAAGAGAGAAAAGAGACATTCTTTTCTAAACAGACTAAAAATAAAAAATAGAAAATAGGACAAACGAACTAAAGCATACGAATCAGAGTAGTAATATACCTGATGAGATTTTACAAGTGAAATTTAGGAAACGTGAGTGTTTATTTAGATATTATCTCTACCTTATGTACGAACGATAGATAGATAGATACTTATTTAAATTGCTAAAAATAAAAAAACTACTCAAGAAAAACGTTTTCGAAACTAGTCATTACATAACATTCACGATGTCTTATCTGATGCTCGATATCCATTTTTAGGTTCAACTAATTTATATTCACGTTGAAAAAATCTACAATTAGGAGGAAAACACACCCTTATACATGTATACTATTTTTATCATATTATTTATGCATGCATATTTTTTGTATAAATTTCGTAAAGAGTTTCACATCGATCCAAATGGGTGGTTTTGTAATATATACATATATATCGTCGGAGTTATATATACCTTGAATATTATAGTATTTGTGTTCTATATAATAAAAGGTTTAGAGTTCGATTTCACTATCAAGAAAAAAAACAGCATTGGAATCATGTATTTAGATATAAATTCTGCATTAATGAACGAATTCAGGCTTCAATATTATTATCGAACACCGAATTAATCAAAAGTATATACTCTAGTAACTCTCTGGACAGTTTCCTGTTTTAAACACTACTGTCTCTTGTTTCTTTTGTGGTCCATGCAAACAGTAAATTATATAAGTATATTTGTTTTTACCTAGATGCATGTAATTTGTAAATCTTAGTAATTTATATATTTTTGTAAGCTTTTAAATTAAAATTGATTTGGATATTATTTTTGGTGACACTGTCTTATAGAAATAACGTAACATAACATGTTTATGATCACAAAAATTTTAAAAAAAATTTAATATGATATACAAAATGGCTAATCAACCAAAAATTCACATAACATTTGAACTCTAAGGATACTTTGAAGTTTAACCCCATTTATTTATATCTTTATAAAATGGAAAAGGCTCAAATATGCCATTAAACTTTTAGAAAAGGTTTATTTATGCCATCAGTTAAAAGTTTGACTCATTTATGCCATTACCGTTAAAGAAAAGATTCATTCATGCCATTATTTTTTAATGGTGGTTTTGCAAAACCATTTTTGACACGTGTCCAATTATAATTCGGCCATGTCATCAATTTTTTCAATTAAAAGAAATAAAAAATCAATTTTTATTTAGAATTTTTATTTTTTTATTAAAGACTGATGACGTGATCAAATTATAATTGACCACGTCATCAATTTATTTAATAAAAAAATCAAAAAAAATTAATTCAATTTTTTTTCTTCAGAATTATGATTTTTTAATTAAAAATTTGATGACGTGGCTGAATTATAATTGGTCACGTGTTAAAAATGGTTTTGCAAAATCACCATTAAAAAATAATGGCAATTAAAGAGCCTTTTTCTTTAACGGTAATGATATATATAAGCCAAACTTTTAAATGATGGCATAAATGAGCCTTTTCTGAAAGTTCGATGACATATTTAAGCATTTTCCCTTATAAGATTATACAATTAAAAATCCTTACATTATTATTAATTTTATTTTATTTTTCTTTAGTTGAGAGTTTATTGAGACTATCTTTTTACGTCATACAAGAAAAAAAGTAAGATTTGTATATATTTTATCCTTTTTAAATCGTATCTTATATCACACTAAATATATTGTTATCGATTCATTTTAAATAAAGATATATATTTATATTCTTTTCTTTTGATATATTGTGATTCATCCATTTTATATATTTATTTATTTATTTCATTTGAAAAAGTAAAATATGAGTTTATGCATGTATACAATGAAGAGAGATATAAGGGGGGAAAGTGTCAAGTTTATGTGTGGTAGTTATCAAACAATAAGATAGTGAGACAGTTTGCCAGCGTGAAGTTCGAGGGTTCCATCTTTCTCTTTTTGTTTTGTGTTTTTTTTTTCGGTTTTCGTTATTCATATCGTAGTCTGACTAAATCTAGACATATCTATTTATTCCTACAGGCTCAAACTCGAGACTCTGCTAGTTAAGGATTCCTCATCAAAGAAGAATCTAATATTTCTAGAATATGAGTGCTCGACTAAGTGAAAAATATTGATCACTGGTCCTCCGTTGTTAATAACTCGACATTTAATTAAGTACATCGTTTAGTCTTTTAATATCATAATGTAATATATAAAATACTTAATTTTTTGCAAAGAAAAAAAATGATTATGAATTCGCACGACTCATTTTTTTACTTATTAATCTTTTGCTATATCTCAATCATACCAGCACAACTCGTATTGATGTCTTTGTTAATTTACTTTGGTTACAACAATTGAGATGATTATGAATTCGCACGACTCATTATTTACTTATCAATTTGTTGCTATATCTCAATCATATCAGCACAAATCGTATTAATGTCTTTGTTAATTTACTTTGGTTACAACAATTGAGATGATTATGAATTCGCACGACTCATTATTTACTTATCAATTTGTTGCTATATCTCAATCATATCAGCACAACTCGTATTGATGTTTTTGTGAATTTGCTTTGGTTACAACAATTGATTCATTCATTTCTCCATCTCTCACTATCACACTGAGACACAAGCCCACTGTCTTTACATGTTGACAAAGACACTACCAACAGCTTCACTTTATTAAAGTTGATCCATTATATGCATAGACAAAGTCTTGGTGTGACATTTCATGTTTGTATGTATCCTATGTTAACAGTAGTAAAAAAAAAAAAAAAATTTAAAGTTTAATAAATCAAGAAAATTAATGTCGGTGTGACTTAATGATTAATAAATTGAACGGAAAAAAGAGAAACACTGGGGGTGAATATAGAGTTTATTGTACGAGTTTAGCAGAATCAGTAATTTTAACCTAATTAGGTTAATACATATGTAGAAATTTTTATATTGGCCTCTTGTTTAAATTAAAATACGTTCAGCTAGAGATAAAAACAAAATCATTAAGTGATTTTTGTCTATTCGTCTAAATCAATCAATCAATTTATTCAATATATATGTCGATAAAAAATATCAGATAATTTTTAAAAATTGAAATAAAACAAAAAAACACTTTGATGAAACAGGAGAAAAGACAACCAAACCAACAAACCTTTATCACCATGCAAGTGTGCTAGATCTATACATAATTTTTGTTACCAATTATATGTTAGTTAGTTATTCATAAGCCTTAATTCTCATGAGAAAATATTAAGACATTTGTATAGTATTATATTTTATACATGAAGATGAATAATCTTAAGTATTATTATACTATATTATTTATGTTTACAACCAAAAATATAATCTAATAATTATATATATAAATATATATATAAATTTGATAAAAAGAAGGATGTTGAAGTTGTAGACAAATATAGAATTTATGTTGTCACAAGACAAACTAACATTATAGCTCTATAAATGCCCATCTTTGTCTGGTCGGATGACACTCAAATTTTTGAAATGTGACTTGTTATTAACCAAAAATAAAATAAGATTCCTATTGCCTAGAAAAAGACCTCAAGAATATTGCTAAAGAATATATATATATATATATATATACATATATATATTATCACTTGTTAGGATCGAATCCACACACACTTGATAAATGGAGAACACAAGAACTTTCGAGAGAGAGATGAGAGATCTAGAGAGAGAAAGAGAGAAATCAATAGTTCGTGGTAACATCCCGTGGGTAAACTTCCACTGCAGTGAGGTATATATTAATAATTCAGAGTATAAACAGTTACAGAGAATAAATCAAGCTCCACAACCTAACAATTTTAGTAATTAAACCACATATTTAAGTTTAGTTAGTGTAATATCTGACTAAGCATATTAAATTTTCAATTAGTTAGATGGTACACTTTTGATTTTTGTACTTATGGATATTCATAAATTTATCTTGATAGTAGTTATATCACTTAATTACTCAATTAATATCTTGACTAAGAATATGATTTGCATAGAGGGACCAAAAAACACATACTTTAATTGATTGAAGGTTTAATGTGTTTAATCAGATGTTATATGGACTAAATTAAAATTAATCAATAATTAAGGGATAAATATGTTATTATTCTTTCTTTTTTTTTAAATAAAGGTATATGATTGTGTAAAGAATAAGAGACAAATGAGACTATTAAGTTTATATTACAAAAATACTTCACATTCTCTTTTTTTTTTCTTAACAATGATTAGATTGACTTAATCATTGTTTTAGCAACATGTTGCACCTAAGTAAACCATATTTTAAAAAGTATTTTAAAGTTGAAACATATATAAGAGGGAAAAGGAACACCAAAAAGAAAAAAAAATGAAATAAATTAAAGAAAGTAATTATATATTAGAAGAAAAAGAGAGATAAGTTTCTTTTTCAAAAGGCAAGAATCTTAGCCTACCTATACACCAATTTAAAAAGATGAAATTAAAAGAAATAAAACAAAAGGAATTGAGAATCATAGCCTAATTTTTTTTGGTAGAAATTAAAGAAATGTGAAAAATGTAAAAATGAGTTTATTTAAATTACATATATATCATTAAGGCCATTAAAAAATAATATCTACGAAAAGCTTTTTTAAAATCTGATAATAATGTATAATCTTGAAAATAAAACAAGTTCAACTAGAATAAAATAAAAATGACTTAATAATATAAAAGTTACTTAGATATAAAATTTTAATATTTTAAATAGTTTTTATCAATTCTTTGTCCCTTAAATCTATTGGCTAGATTTAAGTCTTATGTGTTAACAGTGAAAATAAATTTATACTAAAAAGATACTTATATTATAGATAATTATTGATCATAATAAATTGAATAATAGCTTGAATGAAAAAAAAATCAAATTCACACAAATTCATTTTATTAAAATATATATATATATATATATATATATATATATTATTTTATTTTTTATAATTTAATTAAATTTTTCAAATGAGATGTTTACACACTTTATCGAGTACCAAAATATCATGATGTTTGTGCATAGAAGCTCTTCTCAAAGGCTGCAAAAATTCCATAATTATACACTGAGATAGTGCTTTTAATGACAAATTAAATTGATTTCCATCAGTGTCATAATTTTTTTTTTAAAAAAAAAACTAATGTTTATTTATGCATTGTTCCCTCCAATTATAGCAACTAGAATTGACTTCCAACTCTCTCATGATTTGAATTATCAATATGTAATGTTTGGATATGATTTTAAATCATATTGTTAAAGTTCAAATAATGTTTGGTATATGAATTTAATATTAAAATTTGTATTCTTTTCAACAAATATGAAGTTTCACAATTTTATGAAAATTATCAAGAAAAAAAATAATTTTTATAATTATATTTCATAAAATAAGGAATTAAAATATTGTAAGGCGCTACAGAAACAAATTACATATTTTATTTTATTTTTTACATTTAAATGTTTACTACGACATGTTATTACAAACTTTTAAATACACAAAGAAATGTACAATTATCCCTTGAGCCAAATATAAATAATATATTGTATTCTAATGTGATCCTCGTACATAGTACAAACAATCTCTCCGCATTGAGCAACAATCTTCTTTTACAAGATTTAAAATAATATATTTTCCCCCCTAAAATTATAAATTTTAGATGTTTAAATCATAACGTGATTCTCTCTAGGAGTCTTGACATAACTAGTAAAAGTCTTAGTCATGTGACTAAGAGATCACACACTTAAGCTATAAAACAAGTCACTTGCAAAACTACAAAGCAAGGCTACGTATAATAAGTTCTTGTAATTCAACTCTCTTTCGAACCCTGTGCATAGCAAAAACTTAGTACACTGAATTGTCCTTCTCTAAAGTGTCAATATAGAAACTACTAAACCCATCTTTTATAAAATAAAATAACATAACACATAAACATGCCATTTAACTTAGCCTAACCTAACATCTATTCCCTCACATTTTGAGCGTGCACAAGTAAACAGTTAAACATGTATCAACTCAAAACAAATAAACACACACGTCCAATATGACGTCTCACAGAAATTGCTGTGTGTCTACTTATTCAAACTTTATATGAACCAAAGAAAATTAGAAAACATAAATGACACGTCTAGATATTATGCCAAAAAATATTCTATCAATTTTATCATTACAAAAAAAGGTGAAAAAGATAGTTAAGGGCTTGATGGGCCATGATGGTAAGTTTGTCTAGCCCAAAATAAAGTAAACACAAACAGTACCTTTGAGCCCACTAAAAGTAAGATACCCTTACCATGTTTTAAGTTTTAACAGCTTTTTTTTTTTCTTCTCTTTTTTTAAATGCTCGTGCACTACTTTTAGTCAGTGTGTTGTCATTTTTATTATTCACTCAATGGCAATTTCGTAAATAAGTAAATAACATGAGGTTGTTTTCGAAACAATATTTTTAAGTCAATTTTTACACATAAATTTATGTTTAGCATCTAGGGTTAGAGATAATGGTGTAATTGAGCTAGTTCGATAATGTTATAACAATAATGATATATTTAGTGTAATTTATGAAATAGGATAGGGAGACCTTATTATTACCTAAAGGCATAAAGATTGACCAACAAGAGCGGTAATGAAGTGATAAATATTCCTTCATTCTTAATCAGAGGTTTAGGGTTCAAGTTCATACGAATACGAAATCGTTTGCGTCAGGGAGAGTTTTAGTCAATGTGGGACTTTCCGACGTTGAGCTCAAGAATTCTTTTAATCTAAATGAATGTAATTAAGAAAAACACATAAATAAATACAATCGAGATAGAATAATAGCTTACAAAGAGTAAAATAACTAATAGTCCAGAAGAACAATTGAAACGAAACGATCGTCAACTAATTGACTAACCTCCTATTACTAATATCTACAACCTTGATAATTTTTCTAGGTACTTTTTCATCTTAACCAAGAAGTCTCATTAATCCTCTTACTTACACTACAACAAAAATGACTATTAGCAGCATTTAATTCTTAATTGTCGCTAAATATGTATTTTTAGCGGCAATTATCACTCTTTGTATATATCGCATTTAGCGACATTGGTTCTAATGACACTTGACTAATACCAGTGAATACTTTAACACTCTTTATTAGTGTCAATATTTAATGCCGCTAAAAGTTGTTTTTGTTGTAGTGTTATGTACGAAGTTACTTTTATTATGAAGTATTTTACTCTTATTGTGAAACTTGTCAAACTTTAATATGAATACTGAATACATGACGCCCTAAATTCTAATTGTTTAGAAATATTTTTGATTAAAAAAAAGTATTCACACAAAATAAATAATTATTTATACAAATTAAACTATATACTATACAAATATGTATATTATATTTATTTGGTAGAAAGGGACCCCCCGGGGGTTGAGGTGTAAAAGTTTTGTGGGGTGGGGTGGG
>NC_028647.1:63561410-63609303 GCF_001406875.1 Solanum pennellii | reverse complement strand
CAAAACCGCAGGCCATTCTCTGTTCACTACTATCTAAAACTTGGTACGTTTTCGTAAAATTTTTATTGTGATTTATAATATTTTTTATATGTATTATTTTATAAATATATAAATTTTATTTTAAATAATAATTATAAATTTAGTGAATTTTCATAAAATAAAATTTGAAGAAGGTAGACTATATACAATGTTATGAATTAAATACGAGAAAAAAAAATTAAAGCAGTAATAAAATGAAAAAAATAACAGTAAAAAAAAACATGACAACAAATAAAGAAAATGTTTATGAGTTCATTGTCAAATTGAAATTGGATGTGGAGATATGAATTTTTAAAAATTTTGAATATCAAGAATATTAATTTATATTTGGTAGTTTTTGTTTTTTTAGAGAGTTAATTTAACTTATTTTAAAGCTAAATTGAATTAGATTAACTTAATATTATAAATTAACAATTTAAAAATATTATTTGAAGTTGCAATGCTTCTCATGGGCGATGAAAAAGATAACTTAAAAATAGGAATAAGGCACAAGAACTTTCTAGACAATAATCGAAATCTCATAGATGTATCTAAATTTAACTAGGGTCCTATTATACGGCTGGTAGGTACGTGTGTAAAAGATATTTACACGCGTAGAAAACGTGTGTATAAACACAACCAACTTAAATGATTGAAGGTGCAACGCCATGAGGAAAAGCGCACAAAAATAAGAAAAAAATTAGTTTGAACGGATAATAAGGACCTAGTTAAATTTAAATGTGTCCCTAAAATTTTAATCATAATCTAAAAATACTCTTCTGCCTAACCGAACGAAGACAGTTTCTCGTACCTCTGTACCTATTGCACTGATATCTTCTCTTTCACTCTCTTTCTTCATTCAGGAAAGGTGAAGATTGAATCGGGAACCGAAAACGAAGCAGGAACAGACTTGTCCTTTGGTCGAGTTTGCTTCACTTCCTGAGCCCTCACCACTTCCTGCGACAGCTAACAAGGGGCATTTAGGACAACTCGTGTCTTACTCCTTAAAAATGTCAATTAATTTTTTTTTATATATTTCAAATCTCAAAAAGCAAGAAATATCACTTAAATTAAGATCAAAATAATAACTAATAGAAATTTTAATCAAATTATTTTCAAATTTTATTTTAACATATTATAAATAGTACTCCTAATAAGGAACTTTTAGGAATCAGTTTGATTCATTAACAAAGTCATTAGAGGATGATAATCTTGAAATTATAATACTAAGATTAACTTATTCATCTTTTAGAAGGTAAACCAACTTTAAACTTGAGATATAAAATTAAAATATTTTACTTTATTATATGAATCGAACGTTGATACGAGATAAAAAATAAAATGAAAGTGTATTCACGTGCTGCCATAGGAGAGTAGAGTTATAAATTGTTGATAGCAACAATATAATATAGCAGCAGACATAGTGATGAGACTTGAGAGTCGTTTAAAGTAGCACTTACCCAATAGAGAGAGACACACTAGAAAATTTTAGAAATCGTAATCGATCAGAATTATATAGGTATTAATAAAATTAATTATGCGATATTAAGAATTGAAGAATTGACTATGTATATATATGTATTAGTAATTAAATGCATCAATGTGGATTGTAATGTAATGGTAGATTATTTCTCCCTTAATTAAAGGTTACGGGTTCAAACTCTGAATATAAAAATAATCTTGCTGGGAGCATCACCTCTGAATAGATCCTGCCGTGCACAATTCAAATTTAATTGAGGCTTTGATATAAGGTTCAGACACCGAATTACCGAATGAGAAATCAAAAGGAAAAAAAAAGTAATGTAAATGCAGTTAGTTTTTTTTTAAGTTTTTATAATTTTACATTTTAACAAAACAATATAGGTTGTAAATGTTACAAGTATTTCAGTATATTATTTGGTGTTTTAAAATTTTGAATTAAATATCGAATATCAATTATTTTAAAGTATATATCAAATATCAAATCAAAATATAATAATGTCATAATCGAAGTGTGAAAATTTTATTACCGATTTAATAAAATTAAAATATATCAAAGTATAAATATTTTTACACTAATCAGACCGAATCGAATATTTATCTTTTGGAAAAATTTAATGTCATTGAATTCAATTACTACTTGAATAAATATGTTCATATATATATATATATATATATATATAAGCCAAAATTAGTTTTCAAGACAAAATTAAATTAAATTCACACAATATAGGATAAAACTCTTTATATATAATATCAAGTAATCTTCAACACTATAACAAAATATTTTTAGATTAAAAATGTAAAACGTCACTTTTTCTTTTTCCAAAAACGAATTAATAAGAAGAAAGAAATGTAATTTTTTAATATTAAATCTAAGTTAATAAAGTATTTTATACTTGGTAAAAGATCTGCATGCTTAAGGGCATCTTTGAAATTAGTTTGTTGCATTTATTAGTGTATTAAACTCAGAAAGACAAAAAACTTTTTAGCACATGAATTATCAAAAAACTTTTTAGCACATGAATTATTATTTTTTAAAGAGAAAAAGTTAGAGAAAAAAAAATAGCTCATAAGTTAAATGAAGGTATTCCTATTAATAAAATATTTTTTTCTCCTATCTCAAATTATTTGTCCTACTTTTTTATACAGCTCTTACAAAAATATAATTAGATCTCATTTATATCTTAAAAAATTATAATTTTTTAAAAATATTTACGTTATCAAAATATTTATAGTTTAAAAAAATAATTACTTTCAAATATAAAATGAGAAAAAAATTTAATATTACCATAAAAGTTTAAAATAATTACGTTTAGAAATTATGATAGATAGTTTGAGACGGAAAAAGAGTAATGTGTAAAAAATGAATATTTGTTTGTATTTATCTAAAAAAATACGATAAATAATTTGAGATGAAGACAGAGGAAGTAATAATGTACAAAATATAGATACTAATTTTTTATTTTTTTTTTAAATGATAAATAAATTATTGGGGGTATCTTTATAAATTCCACCCACCAAGAAAAGATTGGTAAGGCAAGAAGCATAATTAAATTCAGTGACCAAAAAGGGGTATTGCTACTTGCTAATGGAACACCCTATAAATGTTTTTTAATTTTATTTTTTCATTTTAATGTTTTTTTTGGAAGTTAAAAAGCTGCATTTGTTTGCATTCAATGAAAAACTCCCCTTTTGTCTTGGTGGGATGGGTATGGGGGCCCTCACATTGTACGGAGCGGACTTTGTTATTGAGAGCTGATATATTTTTCGTTATAAAAATATCGCATATTATTAAAATAATTTATATATACTTTTATTATTAAAAAAAAGCTCGCATATAGTCATTATCTAATAGAATTGAAAAAATAATTTTAAATATATATATTTTCAAAAATAATATATAGATATATATATATATATAATTCTTTTAGCAGAGTTTAAGTTATATTCTTTTTATGTATAATTTTTTTGACTTCTTGAATTATCATTATTAGAATTTTTTGTTTTTTTTCTTTTATTAAGAATTTTTTTTTTGGTTATATTGTAATATAATTTTTAAATTTGTATATTTCTTTGGATATCTATATAAGTTTTATACGTAAAATGGTGAAACATAAATAAATTTGAGTAAGGATAATTAAATATACCCCCCTCCCAGAACCAAAACTATATGAAATATATTTTTTCAAAAGCAAATAATTAAAGAATTATATTAAAATTATTATTTTTTTCTTTACGTAAATCATTTGTATAACAATATTAATATATATAAGCTATCATAATAAAAAATTATCATATCCTTTTTCCCTTTTTTCTAAATTTAATAATTAAAAATAGATTATTGCATTAAACTTTTGCTATATCTGAATTTAAAAAATAATCATATTTCTGTGGCTTAAAGGTGTAACTTTATAGTCATGTATCGACATTTATTTTTATCATTATACTAAAATTTCCTTCGAATTTAACTACTACAACTTACTGTAGTCAAACGACAAAATCTTAGTATTAACATAAAATTCATTTGAATTTAATATTTTTGAGGTATATCGTAAATTTATGTCTAACTTTTTTAATTTATTATAACAAAAAATAGTTATAAATTCATAAAAGTAAATTTATATTGTGTTCAGTGCTGAAATCTTAAAAGTTGAATCCACAAAGCTTAAATTTTAAAGGGCAAGTGACAGAAATCACATATTTTTAAGATAAAATTACCATTTGTCCTGTATAAGTTTATAATTAAAGAAATCCCTCAAACTAATACAATAATATAAGCGCTGATACATTAATTTGATGGCGAGATACATTAATCGTGAAATAAGATACATTATATTTTACACATGATACACTAATCTGATATACATTTTATACGTGATACACTAATCTGATGCGCGAGATACATTAATTTGATGCGCTGATACATTAATATAATGCGTGAAAATGAGAAATTTTGAAAATTTATAAAACTAATAGGAGATAATGGTAACAAGAGAATTTAAAAGTGAATTTCTGTTATTTTTCCAATTTTAAATTCCCTCTAACAATTATGCCTCAGTTTCATAACTTCACACGCGTTGATAATTCCAAACTCTAATAGAAAAGGAAGATTAAAAGGGTTTTGAATAATCCCGATACCTAGCTTCACCCATATTTTTATGAGCTCGCTCATTTTGACAATCTTAAATTTGAATAAAGAATGATGATCATTGTAATTGATTCTCAATATGAAACATCATATTGATAATCACAAAATCCTGCTAAATAAGAAGTATCGTGACACTAACTTGTCAAGATTTGATACCTCGAGTCATGATGACACCTACCAAAACCCACAGTAGGCTAGTTAATTCATAACCTAGAACGACAAATAACCAACATACTGGGTTATACAACAGACCACAAGCGAAAAAGAGGAAAAAATTAAAGCACGCAAAGAAAGATAAAAACAGGGACAAATATGTATAGTAAAAAATACGATATCCATCCTAAAACCTGATAAACATATATACATAGCTGCTAAAATGAGTATACGTCCAAATTTATCTCAAAAGTAAAAGACTAATCAAAGTTAAACAGTAAGAGAAAAATTGATTCAGGATGCCATAAACTCATCCTCGCCACCGAGTATTCCAACAACAGGCTCAATATCAACACTGACGACTGGTGTTCGAATGCTTAACATGAACCCTACTCATTCATAATCAATCCAAACTTAAACCAAAAAAAAAATTAAGTAGAAATGAAAAAAAAAGGAGGAAGAGAATCAATACTATGATTATGCTCCACATATATTTTTAAAAAGGAAAAAAACAAAGAGAAAAAGGCAATACAAAGCAAAGCAAAAAAGAAAAGAGAAAAAAAAAGAAAAGAGAGAGAGAGATGGTTGATGAAGATGTGTGGGTTCTGTACTGTCTTTAACCTGTCCCCTCCACTCAACACAGTGTTGGGTCTATCTTTCAAAACAAATTAAAGAAAAAAAAAACAGTTTTTGAGTCCAAAAGGGCACTAACCACATTGGCTTTTTCCAACTTTTGCTTCTGTGTTACCTTAAGCAATTGTCTATGTCTTCTGCTTCTTCTGTTCCCTCTTCTTTCAACTCCAAAATGGGAGTGGAAATGGAATCATACTTTGAATTTCTTGTTATTATTTGATACCCCTTTAACCCCTTTTCTTTCTTTTTATCTTATTTCCTTCCAAAAACATGACTTTCTTGTTCTTTTCTGTTGAGTTTCTTTTCCTGTTCTTGCTTTAAAGACAACCCCTTTTTCTAAATATTAGCATTTCTTGAGTATGATTTTGACTTAATTTTTTCCTAATTTTCTATTCAGCTTTGTGGCAAACACTTGATTACCCTCTTACTCAACTTTTCTTGAATTTGCTTTTTTGTGTCCTGTTGTTGTGGTTTGTGTAATGCTAAACTGAGAAAACAAGAAAAACCCAAAACAAAAAACAAACAAAAAAGAACCAATTTTTTTTTTGTTTGGGGGTGTTTTGTTTTGTTTTTTCATATGGAAATTGATCTGAATCATGCATTAGTGAGTGAAGTGGAGAAGAATGTATGTTGTAATGAAGAATGTGATAAGGGGGGTGGTGGGGGTTGTGTTAATTGCTCTTTGTACACTTCTACTTCTTCTTGTTCTTCAAATGTATCTTATTCTTCACTTGCTGTTACCTCAATTTATAAAGAGCTTTGGCATGCTTGTGCTGGTCCTCTTACTAGTTTACCCAAGAAAGGAAATGTAGTGGTTTATTTCCCTCAAGGTCATATGGAAGAAGCTGTTTCTGCTTTTCCATTTTCACCTGTCAAGATTGATTTACCAACTTTTGGTCTTCAGCCTCAGATCTTCTGTAGAGTGGAAGATGTCCAATTGCTTGTAAGGGACTTAATTTTTTGCCCCTTTTTGGTTTAAAGGTTTTAGCTTTGCTTCTCTTTTTGTAATATTTTCTACCCTTGATTTTTATATGTTGTGAAATAACAGGCAAATAAGGAAAATGATGAGGTGTATACACAGCTCACTCTTCTTCCTCTTCCAGAGGTGAGACCAGTTATTGCTTACATGTTCAATCTTGATTTTTTAAAATTTCTTGATTAATTTCATATATACCTGTCAACTCCCACAACAGATACATGGACCTAGTAACTCTATCCACCTAGTCTTGGACAAAATGGAAAAAATTACCTAGTGTTTTTGTCTCTGCTATGTCATGTTCAATTTTGATCTTTTGATGTTTTATGTTCAAATTCTGAGTAAAGGTGTTAACTTTAATGTGTTAAGCTGCTGTTTTTGTTCATTTATTAACATGGTTTCACTGTAAAGGGATCTTTTCAGTTTTTCTACTTGAATTGGTCTTTTGTTTTTTAGTGTAGTATCTTACATTGAGCTTAGACTGAGTTTTCCCTGATTTCATGGTGTTTTCCAGTCAATGGCTATAAGCTTAGAGGGGAAAGAACATGAAGATTCGGGGACGGATGAGGAAGGGAATGGAGTTAATCCAGGGAAATCAGCTTCTCACATGTTCTGTAAAACGCTGACTGCTTCGGATACCAGCACCCATGGTGGCTTTTCAGTTCCCCGTCGAGCAGCTGAAGACTGCTTCCCCCCTCTGGTGTGACCTCCATTCCAGGCTTTTGCTAAAGAGATCTTTAGTTGATTTCTTGTAATTGTCTGGTTAATTTACTTCTATCTTGGTGCTACATTATTAAATGTAGGATTACAAAGAGCAAAGACCCTCACAGGAGCTGATTGCTAAGGATCTGCACGGAGTAGAGTGGAAATTTCGTCACATTTATAGAGGTATTGAGCTAAATAGTTAGATACTTGTTTGGTCCGAAATATTAATGTTTGATGCTTTTCTTTCAGGCCAGCCAAGGCGACATTTGCTCACTACTGGATGGAGTATCTTTGTCAGCCAAAAGAATCTTGTCTCAGGGGATGCAGTTCTCTTCTTGAGGTATACATACCTGTTATCTTTGCTGTATTTGAAAATAAAATTTTGTAAAACTTTAAATGAAGTAGAACCACAAATGGAGATGAAAAAAAATTATATTTGAGTCCGCTGAATCCACAACGTGTGTTTAAGAAACTTAATTCCAATTTAGTACCTGAGGTATAAGATTATTTTCTCCCATGATAAAATGGATAAATCACACTGGTGTAGTGGTACTTCGAACCCTAGTGTACAACGAACCCTAAGAGTAGCCAGATCACACTTACAACTTACTTTGCAAGTGCATGAAATATTGCAGAAAGAAGTAGAGTAATTCATATTTTTGGTAAGTAAAAATCCTAGGAAGCGCACATGAATTTATAGCCAACAAAGGGTAGTTTGAACAAGTGTTATTGTGCCGTACGGAAAAGTTACAACCATTCCAATGTAAAGGTGCTATTCAAATCACATCATTTCCCCTGGTGTCTTTTTTTAGGAAATCACCTATTCATTTCTCATTCACACTTCTTAACAAACCCCATAATATCTTAGCTCAATGGTATACTCCAAATGGTTCATCTTTTTAGGTACTAAAGCAGCTTTGACGGTGAGCTGGGAAAGGGAATGAGGGTGGAAAGTGACCGATATGAAAATATCAAGTCATTGTACTTGGAAGCTGGAAAATCATTAGGTCTAATACCTAGGTTTTCAATATGTCACGGTGACTCGTTAGGATGCCAATGCCAAGATCTTAATGATCCTCTATTCAACTTTTGAAGCTTGTTTAGTCACAATAGGTATTTAAATTTTATTCAAGCAGTCAGATGATCCTTGCAGGGGAGAAGGTGGAGATCTCAGACTGGGAATAAGAAGAGCTGCAAGACCTAGAAATGGGCTTCCTGAATCGATCATCAAAAGTCAATATTCTGGACCGGATGTTCTTTCGTCAGTTGCTACTGCCCTATCAGCAAAGAGCACTTTCCATGTTTTCTATAGCCCAAGGTATCTCACTATATCTCTGTGTATAGTTCTCTATTTAGTTGTTGGCCTATTTACATGGTAAAATCCGTGGCAATATCCCTCAACCATACATCTTTTACTATTTTAGGCTTTGCGACGTTAATGAGATTTGATATTCACATGGCTTAGATTTTAATTGCATTTAAGTCATGAAGGCATAATAACCAAATACATATAAACAAAGATTGCTTATTTCCATCCAACCAGTCATTTGCAGAGATTGAAATGAATTGTCAATGTTTTGGATACCACCGTTTTATGTGTCCAATTAATATCTTAACAAATACAAATGGTGTAGGCGTGTAGGCCTTCTTCGTGCAGATCAGTTGTATTAGAAGATTTGCTCTGCTTTAAGGAAACAGTTCTGGAGGAGTAAAGTCGTACTGTTTACTGTCAAACTTGGGAACTAAGCTAGTATTGATGGTGCGAAGTTTGATATCCAGTGATAAAATTATACTCACTTATTTGACATAAATATGCTTTTGAAAAATCCAAACTAAGTTGATTATGGGTGGTACTACTTGTAATCATGTTGCAGTTTAAATGTTTGTAATTACTTGAAAAGTCGTAGATAGAATGATTATATTGGTTTAGTGAGACAGCACTGAAACATCACTGATTGCTATCATTGCTAACAAATATTGTGTTGTTATAGTAATGATGCACTGAATTATGAAGTAAGATTTGGAAGATTACAATTGGGGAGCTCCAAAATGAACTGATATGGTTTCATAGCAGTGTGGCAATATATTTGGCTTTATTGCGATCCATCTTTATTATATTTGTTAGTTTGTTCCTAGATTGAGGCACAACTAGTGGCTTTCTGTTTATTTATGTGGCATCAGCTGCAGAACAAAACATAATTGAGGGTAGTAACTCGTTGAGCTCCCCACATCGGTCATTTAGGGATGAGAAGATCTGCTTATATTGTCTTGGACAATCCTCACCTCATGAGCTAGCTTTTGGAGTTGTGTTAGACCCAAAATCCATTTTTTTCAGCGTGCCAGGGTGTTGACTGTTGAGTTCCCACATCAGTCATTTAGGGATGAAAAACCTCTTTTCCTTTTTATAAGAGGTATGGAGTCTAGATGTTAAAAAAAAAAGAGGTATGGAGTCTCTTAATATGGCCTTGGACAATTCTCACCTTATGAGCTAGTTTTGGGGGTTGAATTAGACCTAAGGTCTATTTTTGTATCATAACTTATACTAGTACCCAGGTATTTGATCCATTCTATAGGCAGTGATCTTTCTGTTTGCCAAGCCATCAATTATCTTCCAACTAATAGTCCTCTGATTCTGAACTTCAGGTATCTGATGAAATTTTTCAGTTGAGAGACAACTTAGACTCATTCGTTTAGACTGAGTGATTCAGATGCATGTCTTTCTATGCAAATGTAGTGCAATGCATGCTGTAGTGGCTCATATCAAGTAGATTTCCTAGTAGGTCAATGCTAGGAAAGCAACTTGTCTACTGGTAATCTCTACTTCGGCTAGTTCATATTTCATTGTCAGCATCTAAAGCATCAAAAGGATGATCTTGAGGTTGACCCAAATCTTGCACTCTGTGCTATCATATATATAACTGCACTTACCTGGAAAGGGGAAGTACTTTGCCTTTTCATATTTATGAAATGAAGCAGCTGTTTCTTTTTAGTGATGTTCATATTCGATGCAATGTTGTTCATTCAGATTTTCTTCATGTTTGAGTTGAATAAGAAAATGTTACAGTTAAATATATCATCGAAGTGAATTATTTCAATGTTATGAAACCAGTTTTACATTCCAGAAGCTAAATTTCTTTTAGAAGAACCCATGGTGTATAAAGTTGGCGAGGAAGTGTGCATCTCTGTTAGATATGTAAGAAATTTGATTCACTGGTATAAAGATATAAAGATATTAATGCTCTTTGATTCAACGTGTGAAAATTCAGACTTAAAACAATATTACCTATTGGTAAAACCATTGACAATATGGAAGGGTTGATTTAGTCAAGAGGATGAGAAAAATTATTATTTCTGCTGCTTCTTTCAATTCATGTGTTTCAAGCAGAGTCTTGTCCTGATTATGAAACCGTTTATTTCCCAAGGAATAAGGAATAACAAAGAACTATGATTTTCAGAAAATAATCTGATGGACGTTAAAGTCTCATATTAAGTGCAATCCTGTAGACTGTAGTCAAGTTCCTGAATCTTAAAACATGTGAAGTTTATTCTTTAGTCACTGCTGCAGCTTTCAGAAGTTTGTGTCGCGAATTGTCAAGATATTATTGTTGTTCTTTTGTTGCTACATAGATCATTTTGAGTTAAAAGTTTTTTCTTATAATGTAGGGCAAGTCATGCTGATTTCGTTGTACCTTACCAAAAGTACGTGAAAGCCATCAACTCTCGGATTCCTGTTGGGACAAGATTTAAAATGAAATTTGATTTGGATGATTCACCTGAAAGAAGGTAATTGTATCCTTACTAAATACCATTATATGCTCTTCTTCCTTTCATTGGTTTCTGTTGTAATAAAAACATTTCATCACTGCATGCAGGTACAGCGGTGTAGTGACTGGGATAAGCGATATGGATCCCTTTAGATGGCCCAACTCTAAATGGAGATGCTTGATGGTATGCCTGGCATATAATTATCATTCTGTTGTTTGTTTAAGTACTCCTTCTGTTTCAATTTGTGTCTAGTTTTGACTTGGTACGAAGTTTAAAAGAATACAGTAGACTTTTGAATCTTGAGGTCTTAAACTAAAGATATGTAGAATGTATCAAATTGCCTTTTAGTCTTGTGGTCATAAACATATCATGTGGAGAGTTGTAACTGAAGAGTTCCCATAAAAGGAAAGAGGCATTCTTTTTTTAAACAAACTAAATAGGAAAGTAAGACAAGCAAATTAAAACGAAGGGAGTAGTTGGTATCGCTCCACCTATCACTTCATGTTTTTTTGAATAAGTTGGAACTTGTTCTTCTATTTATCTCAGGGCGATTTTCTTGCTTCCTTGTTATTCACAGAGGCATATATGTTCTTGAATTTTCTGCCGGTGTTACCTTGTGAGTTAGATCAGCTCTACTTAGAGGTCTTGTAACATGTAAATCTGCTTGTTGAATACCTCTAGGAACAATGAAAGGACCGTATATTCTTTGGTTTGGTTGATCAGGTCATAAAAATTGGCCATGCCATGAATTATCAAACTATTCTCACTGAAATATGATGAGAAATTGTTAAATGCTCTGGTGTTGTAAGATGCTTGATTGATTTCTTTTTCGTGTCAAGACTGATAAAGTTTGCTAGTTGTAAGTTGCTTGCTTGATTTTTTCGTGTCAAGGCTGATAGAGTTTGCTATCGGCAATACATTCAAATACATTCACCTATTGTATATTTTGAGATATCTTCCCAAACAAAACTGTTACATTAAGTATAGTGCCTATTAAGCAACTTATAAACTTTTTGATATATGTCCTATGTCATCAACTTTAATAGGTCAGATGGGATGAAGATATAATGAGTAATCATCAGGAACGGGTTTCTCCTTGGGAAATTGATTCTTCAGTTTCCTTACCACCACTGAGCATTCAGTCCTCACCAAGACTGAAGAAACTGCGGACTAGTCAGCAGGCACCATCAGTACTGGACAGCCATTTTGCTGGTATTGATCTAACTTTTCTAAATCCTTTTGTATTATATTGTCATTATGTCGTATCAGTACTGCATTTGGACTGTTTTTATCCTTGAGTCGACGGTCTGTTGGAGACAGGCCTCTCTACTAAGGTCTGCGTACACATATACACTACCCTCCCAGATCCCACTGTGTGGGATTACACTGAGTATGTTGTTATTGGTGTTTTCATTATGTTGTGATTCCACTGAAGTTCATTTTTATTCCGATTTTGTTATTTTATCAGGAGGGAGTGCTCTTTTAGACTTTGAGGAGTCAATAAGATCCTCCAAGGTCTTGCAAGGTCAAGAAAATTTAGGTCTGATATCACCTCCCTATGGTTGTGATAAACCAGTCCGCCCACTGGATTTCGAGCTGCAAAGAGTAGCTCGTCACAATCTCATGCCAAATGGTGTAGAGAACATTATTGTTGGTGACTTTGTGAAAACTCAGCCTCCAACAACCTACACAGGCTTTCTGGAATCCAATAGGTTTCCAAAGGTCTTGCAAGGTCAAGAAATTTGCTCGTTGAGATCCCTTACTGGAAAAGGTGATGTTAATTTTGGTGCTTGGGGAAAACCTGAATTTGGTTGCAATGTTTTCGGCACATATCAGAGGCCGAGAGCCAATTTCTATCCTCTCGCTTCTGAAGGGGCGAGGAATGTGTTTTTACCTTACAATGCGATGTATAGAGCTGGACAAGATCCCGTGGTTCCCTCCTACATTACTAATTTCCAAAGAGAAAATCCTACCTTGAACCAGAATTCAATCCAAAATGTGGTTAGGAGGGAAGAAGCTGGAATGCCAAAGTTTGTAAATGAGCAGAGGCCACCGGAGATGTCTAAAGTGTCCATTCCAGAGAACCATTTCAAGAATGAAAATGACGACTCCTTCAATGCACAGGCTCCATGTAAACTGTTTGGCTTTTCCTTGACGAAAGAACCATCTACTCCTAGCTCGCAGAGTTCTGGTAAGAGGAGCTGTACTAAGGTAAGTTTCCATAAGTTGCACATAGCGAATTGGAACTGTTTTTTCTTTGGACTCTATTGCTAATATTTAATAAATGGCGTGAAGGTTCACAAACAAGGCAGCTTGGTTGGACGAGCCATTGATCTCTCGAGATTGAATGGCTATGACGACTTGCTGGTTGAGTTGGAAAGGCTTTTCAACATGGAAGACCTCTTAAGAGATCCCAACAAGGGGTGGCGAATCTTGTACACTGACAGTGAGAATGACATGATGGTTGTCGGAGATGATCCATGGCAGTAAGTCTCTTTCTCATGCATCTCCGTTTCTCATCACTGTCTCAATTGTTTGATACTGCATTCAAAAAATATTACTTCTTGGTTTATTATGCATCTGAATCACTAGAACCACACAAATTTCTCTTCCAATTAGCTGACTTCCACTAGAAATCGGAGTTTTGGATATTAGCTAACCTCCACTTGAGATCTAAGTTTTCTTTTACTTTTCTTCTCCCATGTTAAGATAAATTTCTTTCCTTGAGCTGAGGGTCAATCGGAAACAGCCTCTCTACCTCCAAGGTAGGGGTAAGGTCCACATACATTTTACCTTCCAAGGTGTGTCAAAAATTTTGGAGAACATTTTCTCCAAGTAAATAAGTCCCTAAAAATGAGGAAAATGACTTCCTTAGTCGAAGTAGGGAAAACAAGTTCCTAAAATAGCATACCATACTGATTTTCTCCATTCCACCCTCCCAACAAACCCACACCCCATTCTCGCCACTCCCACCACACATAGTGTTTCCCTTGAATTTATACACAAAGCTTACTTATCACACACAAGAAAATAAATAATAAACACTTTTCAAGAAGGCATTTTCCGGAAAAACATTTTCCTTCATACCACACACCTTAAATTAGAACTTGTTATTTTGCTACTTCTGCCGAGCAGAAAAATCTTGGTTCAGGGAAAAAGTAAGGGTCTGTACACACTGTCCTCCCCAGACCTCACTTGTGGGATAACACTTGTTGGATATGTTGTTCGAAAAAGTATAATTTCCCTTAATAGATTGATTTGCTTATCAGTAACTTGTGTACCTTCTAAATGACTTTCGCCAGTGAGTTCTGTGAGGTAGTATCCAAGATCCATATATACACTCAAGAAGAAGTGGAGAAAATGACTATTGAGGGGATCAGCGATGACACTCAAAGTTGTTTGGAGGAGGCACCAGCAATCATGGATGTCTCAAAGTCTTCTTCAGTTGGCCAGCCTGATTCATCTCCAACTGTAATCAGGATTTGAATAAAGTTTGAATGGAGTACCTATGAATGTTCATGCTTTTTTATGCTATGTTAAGTGATATATATGATGATAATAGTACTCTACCTACTACATGTTCTTGTTATGTTTAATAAATTATTGTCACTTAACATGTTATGTTAAATGTTGGAAGTCTGTTTTCAACTACAATGGGAGCTTGTATGATGAAAACTATGTGGTGACTCATATGTCATTATAACTCTAATTCTAATTATGTTTCACTATGTATAATATTGAACATTGTATGAATACCCCTTTCTTTCTAACCCCCACCCCCAAAGTGGTATGTAGTTGCTTGAACCTAGCGCGCATGAAGTGGTGCTTGACCAAAAGGTTGAGGGCAAGAATACTTGAGTGGATATAATTGAAGATCGATGTAATTAAGACAACTATGTAAAGGATGGGACACAAACACACCAAAAAACAAAAAAGTGAGCCCCCTACCAAAACCAAGTTGTGTACTTGTGTTTGGTAAATAAAATATTACCTACTTTTTACTTTACCTACTTAATCTTAGAAGGTTATATTATTCCATTTTGTCAAATATTTTATTTAGTAGAAGTATTTATGGATTGAAAATTTTGGGCTAGACAACACTACTTTGTGAAAAAGAGTGTTTTTCTAAATACAATTTGTGGGGAAGGGGAGTTGGTTTTTAGTGACTTAGTGCCATCTAAGGCCTACTACCTAGATTGCATTGGTAGTGGCAATAGGTCACAAGTACTATAATACTATCCTATGTATATGTGGGCTTACTATTTCAATATTTTAATGAAGTGGATGTGGATCACCAAAATGATATAAAAGCACTAAAACCAATTTTCATAGGCTAAGCTAAAGCTACATAAATCTCATTTAAAAGAGAAAAAAAGGAAAACAAAATTCTTTATTGTCCCCCCAAAAGTGCTTTTCTAGTGTCAGTGTAGATTGCCTACATCACACACCCTAACAAGGTAGCCTTTTCTCGAACCCTACATGAACACAGGATGTTTTGTGCTATTTTGAATATGTATCCACATTTCTCAGACTGCAAGCTGGTTTTTAACAACACTCACAACACATTCTTTTCATTTGATAGGAGTACCTTGGATTAATACATTATTCATACACAAAAATAAAAGGAATGAACTTTTTTCTTTCTTTAATTCCAAATGAAGAGAAAAGAGGGTGTGTGTGTTATCAATTTATACTAATTTCTCAAGGAACTCGATAAACTATCAATGTCAATGTCATTGTTCTTTAAAGAGTTCACGGCCTATTATAATTCTTCTGATCTCACTTGTGCCTGCACCAATCTCATATAGTTTGGCATCTCGGAGAAAACGTCCAGTCGGGTACTCATTCACGTAGCCATTGCCTCCAAGGCACTGAATAGCCTGCAACACACGCAACAATCTTATAAGCATATCATCTTTCTGGGACAAGACATTTTTTGGAACTCGGTGAATGATGGAGGCAGGACCGAGAGATTTGTGTGCCTTTAGATCCATGGTATTACTGGAATAAGCCAAGACGAGAGAGATTTTTGAAGAATCCATTCGTCAGAAATGGCGGTCCTTATCAGTATATTATTGAACCAGTAAGAGATAACAGAAGTTCCAAACTAAGGGTGACACATGAGTTGACAGCCTATGGGTAGAAGATATAATTATCACAGAGGTACAGAAAGAATAAAGTTTCTCACCTGAAGAGCAACTTGGGTTGCTCTTTCAGCAGCAGAGAGTATAACACCAGCACAATCCTAAACAGACAAAATTGAAAGCATGTTAAGTTCAAAGGGGAAAAATGTTCGTTAAATAAGTACTAGCTTCGATAAAGTTTGAGAAACTAAAAAAAGAAGAAAACAAACACAAATTTCTAGTGCAAGGACCTTGGTATTAATCGTCCCGCTGTCACATTCCCTTGCGACAGAATAGAGATAAGATCTGTTCATGAAAGAGAACAAGCACATGATATTATTGATCAGATTTAGGGGGAAAAAAATATGGACTAGAAGTGTGACAATAAAGAACACCAGACCTTGAAGATTGCATAGATGTATACATGTCAGCAACTTTTCCCTATATTTTCAGGTCAATAAGCAACATATATTAAGAATTTATACCAACAAATATCAGGAACCATGGAAAGTTTAATTATAGCAGAAGGCAGTAGTTATAACCTGCACAAATTGAAATTCTCCAATCGGTCGCCCAAATTGTTCCCGTTGTTTAACATAGGGGAGAACAACATCAAGACAAGCTTGCATAATTCCAACAGGACCAGATGCCAAAACAAGTCTTTCCAGATCAAGCCCCGACATCAGGACATAAACTCCTGAAGCAGTAGAAAAGCTTTTTCTGAGAGAGATAGTACCAATGATGTCCACTTAGCTTCTACTAGAACTTCACTCCTCATATAACTCAAGTGTGAGATCATGAAAGGGACTAGGAACCAATCTGTGCAGAGTTAACGTAGAAAACGAATACTCTCCTTTTAATTGCTATGATGGTATTTGACTAGGCAAAGAGTTTAAGATATTCATTATGACTTGGGCATTATATTAATAATGGAGGAAATTGGTTTAGTAATAGAAGAAAAGTTGGTTTGATAAGACAATATCACGTCAGAGTTGATTTGATTGAATTGAATTATAAGAAAACAATTTTTTTTATAAAAATAAAATGGTTTTAAACATTTTGAGAAGTTCGAAAATAGAAAGAACTCCTACAAACTGAAATAAAACAAGTAGATGCAAAAATTTTAAAAATCCACACATATTACTAGCTAGTTTGGATTAAAGCTCACTAATGCTGGTTGTCCTTATACTGGTCTGGTGTAACACTGAGTCAGAATGACGCAAGATATTTGGGAGACCTAAGCTTACCTAACATTGCCACACCCCATTACCGAGGGAAATTCTGAGAAACTTAAGCTTGCCTAACGGAATAAGGCAAGATATTTGGGAGACTTAAGCTTACCTAACGTTGCCGCACCCCATTACCTTCTGAAAGACTTAAGCTTACCTAACGGAATAAGGCAAGATATTTGGGCCAACAAAGAAGTTAACTCAGAACTCATACCTTTTCCTACTTGCCCCAGAACATTTTCTTCAGGAACAAAACAGTTCTCAAACACAAGCTCACATCTACAGTAAAAGAGTAAATTTATTAGGCCACCTTCAACATAGTAACAAAAATGTGAATCCAAACAGAGCAGCACTTGGGCAAGATGTACATACGTGTCACTTCCTCGCATCCCAAGTTTGTCTAATTTCTGGGCAGTAGAGAATCTGCATATCCAGCAATAAGAAGAATAAGCATTTCTTAAGCTCCCTGGAGATTCTAGTGTTTTTGTTATAATTTATCATACTTTACTATTTGTGTCGTGCAATCATGCAGCTACGAAAAAATAAAACAAGAAACATTAAGTCTTCTCTTTTCAGTTTTCATTTCTTTCAAGTAGTATCAGTACAGGGTGCATACCCTGTCATTTCCTTCTCGATAATGAATGCTGTGATTCCTTTTGAACCAGCTGTGACATCGGTTTTTGCATAAACAACCTGCCCAGAAATAGATTTTCATAAATGAACCTTACAATTGTATTCCCTTTCAGAATAAGATCAGAAATACAAAGGCCAAATACACAATGATTGCACTTAGTTAGAAGGATGGGAGAAAATGTCAAATGGCTATTTCTAAAGCCAAGTTTGAACAAAAAAGACCTCATTTTCGTCTAATCGGGGAAATTGAACTGTAAGAGGATTGCACAGACAAACACCATACACCTGTATATGTGGGGAAAGGATGGATGAACAGGAAAGACGAGAACTTTTTCTAAAAGCGGAAAGTATATGGACTTCTGCAGGTGAATCATTAGTATATTTCGAAAGTAACTTTACAATAGCTAATCAAATTAACTTAGGTGACAACTATTCAGTTCTTAAGTAACGTTGGAATAAGTTATTGGCCCTTGAACATTGTAAACAGATTATCCAGTATTCACTGCTGCTGCGATTGCAGATGTGCCAACCAAGTGACAATAAGTGATTATGCGAGGCTGTAATCCAAATCAATTACTGAAACCCATGTAGTGAATCGAATTCAACTGGAATAAAAGGATTGCTTGTCAAATGATTCATTTAGCACAAAGAAAGTTACTACTCTCAGGAAGACAAATAAATATTTCTATTTTTTCTCACTTAATTTAAATTCTTAAAAAACAGCTATATTTTTTCCCACCCTCACTACATGTCACAAATCAGCTTCATCCAGATATCAGCCATTCACCTTTGCAGGAAAAGAGCTGAAACTGGTTTTTTCTCCTCAATGTCCTTAACACATTGATTTTCATATGGTATAAAGTGTATGTGTAGTAGTATATGACACTTCTTCCCATCAACCGACATTTGTCTTCACATGTTCCTTAGCATGAGATCTCATCTGACAGATTGAGTATGTCAAATTAAATTCAAATTCTCAAGACTATATATTTTTAACAACGTGAACAGTTCCATTTTTATCTATAATCTGTGTAATACAAAAGATAACTCCTTAGGAAGTAATATCAATCAAACAATATTAAGTGAGACGAAAGGTTGGTAAAGTCAAAAAGTAAGGACAGAAACATTGAAGAGAAGTACCAGCGTCTGAGCCGTTGGACCATTTGTGCACCACATTTTGTTTCCATTCAGAACATAACCACCCTCAACATGGTCAGCTTTGCACTTCATGCTAACAACATCTGATCCAGCTGAACCATGAAAACAAAACTATTCAGTTACATTATAACACAAAATTCACAAGCCCTTGGCTCAGTCGTAACACCTGACCACCTCACCGCTCAAAGAAAAAGGAAACGAAGAATTAGCATCTGAAAATAATATGATAATGAGAGACATAAAATGAGAATTGAATTTAGCAGTAGTTACCATTAGGTTCACTCATAGCTAGAGCCCCCACATGCTCACCACTGATTAGCTACAACAATCAAATTATAACAGAGTGAGCCGCTATTTTTTTTATTCAGACATTTCATTAAATTGAAAAACGGGATTAACATTAACAGAAAGATATACTAGGATAATGCTCCACAAATAAAGATAAAACCCTTGAACAAGCTTAAACAGGACCACGTGAAAGCTGCAATAAGATTGGGCTATGTTTGAGCAAAAGAAAACTTAATTTTCTCTTAGTACAACTTCTTAAAGGGAATATAACCCTAGTATTCCAACCAAATGAATAAATTTCATCTATAACTCGAAGCCCAGCATATTTCCAGTGTTCCAAGTTGTAACATGCTGGTTATAAAAGTCTTAAAGAGTTCATAACTGTAATTAATTGGTGTTATCCGTTTGGTGCAACATAATTTCTATCTACCATTTATCATTTGAGCTGATCCTTGTAATATAAACCAGTTCAGAAAGTTTCTAGAGAAAACTCAACCAAGTTGTGGATACTGTTGATGACTTGGAAATTACGGACTGAGTATTTGAAGCTTCAATAAGCTAGTATGCCCACATACCAGTTCTTCATTAAACAATCATGTGCCATTACTATGTGAAGTTGTTGAGTGCATAAACCTATGGCCTACCCTGGGCAAAAATAATACTCACTCCAAACGGTTCCACCAAGATTTGAAGCACTTATGAGATATATTTTGGTGAATCGTGATATCCTTAAAGAATACAATATAAAAAAGGAGCTTTCATGAGACTCCAACAATTGTAGAGATGATGTGATTTTTGGTATTCAATATGAAGGTGGTCTACTGAACATCACAGATGTCTGATCACTACTGCAAAAAACATAGAGCTGGCAGGATATGTGGATATACAACTTTAAACAAAATGTGATGGTGGAAGAATACCTTTGGTAGAAACTTTTGTTTCTGCTCATGGGTTCCATTTCTAACCTACAGATTATCAGTAGTTGTTAATTATTTGTCAGTCAGCACCAGAGAGACCACTTATGTAAACTTTGGGTAGAAAAAACAGTTACCAACTGATTAATGCATAGGTTTGTGTGGGCACCATAAGATAGGCCAACTGACCCTGATGCTCGACTGATCTCTTCCATGGCTATGCAGTGATACAGATAACCAAGGCCAAGTCCCCCATACTCCTCTACAAAGACAAAATAAGCAATCTCAGACATAAAACTTTTGGGGCTGTCAGTCTTAAGTATAGCACTTGAGAGGAGTGTTAGTAGTTCTCTTGTCTGCTCTCTCTTCGCCCTATATATCACATCAAAATCAATAAAGAGATTATGATTCAAAAGCTTACCTGGCACTGTAATACCGAGGAGATTAAAATCCCCCATTAGTTTCCACAAATTAACATCCTGATAGACAAGACGAACATAGTTAAAAAACCATATTCGTTAGATAGAACACTTCAGACAACAAAAGCAAATATACACATACCTGAGGGAAATAGTTCGTTCTATCTATTTTTTCAGCATGGGGGGCAATATTCTCTTGAGCAAATTGTGCCACACTCTCTTTAAACTGAAATTTGCAAATGGAGAGTTAGAAAACTGCCATAGTGCATCTCATAAACAGAATGCATTCACATATCATGCAATTAACGATATTACCTTAAAGTAACACATACTCCTAACTAGCTTAAGTAAATAGGAAAACAAATCAGTGCTAAAATTGAATTTCCAATCAATAGGAGGTGAGGTTCGGAACCTACTGCGAGAGGGACGGCTCAAAAGCATAGCTTTTAGAAATGAAGTTTTTTTGTGAGATTAGGATGAAAGACAGTGACGTTGCATGAGTCATTTAATGTTCCACTAATTCAGCTTGCTGATAATGAATGAACACAGCAATTTAGCAATTATAAAAGTCCAGACATCTTTCAAGAATCATCCAATAACTCAAAACACAACTATATCATACCCAGTGTAATCCCACAAGTGGAGTCGAGGGATGTTAGAGTGTATGCAGACCTTACCCTTACCTCGTAAAGATAGAGAGGTTGTTTCCAATAAACCCTCAGCTTACATAAAGTAAACAACTCAATAACACCATTTTACTTCATAAAAAGACACCATTTCATAAATCAATCCAGATTTTAGAGCATCAGTGCATCACATATGATTAGGCAAAGTTGCAAACCAAGAGTAACAAAGATCAAACACAAAGAAAGAAATTCGGTCAAAATTGCTACAAAATGCCCCATATGAAGAAAAATACAAAATTAAATTATTTTTAAAAATAAAAAGAGTAAAAGTAAATTGTTCTTCATTAAAATCAGTAAGAAGGCTACCCAATTCAACATTAATTACCTAAAAGAAATACTTCCACAGACTAATCACAGAAACATGATTTATCAAACCCAATACTAAAAACCATTAATAGGCAACAATATTCACCAAACCTAAAAAGAGAAAACTATACCAGGTTAATGGCTAGCCTAAAAATATTCAAATTATGACAAATTCTTTTTAAAAATTACAAACTTTGACTTAGCAGGTCAATGGCAAGTGTAAAAACAATCAAAGAAGCAAAATTGTTTGAAATTTGAGTAGCAACTATATGTACATACAAAAAAAATTGTGAACTTCATAGATATGCATAATAGAAGCAAATCAACATATGCGTTGAAACTTGGACCTGTCTATGTCACTACATGTACTGGGTTAATTGCTAAAACACAGTTAAATTATAACAAACCCTTTTACTAATAGGAAAAATCTTAATAGCTAAGCTAGTTGAATACCGAAATTTTCACCAATTCCACTCCCCCTACCCCTACCCCTAATTATTTTTAAATAATAATAATAAAAAAAACTCGAAAAATGTTAGTAGCTCAATTAATCACCTACCGGCACTTAAGTGATGGCTCAATTCCCCTCCTCGTTTCCCCTACCTACCCTTACCCCAATTTAAAATAATCATGATAATAAAAGGTTAATGACGATTGACGACGGTATAAAAAAACAATCAATCAATGGATAACCTAGAAATTGAAGCAAAATTGATCGAAATCTGATTCGCAGCTATATTAACATGCAAATAGTTCTTCGGATTCGTCTAAACTCAATACTTACAACGAAAAACATAAATTTATAAATTCACTAAAATTAAAAAATTAAACTCATAAAATTCAAATTCCAAAACAACTCTCTGTTCATTCATACGCATAACAGAAAAAATAATAATTTTAAATTAACCTGCTTCTGTGTATCATCGAAGAGTAACGAAGTTGAAAACGCAGCAAATTGTGGCTTCTGCTGATTCCTGATTCTGAACAAAGCAGATTTCACAGACCTTGCTATGAACAATTTATGCATTTTCTTATGGAATATTAATAATTATAATAATAATAATAATAATAAATATATCCTAAGTTTCTATACGATGAAAATGGAGGACAAATGTGATAAAACGAATGAGAAAAATGCTAATTTTATAGAAAAATAAAGAGTATTTAATTCATATACGCAACTGCAGTTATCTTTTTTTATTTAATAAAAGTGGATAAAAAAAAGTATAAAAATAGACATAGTCATATAATCATATTTGAGTAGACGGACTAAATTGGTGTTACGTTAAAAGAAAAAAATTTAAAATTAATTTTTGGTGTTAATAACTTTTAGGTTAAATTTGTCGTATACGATTTATATTTTTTGTGTAATCTTTTATATGCGCATCAGAAGAATACTGATAATAAATATATAAAAAATAAAAATTTATATTTTTTATTTACGATTCGATTGTAGAATTTATTTGTTGGTTATGAATTTTTATTTTTTTTAATATTTGTGATTAATAGTTATTTTTTATTATAATTTCTAAGTATATAGATTTTAATTCAGTAAAATGGATGTATTATGTTTGATTCACATATAATTATAACTAATCTGACGTTATCAAATAATACATAAAGTAGTACAATTATATTCCATCTATAAGATTGAATATGAATTCAAAGATGTGAATACCGTATTGATATTAGATTCATCGAAATTTATTATTTTTTATTTTTATGAAAATTATAATAAATATTCTGCAATAAATATGAATTTATAATTTTATTATAATTTATTTATTTATAAAATCTTTGAAAATATTAAATCCACCCTTTTTATGATTAAAATTACACTAGAATTCGTTAATAACATTCTTAATTTAGGCATAACTTATAAAAACTTTAATTAGAATTAGAACTAGAAATAAACCATATATCAATTATGCAAAATTTACATATTCCTTATCCAATATTTCATTGTAAAAATTATATATTGTATATTGTATATAAAATAAGAACTTATACAAAGACCAAATTGGTTATATTACTACTTTACTAAGATAAACATGTGAGCTGGATAGACACGTCAGCTTGTAAAGATCAAATCCAAATAAGAGGAGATTAGTGTTTTTTATTGAAATTGTGAAAGATTTTTTTAATTAATTGTTTCATACGATTGAGAGAAAGGAAAAAGAAATTGAGCGGGTGAATATTTTTATTGTATAATTATAAGTGTATAGAATGAAAATATATGTATTTGTATGTGTATATATAATTTTCTCTCGCTTTATACAAAGAAAAACGCAATTTATACATTTCGTTTCTGTTTGTATAAGCGAGAAAGGCGAGGTGGCGAGCGAGATTAGGGAGAGTAGCGAGCGAGATCTGGGAGAGAGGATAACAAAAATATATGTATTTACACAATTTTCTCTCGATTTTTATAAATGAAAACAGATTTTATACACATGTGTTTGTATAAAAGTGAGAGGAAGCGAGCAAGAGATGGAGCTAGAGAGGAGAGTGACGAGCGAGAGATAGAGCGACAGGGGAAAGTGGCGAGCGAGATTTTGAGGGAGAGAGGTGATTGGCAAACAGTTTGCCACGAGATACAATTAAATCAAAAAATGGTTATAATAACTAATTTGATTTATTAATTTTTCATTATATACAATTTTTCTTTAATTTTAAAAGAGAAATATTACCATTATTCTGGGAATAAAAAGAAAAAGAATAACTAAAGTAGACAGACAGTGAAATAATTAGATTCAAGTGCTTTTGTTTTGTGAACATAATAATGTATTTGGAAAGGTTTGTTATTTTTTATCATAAAATAAGCATGGAAGTTAGGTTGGCACTCTCAATATTAACTTTTTTTTAAAAAAATAGCATGACATAATACATAAATAAATATTTAAATTTGATATTAGTTAATAAATAAATATTTTAATGTACATCCAAACATTTTTACTGATTTTAATTATGACGATAAAATATTTCAACTTATGATGATCTAAACTACACCAAAATATATCTTTCATATCAATGTTTATGAGACAATGAATTAAAATGTTTAGTTGTTGATTAAAATCAAATTGAATTGTTTAAACATATTTTTCCAAATTTTGAGTACTTAGTGACGAGAAACAAGCAGCTAAGATGAGATTTGATTTTTAGAAACTTGAATATAAAATCTTTTTATAAAATGGATGGATATCAATCATTTGATTAAAATTTAATCTGTCTAATTATATATATGACATACAAGAATACATTTCAAATATTTAATTTTTTAATAAGTAAAAAATTAGAATATAACAACCGCAACTTTTTTTCAAAAGTATTTAAAAAGATATTTTAACCGGATTAATAGTAAAAAAATAAGAAAATATTTTCTCCACATCAGACGCACTATTTTTTTTTAATATTAATTTGAAAAGTTTTTTTATTATAAACATAGTGGATATATATTTTTTTTAGAGAAAAGTAAAAATTCTAATTTTAGAACCAAGTCAATTTTCACTTATAAATAAAGAAGTTTTTTCATTGTAAATTAGATCGATAAATCCTTTTTGAGAGAAATAAATATGTTTTTTCTTTACCTTTTTTTCTTATTTTATAGTTTATAATATTTTCTACCCTTTCGGGAGAAATAATATGTTTTTTCTTTACTTTTTTTTCTTATTTTATAGATTATAATATTTTCTATTTTATTTAAGAAGTGGATATAAGTATGGAAGTTAGATCGTCTTTCGATTTACTTTTGCAAAGCCTAGCTACTAGTTTTGATAGTTCACGTGATTTGTTATTTTTATTTTTGGTTTAGTTTTATATTTTATCTGATATTTTATTTTGAATTTTTATTAATTTAAATTTATATCGATAAATATATTTTGAAAGTAAAGTATTCCTTACTAAACGTGACTTTCTTATTGAATATTCAAAATTGAGACAGTCAAAATAATAATAAGAAGAAGTTCCCTCTAAATATCTAAATACCATATATAAATATTCTCTCTGTTCGGTATTATTTGTTATAATTTTTATTTTATAGTTTATTTTAGAGTCAAACTATAAAAACTTTGACTAACATTTTAAAATGATTTTTTCATCATATTAATATATAAAAATTTGTAATTTATAGTACTTTTCATTTAGTTTTAGAATATTTAATTTTTTGATTTAAAATATTGAATTAAAGTGATCTAATTTATATTTGAAAATTAATCAAATTAATTTTCGATAAACGCAACATAACAAGTAATTTCGGACGGAAGAAGTATAAAAGAAAAGATATAATTAAAGAATTATGTGAAACAGACATTCTCTCTAACCATTTATTAGCCGTCAAACATTGTTTAATTGAATTAAAAATTCAGAAAATAAAAGTCATATTTTATTCCCGAGTCAGAGTTCATAATTAGAGTTTTCAGAAAATAATATAAATTATAATATGTTAAAAAAATATAATAATCATTTTCAATATTGCTAACATTGGGTTTTAATTTATTCCAGTATGTTAATTATATTTATTCTAATATATTCCTAGTGATAATTGAATAACCTTAAATAGTCATTACTCCTAAAGCTTGAACGTTTCCCTTTCATCATTAGAATCTTTTAATTAGGTAAGACTACTACATCATTATATTTTTATCTGTAAAATATTTTTAAGGATCGTATTTTTTAAATAATTTTAACTTGGAATATTAGTGCTTGTTTCGATGGTACTCTTCTCCTTTCTTCTAAATTAACAAAATCGTAGAATTTACTTTAAATTCTTTGAAATTAGATAAAGACAGGGCAAAACGAGACCTAATATCCATGAACTGTCTGCATAAATTTCATTCGTTAAAGATTTCAGGATACACTGAATTAAGCGAGACCAAGTAATTTTGATAAAATTTGTAATCAATAATTTCATCCCCTAATCCATTTCAAATAAGGGGGCCTAATTAAGCTTTATTGGTCCATTGAGATTGGTCATATTATAATTTTATAAGGAGAATAATATGTTTAGGTTCAAGAAACCAATTTTTCATAAAATATTTTAACTTTATTATATTTTAATTTATCTCATTCCACTAATCAGACAATCTCATAAAATATATCATTTGCAGATTGGCTCCGATCAAGAAAAGAAAAAAAGGTAAACAATAAAATCACATCAAAATTTATTATGGGGACACGTAGGATTTGGTTGTTGAATTTCATTACATTTGAATTTTTGTCAAAATTTAAAATTTAAACTCATGGTATTTTTTTGAAAATTTATGTCTCCAACTAATAGCTTATATAGATCGATCTCATAACTCAAAATCATATTTTAAATATGGCCTATTTAATAATTATACTTAGTTCAGACGGAATTATTATCCAACATCAGTTTTCTTAAGTGCTTTTAATTTAAGGTTGGCTAATAAGAGAGTTAAATAGCTATAGATACACGTGGTATCTTAGATGAATTCATATTAAATTACAGAAGGAAAACGAATAATTTTATAAGATATAATGTAAAATGAATAAGTAACTATGAGAAATAATTTAGCTTCACGTAATAGACATGTTTTTAAGACTCAATATAACATAGTCTTAAGATAAATTTATATGGCATTAATCTCAAAATAAACATATAGTCTATCTTACATAGGTAAGCTATATGCTTCATACATGAAAATGTGACCTAACTACAATTTTTGAATTCATACAATTAACTAAACATATATTTGGTGGTACGATTTGTTCTGATTAAATTTTATAATGCAAAAACATACATTTATTTATCTTAAATGACAAAAATATAAAAGGAAAACTTACATAAATATACTATAATAAAAAAATATTTACCATTTATAGCAATAATATTTTTACCTCACTTGATCACTTTTAATTCATTTATAATACAAGTTTAATACATATTACAAAGAACAATTTATTATTCACATATAATACAAATTTTAATGATGGATAATACATTTATCACACATTTTAATACACTTATAATACAATGTGACGATTTTTTACCAAACAAACATGATATATTTCAAAAAAACAACTATAATTCATATATATTGCATATATAGTTCACTTTTAATACATTTTACGGATTTAACAAAGCATTGCTATAAATGATAATAAACAAAAAGTATTGTTAAAATCAGTAATTATTTTTTAAAATGTATTAATTTATGTAATTTTTCCAATATAAAAATAAGGTGAAATGAAGTGCAAAAGGCTCCCCTCAATACTTTTAATTGGGCCGACTCTAATTGGGCTTTCGCCTCAACAATAGTTTCTATTTAAGGAATGATGAAACAATCAAAGTGAAAATTCCACTCATTAGGATTCATAAGTGTAGGTGTTCAACTCACATGTTCAATTTTAGAACAAATAACACAAATTTCATTAGTTCATGACCTAGTTATGTTATTTTTCTTTATTTTTCAAAATTACTTTTTCGTTTATATTTACTTTGTCAGATATATATATTTGGCACATTTAGATATATGCATTTCAAATACATGTGAATTAAGGTGAGTGTAATTTATTTGGATACATCGTATTCGAGTGAGATTCACATGTACTTGAGATATATTGACTCTTTTGCTAACCTCCTTCCTATCTTGTTTGAATCCCTTTTCTCTCTCTATGTATTTGTATATCAAAATCTATCCAATATTAAAGATATACGTATCTAGTATCAAAAGATACATATTGTCTCTCTCGCCTCTCTTCCTCGTTTACTCGCCTCTCTCCACATGTATTTGTATTTTAAAATTATTAAGGTATCAAATATATATATATATATATATCTTGTATTTTTTATACATATATCTGACTTGAAATTTGAAAATGTGGTATACCTAACTTGAAATCTGAAACAAAATTATTAACTAGTGAGATAATATGAAATAAATTTAAACTATACAATGAATTAGTATTTATAATAAAATCATTTATGTAATTAAATAGTTTTTCATTAATTTTAATCGACGATCTAGTGACTCAAGATGTATCTCAACATCAAACTCATATTTATTAAGTTATTATTACTAATTCAAGCTTGATTGTTACAACTTTTCAAACTATAAAGTTCATTATTGCCTTAATCTTGTGGTTCTTTGGATTAATTGATGTTCGATTTTATTTTAAATCTCTTTTTGGTATCGTATCGTAATTTAATAACATAAGGCATAGTATTTGATTTTAAAATACATAATAACATAAGAATATATTATTCACTCAATTCACTTTTATTATTTATAGACTTACCATACAATGATCGACATAATATTTCGTATCAGATCTTAAAAAATAATTTTAAAAATAAATAATTAATATTAAGAATAAGACATGAAAAAATAATAATTTATTTTTCTTAATACGTTAAAAAGATAAAAATCGTGTAAAAAAAAAGTCTATTTTTAGAATAAAGGAATTATTATTTCCATATTATACTTCCATTCACAATCAAAATCAATTTAGAATTTCTAAAACCCCAAACTCTTTCCCTCTTTGTACTAAAGTAACTTCTTTTTTCAAATTGCAAAAATATCGAGCACTGTGAGCGTGAGCTGAACGGCGAACGGAGAAAAATCGCCGACAATGAGTGCCGGCGCCGGCGGAGGAGGAGAACAGAGCTCGCCTGCACCTAAACCCTCGAAGTTCGCTGTGTATCAGAATCCAGCCTTTTCTGCTGCCCTAACAACGAACAGTCTTCGTCCTTCCAAGTCCACTTTCGTTTCCATATTCATTATTTCCGTTGCTTCTGCTTTTACTCTTCTCAGGAGTTTTTCTAGGTATTTTTATCTACTTGCGCTTTTCATTGTTAATTTTAGAGTTTTAATGGTTAAAAATCACAATCCCAGTGCACCCGATTTTTCGAGTTTTTTATTTGAACTATCACGAGTTTCATATCTATTAACAACTATTTACCATAACAGACCTGAACTATATGTTGTTGCCTTTTCCTATTTGAGATTTAATCATCAGGGAACAATTCACAGTTGAGTCGTTCATGTAGTTAAAGGGAACAATCTATAGTTGAAGTGTATTTTGATGAATAGTTGGTTCTAGTTCAGGTATGAAACTCGAAAATTCGGGATACTTTTAGGTATTGTTTTTGGCTCGTCACTCTTAATTATAATAAATTGGAACTGAGACATAATTGTTGTTGTTGCTGATGAGGACATACCAATAGAAGATAACAAAGGTAGATCCAAAATGTGAGTTTATGAGTCCTATATCGACCTCAAGTTAATACTATTATAATAACTGGATTCACAATCAAATATTTATATATATTTAGTAGATTTCTTAATATACTTATACATATGCATAAGACTCTACATCTGTTCCTGAAGGATACCGTGTGTCAATATAGGATTTTAAGTCTGTTGGACTCACTATGTGTTTGTGACAAACTAGTAGCCTTTTCGGCCAAGCATTTAGGGAAAAAAGTTAAGTGAGTTTGGGTAGTAGCATAAGCAAATTTATAGAAGTTGGGTTTTTTTTAAATGTAAGCGTTTTTTGAACCTTAGTCAAGCACACATTTTGCTATAGTACTAACAAGAGTACTTTTCAAATTGATTTTCCAAACACAACTTGGTGTTCTCCAAAAGTACTTATTTCAAAAGGCACTTTTTAAAATAAGCAGATTTTAGAAGTTTGGCCAAGCAAGCTATGAGTTTGGATATGTTTTGAAGTTTTTAACTATATACAGCTAGGCGCTGTAGGCGTGAAATTACTTGCATTCCGTCATGCTTGGAAAGGGTTAACATGAAAGTTAGTACTTGTTTGTGGAGTAAAAGGGTTGAGAGAGAAGCAATTATAATGTTCTGTCCACATGTTGGAACGGTTGAGAAAAAGTGGGGAGTTTGTAGTAAAGCTAAAAGTTACAACCTGTTTTATGTTTGTGTTTTCAGAATGTGTGTGTGTCATTTGATTAATATGTATTGCTGAAGTTTATATTATTTTTGGCATTTGCACACTTTCTGTATTGGATTCTAAGCTCACTTACCATGTCAATGAAAACGTTATGATGTGAACATTAATAACGTACATGCATTTGGATGGATAACCGTCTTAGTATTCTATTTTGATATTAACATCGGTTTGTATTTGCCTAAAACCTTTTCTAACAGCGCGAGGGTATTATATTTCACTTTCTCCTGACTTTTTAAATTACAAGCAAGGGTCTATGCTTTCTACATCAATAAAGTAGTTATCTACTAGTCATATTTCTCTCTTTGATAATGTCATAGTACGGGACTGCAGGAATTTTGGAAAGTAAACATGCCAAGATATGCCTAAAGGTTTTAGCTTTGATCATTCAGCGCCAAGTGAAACAAGTGTCTGCAGACGCCAAACTATGTGTTTTAGTTTAGGGTGTTCTTTTTTGTGTTGGAGAGTTAATCCGATGCTTACTGAAGATAGACTCATAGCTATTAATTATCTTTGTTTGGTTTTGTTTAGTATATTTGCATGTTTAGTATTGAAAAAATTCTATCATTCTGGTGTTGATTAGGGCAGTGGAAGGGATGACTTTACCAGGTCAATATTTTCACTCTCTCTTGGCCTCTCTCATGGAGACTTAGATGAATTAACGAGATCGTAGCTGCACATGCTGCCTTAATTTTACTCTTACATAAATCTAGATGGAAGAAGTTCTTGTGCTTACCCAAGCTGCTCTGAAACTTAGTGTTTCAATAATGTTAAACGTCTTCACATTTTGACCCTGAATTAAGTTTCATAAAAAAAAGAAAGAAGGTTTATAAAACCTAGTCAAAAGGCTTGAATAAACCTTATCCTCCCAGCCTCAGAGAAAGAAAGTACCAATCATAAGAATGCATAACTTTAGTTTGATATTTCGTGTCTCAGCTAACAAATTCATTTGAATTTGAGTGGTTGTAGGGAAAGCGGGATTGCCGAGAGTCTGAAATTCAGATATGTTTCTCAAGAAACTGCTTGTAAGTGATGTGGTCCTATTTGGTTGAACTTAAACATTACTGTATCAAACTTGTTATCAAAGACTTGTTACTACGAACATTTTATAATTATTTTCAGGTCTTATTGTCAGACTCATACAGGCTTTTGCAGCCATAGTCTTATTTGGAACCTTTCTTGCCCTTGTCAAGGCTATTTATTTATGTAGAACAAAGACTGCTGATGTGTCAATTACGTCTCCTACCAAAGGAACAAAGGAGAATACACGTCTGACTAATCGACAATTAGGGCTTTTGGGGATTAAAACAAATGTTGAGCAAACTGCTATGGAGTCTTCGACAAGACCTCCCAAATCAAGAGTTGTCTCAGCCTCTCCTTCAAATGTCCTAGTCCCCATTCATCAGCCAATTTCTAGTTCAAAACCTTCAACTAGACTTAGTAGTGACAAAGTTAGAACTGGTAGTGGAACTAAACTACCATCTTTTGGCACCCCATCAAAATCACCAGCTTCCCCATCCTTATATCTTGTTTCAGCATCTCCTTCTCAATCACCTTCAATCCAGTCTTCACCAGGTGGGGAATTGGTTGCCACCCCTTGGTCGAACAAGCGAGCTACTTTTCATAAAGAGATTGCAACGGAGGAACAGCTTGAAAGGTTCCTGGCTGATGTTGATGAGAGAATTACTGAATCAGCAAGCAAGTTGGCAACTCCACCGCCCACCATAAGTGGGTTTGGTGTAGTCAGTCCTAGTAACCTGCCCAGCTCCACGAATACTTCTGGAACTCCAAGAAGTACTCCTCTAAGGCCGGTTAGGATGTCCCCTGGTTCCCAGAAGTTCTCAACTCCACCAAAGAGAGGGGAAGGCGATCTACCACCTCCAATGTCAATGGAAGAGTCCACTGAAGCATTTGGACATCTGGGGATATATCCACAGATCGAGCAGTGGCGTGACCGACTCAGACAATGGTTTTCATCCATGCTGCTAAAGCCTTTGCTTAACAAAATTGATACTAGTCACACAAAGGTGGATTCTCACTCCAACTTTTATGTTTAGAAACTTTGTTTGTTTGCTTTTATTTTTTTCTTTTGATACTTGTTATTCTGCTTTTCTCTCATTAATGTATTTTCCTCTTCTTGGCACACAATGATCTTCCTGAAGAATCTTAACTGTTGATCTAGACCACTCTTTTCTGTAATTCTGGTCATTGATGTCAGTTAGAGCTCCTTCGGTTCTGTCTTCGCACTTATAAAGTGTCGAAATGACCATGAAGATTGGGCTGTAGCAGAGTACATCAAAAGGATGTAGCAGAAATGCTCTCAAGACTTGGAGAATCTTTTGATTGGCTGCAGAAGGAAAAAAATGAGGAATTTTTATTAATTGAATAATCTAATAAGGCTGAAAAGTCAAATTTATGTGACCCAAGCAATATTAGAAAAATTTAAACCATTTCATGCTTAATGGCGTGTTCAGGTTATGCAAGCTGCTGGCAAGCTAGGCATTACAATCACAGTTAGTCAAGTTGGAAATGGAACACCTGATACTGGGACTGCTGCTATATCTGCTACTGAGAGGACTAATGAATGGAAACCCTCATTTTCTGTTGACGAAGACGGGTTACTTCACCAGTTGCGCATTACTCTTGTCCAGGCTCTTGATTCTTGCATGTGTAAGTCACTTCACCCCTATAAGATTATGAGTCCTGCAATTCATTACTCATTGTTGGATGTATCGATGTACTAATTCTTAAGTATCTTGTCGATGCTTCTTTATTTGCAGCAAAGTCAGCTTCTGGAGGTCTTCAACCATCCTTGCCAGAGAACTCTCTGATCCCTATTTTACAAGAATGCATTGATGCCATCACTGAACACCAAAGACTTCAGTCCTTAATGAAAGGAGAATGGGGCAAGGGATTGCTGCCACAAAGCAGTGTCCGTGCAGAATATACCGTACAGAGGATTCGAGGTAGTTTGACTCTCAACTTTACCTTGCATGTCAGTCACTCTAGGATCTCCATTATGTTCTAGGTGTAGAGATGAGAGATGAAGTATGCTGATTCTATATCTGTGTTGCACAGCTAATCAGGTTTCAATTTCTTTGCAGAGCTTTCCGAGGGAACCTGTTTGAGGAATTATGATTATTTGGGCAGTGTAGAGGTTTATGGAAAAGGAAACAAGAAATGGAATCCTGAGCTTCCAACCGATTCTCATTTGCTCCTATATTTGTTCTGTGCTTTCCTGGAGCACCCAAAGTGGATGCTACATGTTGATCCTACAGCTTATGCTGGAATCCAGTCTAGCAAAAATCCCTTATTTTTGGGTGTTTTACCTCCTAAAGAAAGGTTTCCTGAAAAGTATGTAGCTGTTGTGTCTGGTGTTCTATCCGTGCTCCATCCAGGAGCTTGCATATTGGCTGTCGGAAAGCAAAATCCCCCAGTTTTTGCCCTGTACTGGGATAAGATGCCTCAGTTTTCTCTTCAGGCAAGTTATTGTTACTAAGATGCTCATTTTCTGCGATTTTTCAGTAACGACATGGCAAGACCAATCTTATAACTCACGTCTCTTTTTTCTCTTTGCAGGGAAGAACAGCACTCTGGGATTCTATCTTGCTGCTGTGCTATAAAATTAAGACCGGGTATGGAGGATTAGTGCGGGGTATGCATCTTTCTTCATCAGCATTGGGCATTCTATCGGTTCTTGATTCAGAAAAGGATGGCTGTTGAACATGAATCCGTCTGCTCGTAAGATTCTTGTTGTAGCTTTCTGAGATAGATTATCCTGAATTCCTGAGATAATATTGCCTCACTATCAGTAATTGTAGTTGTGTAATTCCGGCTCTTAATCAAAGATTATAGGCAGAGATGCTCTTTCCTTCTTTACTTTACTGCAGAATTGCACCCCTTTCAGCAGATCTCTTTTTTGAATAGCAAAGTTTTCTAATAAATAGATTTTAACTTATGTCAATATTTGCACTCCCCGTTCATACCCATCCATAGTAGTAGCATTTTTATTTCTATTACTCCTTATATTTCCAATTCTTCGGTTATTACATTATTTTGTTATTGTTATTCCTATTTGTTTTCTATGTGCTTTATTTTTTTCCCCATTATTTGATATGTCCTCTATGTATAGTTCACTCTTCGACGGAGATCATCCATACATACAATTGGTCTTCCGTATATTTTGCGAATGGTGTGCACATATAATTTTAGAAGGTGGAATTCATCCACTGTAACAACGACCCAAAGTACTCCTAGTCGTTGCCGGCATCGTCGTCCTCGAAGAGGACTAAGACTAGCCCTTAGCATACATCATAGGTCAAAAATGCAGAAAAATTTGAACTTCTTAAATATTGAGGTTTACATAGACCTCTCATACTACACATGAAGTTTACTTAGACTCCTTGCATATGAAGCTTACTTAGGCTTCTCGTTTAGACAACATAACCAATACATAAGAACTTAGTCTAAATATGTCTCACATTGAACCATCTACAAGAGTACAAACGTTTTGGACACAACCAATACAAAAACAATACGCCATTATAGGCTTACATCAATTGTCTCAATGATAAAGGAAAGGATAAATGTCTTTAAAACATAAGCAATATCATAGCTAGAGTGGGACATGGCGACATCCCCGAACATGAGGACTCACCAATGACTTGGGAAAAGATCCAAGTCTTCCTTGCAATTGACCACGAATCCTTCAACAATTGAAACCTAAAATGTTTGGGAAAAAGGAAAGAAATATGGTTAGTACAACACGTACTAAGTATGATTTCTATGCATAAAAATCATCAATGCATAAGAAAAGGACCTTTTAGTCAAAATCATGCTTTCTACCAATTTAACTAAGCATGCACATATAATAAGCAGAATGAGTCAATTTAACATAATATCAACCCAACATATAGGCAACTCAGGCAACACTTGTGCAATGCCAAGAATATAACCCCATAATCCTATCCCAAGCTAAGTATCACATTAAGCAACCCACTTCATACTTACAACATATTCTCATACTTTATCATAACATGCTTAATACATCAATACTATTCATAGCTTATCAACATAATCATAATCATAATCATAACCATAAAAGAACACTACTAGAACCATCTTTTAGGATCCCACATATGCAATGTGCAAGAGAAGTTTCATACCCCCCTCACACTAAGTACCCTCCCTCACACTAAGTAGTAGCCTTTAGGACAACCCTAATAAGAATTTACATACTTAACTTGTTCATTTACATTTACATCAGGGAAAGAAGTGCAATAACCAACATGAGACCATGTGAGCTACATGGGATCCGGTGTTCTACTCCTACACTAAAAAGAGAGGGTTAACACTTGCCTAAGGTGTAAGCATTCGTACATAGCTAGAGTTCTATGTGGATCCACTAAGCTAGAGTTCTATGTGGGCACATAGTTAAGGGTTAAGGAGATTGTTACTAGAAACCTTGACTTACTAACATGAAGGTTTCCATCTCATGAGACAACACATAACTTGGGAATCTGGACTTACTAAACGTGAAGAAACCCATGTGGGAGGCGGACTTACTAAACGTGAGACCTCCATCTCATTTACATGCCTTTTCGGTACTATGCATTTATTCCCTTTAGTAATCATCATACTCATCATACAAGATCACATTAGTCTCTTCTAGACCCCTATGTGAACATCTCATCATAATAACTCATATGTTTTCATAAGTGAAAATTGTCCTTTCACTTTAGAAATCATATACAAGTGAGTAACCTTTCACTCAACACTTTATTATAATCATGAGAAACTACTTTCAATCATATAATAGTCATACCATAACATACTTGCATACTTCATAACCAATTCAATAGTCTAGGGTTAAGGATGAGGAATGCTTAACATCAACATTACAACCACACAATTGACACAGAAGCATTACTATCTAAGTAACTCATACTTCATAATTGAATCCAAGAAGAACCAATTAGCATATCTCATTGCCCCTTTCGAGAACCTTCATACTTTCATTACCAAGAATACATAACCAATACATAGACAAGGTAAATTCAAGAAGCAATTACATAATTAACAACAATGTAGTCAGTCTACATGTTCATAATCTTCACAATTCACCATACAAATTCAAGGTTTTCATGAAATTAGGGATGGACATGGGTCTAAGAAAAACTCACAGGAAATCATCAATTAACCATTAATATATACTTAAACAACATTAATTCATCATTATTCATCACAATTGATTCATAATTTCATTTTTCAAAGAAGACCGATGTAAGAAGAAAAATCCTAGTTTTGGGAGATTTAAAAATCATCTTTTGGAGGGACCTCTTGGGGAAAAGAATCCCAAAGAGTGAAAGAAACAATACCTTAGTGATGATAAAGCCACGAAATTGCGTTGGAAACTTGAAGACTTGACCTTATTCTTGGAGCTCTAATGGTCTTCAATGGAGGTTTGAAGGAACAGAGAATTTGAGAGAGATGAGAGTGATTTTTGATTTCAACTTTGGGGATTTGATTTGGGTATGTAAAATGACTTAAATCTTACCATAAATCGTTATATAGTCATCCCCTACCAAAGACTCCTCACTTAATTGAGTCTTTTTGTGAAGTCAAATTGACATAAAAACGACGCGAACGAATCTAGGAAGTGGCTACGCGTCACGGGGGCAATTCCAATTATTTTCTCTGAAATTCAAAAATTGAGGCAGTGAGCATGTGAAGTCCCCGTGTTGCGAGGAAAATTTTGCCGTCCATGTGTTGGCTGCGCGTCGCGCAGGGGACGTCACATCTTGGCTGCACGTAGGCTGCTTTGGCAGCTTGCTCGCCAATGTTTGGAGGACCCTTCGGGTGATCCTTAGGGAGTCGTTATCGTACGTTTGGACCCTTTATACTATATTTTACCTATTTAAAGTATTTTTTACAAGTTTTAGACTTCATATGACACTCCCAAACCTTCACCAAACATAGGGACGTCTACTAGGTTAATTCCATTAGTTTTCGAACGTCAAGGTCTTCCTTTGACGTTGTGACTAACACTTCCTAATTAGTTTTTCTATTGTTGTTTTAGATCTAAAACATCATTATTCAACATATGAGGCTTTAGTATAGGTCATGAAAATTATGAGGTGTTACATCCACGTCCATCTAAAGTTGACACGACTTTTCAGGTAAAGCCTTATACATTTTAAACATTTGTTGTGTTATTTGACACTTTTCATTGACTCATATGTATGCTACATGAATTTTGAGCGCATGAGATCTTTGGTGGCAAATATTTTCTCCTTCTTTCTCTTTGCCCCCTTCCACCACCCAATGTTTTAAACAACAAAAGGAAAAACATTTTCCAATGCTCACGACAAAAATACCTCCTATGTTCTAGTTTCGAGAAAAGATTTGTTTATTTTTTGACTTGGGACTTGATAGATGTATCAAGTTTATCCTGCGGGGAAAATATGCGTATTTTCAAATTCAAACGAGTTTCAAAGCAGGTAAACACAAATTCTGTCGATTTTATTGTGCTATAGTCTATGAAATTTTTGTGATCCGAAATTTTCAAAACGAAATGGTCGAAGTTTTTCATGGACGTCCGTTAAAATGTTGACAATGTATCAAGTTTGTCCCGCGAGGAAAATGAACGCATTTTCAAGTTCAAATGAACCCCAAAGCAGGTAAATGTAGATTTTACCGATATCCTTGTGCTATGGTCCATGAAATTTTTGTGATCCTGAATTTTCGAAATGAAATAGCCAAAAATTTTCATGGACATCCATTAATACGTTGACAATGTATTTAGTTCGTTCCGCGGGAAAACAGGCGTATTATCAAGTTCAAACGAGATTCAATGCAAGTAAACAAATATCTTACCGATTCTTGTGTGCTATATTTCATGAAATTTTTCTGTTCCAAAATTCTCGAAATGAAATGACTAAAATTTTCATTGATGTCCGTTAAGACATTTGCAATATCCAGATTGTTCCGCAAAGAAAACGAACAAATTTTCAAGTTCAAACGAGTCTCAAAGCAGGTAAACATAGATTTAGTCAATTTTTATTAGCTATAGTTTATGGAATTTTTGTGATCCGGAATTCCAAAACGACATGCCCAAAATTTTTAATGAAAGTTTGTCAAGACGTTGGCAATGTATCAAGTTCTTCCTGCAGGGAAAACAAACACATTTTCAAGTTAAAACGAGCCCCAAAACAGGTAAACGCAGATTTTGTCGATTTTTGTGTGCTATAGTCCATGAAATTTTTGTGTTCCAGAATTTCTAAAACGAAATGGTCGAAATTTTTCATGGACGTCTGTTAAGATGTTGATAGTGTATTCAGTTCGTCTCGCGGGAAAAATAGGCAGACTTTTAAGTTTAAGCGAGCCCCTAATTTTCGTGTTCTATATAGTCTATGAATTTTTTGTGATCCAGAATTTTCAAAACAGAATGGCCAAAATTTTTCTTGGATGTCCGTGACAATGTATTCAGTTCGTCCCGCAGAAAAACAGACTGATTTTAAAGTTCAAACGAACCCCAAAGCAAGTAACACAACTTTTATCAATTTTCGTGTGCTATTGTCCATAAAATTTTTGTGATTCGGAATTTTTAAAACGAAATGACCGAAAGTTTTCATGGACGTTCATTTAAGACGTGGACAATATATTCAGTTTGTCCCTCGGTGAAAACGAGTGCATTGTCAAGTTCAAACAACTTCAATGCAGGTCAACACATATTTTGTCGATTTTCCTATGCTATATTCAATGAAATTTCTGTGATTCAGAACTTTCGAAATGAAATGGCCAAAATTTTTCATGGACGTCTGTTAAAACGTTGGCAATGTATCCAATTCGTTCCACAGGGAGAACCGACGCATTTTCAAGTTCAAACGAGTCTCAAAGTAGGTAAACACAAATTTATTGTTTTTCGTGTGTTATAGTTGTTTGCAACAAATTTTAAACATATGGAAAATAAATAAATCATACAAATAAAATATGAAGAAACATAAATTTTATTGATCAAGATAGATTGCGGGTACAATTCTGTTGATTCCTTAATTCTACTCTCTTAGGATTTATCCATGATCGAGGGCCGTTAGTGGCGTATTTCTCGAACTAGGATGATTTAGATTTTGACCTCTCATTATGAATAAACCATCAATTTGTGGAGTATTCGAGATCTTGATCTCTTTATGAAATTTTCGAGATGCCTTTTAAGGGAATTTAGTACCCTTTATATAGGCATAAACTAGGGTTTAGGGTTGAGTAGCCTCCAAGAATTCTTATTTGAGTTGCACACAATTCGTAGAGTCCCAACTCGAATTGAACGCATCTTGTAGAGTCCCACAAAATTTTAATGTCTACAAATGCCCCTTGCTTCAAGGCTTGACGGAGTGTAGACTTGTGAAACTCAAAGACGAGGCTTGAAGTACTCATTCTTCCACCTTTGCAGCTTCAAATTTTCAGATTTGACTTAAGAGAGAAGAGATGAATTTTGTCATCTGAAATTCTCTAAAAGAAATGAAACAACCAATATTTTTCATGGAAGCCCGTTAAGACGTTGGCAATGTATCTAGTTCGTCCTGCGGGAAAAACTGGCGCATTTTCAAGTTCAAATGATTTCAAAGCACATAAACACAAATTTTATCAATTTTCGTGTGCTATAGTCAAAAGAATTTTTGTGATCTAGAATTCTCGAAAAAAATGAAGAAATTTTTCATTAACGTTCGTTAAGACGTTGACAATGTATCCAGTTCGTCCGACGGGGTAAACGAACGCATTTTCAAGTTGAAACAAGCTCAAAGTAAGTAAATGTAGATTTGACCGATTTTCTTGTGTTATAATCTATAATTGTGATCCGAAATTTCCTTAATGAAATTGTTGAAATTTTTCATGGTCATTTGTTAAGACGTTGATAATGTATCTAGTTAGTCCAGCGGGGATAACTGACGCATTTTCAAGTTTAAATAAGCCCCAAAGCAGGTAAACAAAAATTTTGTTGATTTTCTTGTGCTATAGATCACAGAATTTTTGTGATCCGAAATTATTAAAACGAAATGGCTAAAATTTTTTATGGACGTCCGTTAAGACGTTGACAATGTATGCAGTTGTTCTCGCGGGAAAAAGGGGTGCATTTTCAAAATCAAATGAGCCCCGAAGCAGGTAAACACAGATTTTATTAATTTTCATATGCTATAGTCCATGAATTTTTTGTGAACCAGAATTTTGAAACGAAATGACCAATACTTTTATAGACATCGTTAAGATGTTTGCAATGTATCAAGCTCATTTGACGAAGAAAATAGGAGCATTTTTGAGTTCAAACTAGCCCTAAAAAAGGTAAATGTAATTTTTATCGATTTTTATGTGTTGTAGTCAATGAAATATTTGTGATCCGAAATTTCTGAAACAAAATGGCGAAATTTTTCATTGACGTCCGTTAAGATGTTTGCAATGTATTTAGTTAATCTTTCGGGGAAAAGAGGTGCATTTTCTAGTTCAAACGAGTCCCTAATTAGGTAAACGTAGATTTTTTTGCCAATTTTTGTATGTTATAGTCCATGAAATGTTTGTGATCCGGATTTTCAAAACGAAATGGCCGAGATTTTTAAGAGACGCTGCCAATATATCTAGTTCATCCTGCGGGGAAATTGAGCGCATTTTCAAATTCACGAGCCCCAAAGCAGATAGACGCGGATTTTGCCGATTTTCTTGTGTTATATTCCATGGAACTGTTGTAATTTGGAATTCCCAAAACAAAATGATCGAAATTTTTTATGGACGTCCATTATGATGTTGGCTATGTATTAAGTTCGTCTTTCGAGAAAAACTCTCACATTTTCAAATTTAAATGAGCCTCATAATAAGTTTACGCAGATTTTGCCAATTTTCATGTGTATCGATCATGAAATTTTTGTGATTCGGAATTCCCAAAATAAAATGACTGAAATTTTTTATAGACGTCCGTTAAGACATTGCCAATGTATCCAGTTTGTTCCGCTGGGAAAATAGGCGTATTTTCAAGTTCAAATGATCGCCAAAACAGGTTGACACAGATTTTATCGATTTTCATGTGCTATAGTCCATGGAGTTTTTGTGATCCGAAATTCCCAAAATGATATGACCAAAATTTTTCATTGACATCTGCCGCAGGTAAAACTTATGAATTTTTAAGTCAAACGAGCTCCTAAATAGGTAAATACAAATTTTGCTGATTTTTGTGTGCTATAGTCCATGGAATTTTCTGATTTTGATTCCTAAAACGAAATGGCTAAAATTTTTCATGGATGTCCGTTAAGATGTGATCAATATATCCAGTTCATCCTGGGGAGAAAACGGACGCATTTTCGAGTTCAAACGAGCCCCAAAGCATGTGAATGCGGATTTTTCTAATTTTCGTGTTATAGGCCATGTAACTATTGCCATGCGAAATTTCCAAAATGAAATGATCGAAATTTTTCATGGACATTTAGTTAAGACGTTGCCAATGTATCCAGTTCGTCCGGAGGGGAAATGGGTGCATTTTCATGTTCAAACAATCCCTAAAGCAGGTAAATACAGATATTATCGATTTTTGTATGCTATAGTCCATGAAATTTTTTTAATTCAGAATTCTTGAAATAAAATGGACGAAATTTTTCATGGACGTTCGTTGAGACATTGGCAATGTATTCAGCGCATTCTGAGGTGAAACAGACGCAATTTCAACTTCAAATGATCCCTAAGTAGGTAAACACATATTTTTTTTCAATTTTTATGTGCTATAGTCCATGAAATTTTTTTATTCCTTAATTTTTAAAATGAAATAGCAAAAAATTTTCATGTACGTCCGTTAAGACGTCGGCTATGTATCAAGTTTATTCTGCAGGGAAAATGCGCTTATTTTCAACTTCTAATGAGCCCAAAAACACGTAAACGTAGATTTTACCTATTTTCGAGTGATATAGTCCATGTAATTTTTTTGACCCCGAATTCACGAAACGAAATGGCCGAGATTTTTCATGGACTTTTGTTAGGACTTTATCAATGTATCCATTTCCTCCCGAGGGGAAAACTAGCACATTATCAAGTTCAAACGAGCCCCAAAGACTGTAAACAAATTTTATCAATTTTTCATGTGCTATTGTCCGGTGATCCGGATTAAGACGTCAAAAATTCCAAAATTTTTTGTGGACGTCCGTCAATACCTTGGATATGCATCCAGTTGGTTATCACGGCCAATCCAACTCATTTTCAAGGTCAAACCATCCCTGAAGAGAGCATACCCCAATTTCGACGATTTTCGTAAGCAATAACAAACAATTTTTTAGGTGATCCGGATTTCGACGTCAAAAATGCCAAAATTTTTTGTGGACGTCCGTCAAGACCTTGGCTATGCAGCCAGTTGGCCATCACGGCCAGTCTGACCAATTTTAAAGGTCAAACGAGCCTCGAAGCGCGCATACCCCCCATTTTGACGATTTTCGTGTGCTATAGCAAACCATTTTGTGGGTTATCCGGATTCCGACTTCAAAAATGCCAATGTTTTTTGTGGAAGTACTTCAAGACGTTGTCTATGAAGCCGGTTGGCCCTCACGGCAAGTCCGACCCATTTTGAAGGTCAAACGAGCCCCGAAACGAGCAAACCCCTTATTTTGACGATTTTCGTTGCTATAGCAAACCATTTTTAGGGTGATCCGGATTTCGACATCAAAAATGCCAAACCTTTTTGTGGACGTGCGTCAAGCTTGGCTATGCATCCAGTTGTCTCTCACAGCCAGTTCGACAAATTTGCAAGGTCAAACGAGCCTCGAAGCACGCATACCCCCCATTTCGACGATTTTCGTATGCTATAGCAAACCATTTTTTGGGTTATCCGGATTCTGACGTCAAAAATGCCAAATTTTTTTGTGGACGTCCGTCAAGACCTTGTCTATGCATCCGGTTGTCCCTCACGGCAATTCCGACCCATTTTGAAGGTCAAACGAGCCCCGAAGTGAGCATACCCCTCATTTCGACAATTTTCGTGTGCTATAGCAAACCATTTTTTGGGTGATCTGGATTACGACGTCAAAAATGTCAAATTTTTTTGTGGACGTCCTTCAAGACATTGTCTATGCAGCTAGTTGTCCATCACAGCTAATCCAACTCATTTTCAAGGTCAAATGAGCCTCGAAGCGCGCATACCCCCCATTTCGACGATTTTCATGTGCTATAGCAAACCATTTTTTGGGTTATCCGGATTCCAACGTCAAAAATGCCAAATTTTTTTGTGGACGTCCGTCAAGAACTTGTCTATGCAGCCGGTTGGACCTCACGGCCAGTCCGACCCATTTTGAAGGTTAAACGAGCCCCGAAGCGAGCATACCCCTCATTTCGACGATTTTCGTGTGCTATAGCAAATCATTTTTTGGGTGATCCGAATTAAGACGTCAAAAATTCCAAATTTTTTTGTGGATGTCTGTCAATACCTTGGCTATGCAGCCAGTTGGACATCACGGCCAATCCAACTCATTTTCAAGGTCAAACAAGCCTCGAAGCGCGCATACCCCCCATTTCGACGATTTTTGTGTGCTATAGCAAACCATTTTTTGGGTTATCCGGATTTCGATGTCAAAAATGCCAAATTTTTTTGTGGACGTCCGTCAAGACCTTGTCTATGCAGCCGGTTGTCCCTCACGGACAGTCCGACCCATTTTGAAGGTCAAATGAGCCTCAAAGCGAGCATACCCCTCATTTCGACGATTTTCGTATGCTATAGCAAACCATTTTTAGGGTGATCCGGATTCCGACGTCAAAAATGCCAAACTTTTTTGTGGACATGCGTCAAGCTTGGCTATGCATCCAGTTGGCCATCACGACCAGTCCGACCTATTTTCAAGGTCAAACGAGTCCCGAAGCGAGCATACCCCTCATTTCGACGATTTTTGTGTGCTATAACAAACCATTTTTAGGGTGACCCGGATTCCGACAAAAAAAATGCCAAACTTTTTTGTGGACATGCGTCAAGCTTGGCTATGCAGCCAGTTGGCCATCACGGCCAGTCCGACAAATTTTCAAGGTCAAACGAGCCTCAAAGCGCGCATACCCCCCATTTCGACGATTTTCGTGTGCTATAGCACACCATTTTTTGGGTGATCCGGAGTCCGACGTCAAAAATGCCTAATTTTTTAGTGGACGTCCGTCAAGACCTCGTCTATGCATACGGTTGGCCATCACGGCTTGTCCGACCCATTCGGAAGGTCAAACGATCCCCGAAGCGAGCATACCCCTCATTTCGACGATTTTCGTGTGCTATAGCCCACCATTTTTTGGGTGATCCGGATTCTGACGTCAAAAATGCCAAATTTTTTCGTGGACGTCCGTCAAGACCTCTACTATGCATACGGTTGGCCATCACGGCTTGTCCGACCCATTCGGAAGGTCAAACGATCCCCGAAGCGAGCATACCCCTCATTTCGACGATTTTCGTGTGCTATAGCCCACCATTTTTTGGGTGATCCGGATTCTGACGTCAAAAATGCCAAATTTTTTCGTGGACGTCCGTCAAGACCTCTACTATGCATACGGTTGGCCATCACGGCTTGTCCGACCCATTCGGAAGGTCAAACGATCCCCGAAGCGAGCATACCCCTCATTTCGACGATTTTCGTGTGCTATAGCCCACCATTTTTTGGGTGATCCGGATTCTGACGTCAAAAATGCCAAATTTTTTCGTGGACGTCCGTCAAGACCTCTACTATGCATACGGTTGGCCATCACGGCTTGTCCGACCCATTCGGAAGGTCAAACGATCCCCGAAGCGAGCATACCCCTCATTTCGACGATTTTCGTGTGCTATAGCCCACCATTTTTTGGGTGATCCGGATTCTGACGTCAAAAATGCCAAATTTTTTCGTGGACGTCCGTCAAGACCTCTACTATGCATACGGTTGGCCATCACGGCTTGTCCGACCCATTCGGAAGGTCAAACGATCCCCGAAGCGAGCATACCCCTCATTTCGACGATTTTCGTGTGCTATAGCCCACCATTTTTTGGGTGATCCGGATTCTGACGTCAAAAATGCCAAATTTTTTCGTGGACGTCCGTCAAGACCTCTACTATGCATACGGTTGGCCATCACGGCTTGTCCGACCCATTCGGAAGGTCAAACGATCCCCGAAGCGAGCATACCCCTCATTTCGACGATTTTCGTGTGCTATAGCCCACCATTTTTTGGGTGATCCGGATTCTGACGTCAAAAATGCCAAATTTTTTCGTGGACGTCCGTCAAGACCTCTACTATGCATACGGTTGGCCATCACGGCTTGTCCGACCCATTCGGAAGGTCAAACGATCCCCGAAGCGAGCATACCCCTCATTTCGACGATTTTCGTGTGCTATAGCCCACCATTTTTTGGGTGATCCGGATTCTGACGTCAAAAATGCCAAATTTTTTCGTGGACGTCCGTCAAGACCTCTACTATGCATACGGTTGGCCATCACGGCTTGTCCGACCCATTCGGAAGGTCAAACGATCCCCGAAGCGAGCATACCCCTCATTTCGACGATTTTCGTGTGCTATAGCCCACCATTTTTTGGGTGATCCGGATTCTGACGTCAAAAATGCCAAATTTTTTCGTGGACGTCCGTCAAGACCTCTACTATGCATACGGTTGGCCATCACGGCTTGTCCGACCCATTCGGAAGGTCAAACGATCCCCGAAGCGAGCATACCCCTCATTTCGACGATTTTCGTGTGCTATAGCCCACCATTTTTTGGGTGATCCGGATTCTGACGTCAAAAATGCCAAATTTTTTCGTGGACGTCCGTCAAGACCTCTACTATGCATACGGTTGGCCATCACGGCTTGTCCGACCCATTCGGAAGGTCAAACGATCCCCGAAGCGAGCATACCCCTCATTTCGACGATTTTCGTGTGCTATAGCCCACCATTTTTTGGGTGATCCGGATTCTGACGTCAAAAATGCCAAATTTTTTCGTGGACGTCCGTCAAGACCTCTACTATGCATACGGTTGGCCATCACGGCTTGTCCGACCCATTCGGAAGGTCAAACGATCCCCGAAGCGAGCATACCCCTCATTTCGACGATTTTCGTGTGCTATAGCCCACCATTTTTTGGGTGATCCGGATTCTGACGTCAAAAATGCCAAATTTTTTCGTGGACGTCCGTCAAGACCTCTACTATGCATACGGTTGGCCATCACGGCTTGTCCGACCCATTCGGAAGGTCAAACGATCCCCGAAGCGAGCATACCCCTCATTTCGACGATTTTCGTGTGCTATAGCCCACCATTTTTTGGGTGATCCGGATTCTGACGTCAAAAATGCCAAATTTTTTCGTGGACGTCCGTCAAGACCTCTACTATGCATACGGTTGGCCATCACGGCTTGTCCGACCCATTCGGAAGGTCAAACGATCCCCGAAGCGAGCATACCCCTCATTTCGACGATTTTCGTGTGCTATAGCCCACCATTTTTTGGGTGATCCGGATTCTGACGTCAAAAATGCCAAATTTTTTCGTGGACGTCCGTCAAGACCTCTACTATGCATACGGTTGGCCATCACGGCTTGTCCGACCCATTCGGAAGGTCAAACGATCCCCGAAGCGAGCATACCCCTCATTTCGACGATTTTCGTGTGCTATAGCCCACCATTTTTTGGGTGATCCGGATTCTGACGTCAAAAATGCCAAATTTTTTCGTGGACGTCCGTCAAGACCTCTACTATGCATACGGTTGGCCATCACGGCTTGTCCGACCCATTCGGAAGGTCAAACGATCCCCGAAGCGAGCATACCCCTCATTTCGACGATTTTCGTGTGCTATAGCCCACCATTTTTTGGGTGATCCGGATTCTGACGTCAAAAATGCCAAATTTTTTCGTGGACGTCCGTCAAGACCTCTACTATGCATACGGTTGGCCATCACGGCTTGTCCGACCCATTCGGAAGGTCAAACGATCCCCGAAGCGAGCATACCCCTCATTTCGACGATTTTCGTGTGCTATAGCCCACCATTTTTTGGGTGATCCGGATTCTGACGTCAAAAATGCCAAATTTTTTCGTGGACGTCCGTCAAGACCTCTACTATGCATACGGTTGGCCATCACGGCTTGTCCGACCCATTCGGAAGGTCAAACGATCCCCGAAGCGAGCATACCCCTCATTTCGACGATTTTCGTGTGCTATAGCCCACCATTTTTTGGGTGATCCGGATTCCGACGTCAAAAATGCCAAATTTTTTCGTGGACGTCCGTCAAGACCTCTACTATGCATACGGTTGGCCATCACGGCTTGTCCGACCCATTCGGAAGGTAAAACGAGCCCCGAAGCGAGCATACCCCTCATTTCGA